>NW_006294876.1:5145965-5167128 GCF_000327345.1 Myotis davidii | reverse complement strand
GCCCAATCCACTGAGGAGCAGGCCTAAGCCAGCAGGTGGTCATCCCCCGAGGGGTCCCAGACTACAAGAGGGCACAGGCCAGGCTGAGGGGCCACCCCTCCCCGCCCAGTGCACAAATTTTTGTGCACTGGGCCTCTAGTTATTAAATATTTGAACAACATCTATATTTTTATTTTTTTCAACATACTACATTTTTAATTATCATGTTCTTGATAAAACTCTAAGTTCACAGTGTTTCCCTGTGGAAACATTTGTGCAAAATCCATTTGCATATTTAAGCATTATGCATAGCACTGAATGAAACAGGCTTTCTAAAAGGAACATTGTTTATACTCCTTTCTATCCATTGTGATCCTTTCAGTTGCTCATGGGTGGGCACAGTTATTGGCAAGAGAAACAGACAGATGTAGGAGAGAGAAGAGAGGCAGCGAGTGAAAGGCTAAAGGTGCAAGTTCAGGAATTCATGCTTTCTACCACTCAGGCTCAAGTAAGACCCATACTAACAAAACCTATCTTATTCTGGGTAATTCCAAGAAAAAAATTCTCACAGAACCTCTTCTGAGAATGTGCTGCAAAAGTTCACGAGGTGGTGAATATATTTGCTGATCCAAAGAAAATGTACTTTTCTTTAGCAGTAATTTCTTTCACCATTATGGTCTATTTGACAACAAGTCCTCAGCATTCTGGACTCAGCATACCATTAGTAAGCATTTGTGTCTTTGACAGGAACTGAAAAGATGTTATCATAGCAAGGAAAAATGTGGGAGAAACTGACTGTCCAAAATGTCACAGATGTTCAGGGCAATGAAGAACAATTCTGAGAGCCTCACCTTGACCAAGATGAGGGTTCAGAACTGCAGCATGACAAGGTGCAGTGAAACACAAGTGGCCAGAGAGAAAAGGAAAGCAGACCCCACAGGCCAGACCAACTGCAGCAAAAGTCTCTCCACCATTGCAGGCAGAGGTCATGTAGGTATAATACCTGTGTCTACATAGTGCTTTATGACCAATTTTCTCAACAATGCTTACCTCATCCAATGTCCACCTTTTAATGCTGTCATATCATTTCACTTTTCCTACATCTTTTCACAAGACAAAATTTGGATCTAGAGAGCTCCGGCACTGGTAATTTTCATCTGTAATGTGATTCTGAAATTAATGGGTTTGAGGGCTCGCATCTGGAACATGAGTGGTTGTTATGCAGGCTAAGAAAGGTTGTGACTCATGAGGGTGCTCTGTGAGGGAGGTCCAGGAGCCCTGGAGGACAGGGGAGAACCTGAAAATTGATGTAGGACCAGGCCTGAGACAGCTGTTATACAAGAGCTACCTTTGGTCATAAAACTTCCATCACCTGCTCACTCCTGGCCCTCTGCTGTGGCATTGGTGGTGGGAGGACAGAGGGAAGGAGGGTTCAGTCCTGTGGCAGTAAGGGAGGTACAGGTTCTAGGGTCTCAGAGGGGTGGGAAGACTGGACCACTGGGGAGGACACTGGACCTCTGATATCCCCTGCTTCTGTGTAGGCATCTTCACACCAGCACCACCATTCACATGAGCAAGTCCTATGTAGAAGATAGAGATCATGGCTCACCATAAAGTTCTGCACATGAAAGGCGGCATTATGACTGTGGATGTATAATGTTCAACAGTTTAAAGTAAAAATAAATTGCATCGAAAGTAGTAATTCTGCTGTTGTTTCTTAAGTAAATTTTGCCCAAATAACCTGAACTAAGAAGACATAATTTGGGCTCCAGATCCATGTCTAACCAGTTGGGTGAATCAAGGTGAGTCACTGAACCTCTCTGAGCCCAGGTTTCCTCCAGTGTAAAAATACAGATAGTAATGCATGCATTTGTATGGCATGAAATAGTGGGAGGATCAAGATGAGAGTGACCACGTCTGAAAATGTATATGTGTTAAAACAGCCTACTATGTCATTCAATCTCAGAGTCAAATTACGTTATTTCATGAAATACATCTTTTGATTGGGAGAAAAGCAAGCTCTTCTTAACAGAAACCTTCAAAATATCAAAAACAAAACAGAGATTTAATTTGGAAATATAACTGACAAAAATTTGATAATTTTGTAAAACATTACAAAATGTAAATCATACAGTCTATTTTTATGTTCTTAAAGGAACAACATCAGGGTTGCTTTGTAATGGATAACGGTGAAGAATGCAGGAATGAATTAAGTCCAAAAGGGAAAGACATATTAAAATGACCAAGAAAAGGCAGAATCCTTTTTAGAAAGGGGTATGGTATAAATTAAACCTGCACATTGAGGACAAACAAACATTTGCTAATCTAGTAGGAAGCCAGCAACAGAGTTTTAGGGAGTCGTTGACATGGAAAATAATTAAGGAGCTGAAAAGACTGCAGTATCTCTCACTGCCTTGCTTGTCTCATCCTCAACACCACATTTTCACTGGCTCAGGGAATCCAACAGGCTCTGTTTGCAACTGACAAGCAACAGGCAACATTTATCATTTTTTAGATTGATTGGCAAATGAATCTCTATATGCTCAATATTGCTTGTATCATTTATATGTACCAGTTCATCTATATTGATCTATATTTTCATTCATTCAACACATATTTACTGAGTGTCCGGGCAACTTCTAGGAGTTGAGGACACCAAGGTGCTTAAGACAGACCAGGTCTCTGGCCTTGGAAATAAGTAAGAGATTACATTAAGGTAGGTATAGACATAGAGGCTGAAGCAAAATTAAGTAGGGTAGGGGAGAGGAGACGAAGTGTTGGGGGTATATTGCTTTGATACTGGGGTCAAGAGGTTCTTTCTGAGCATCTGACATTTCAGCAGAAAACTTCATAGGACCAGAGAAGGAGTCAGAGCAGCACGATGCCTACTTTTCAGCCAGAGAGAACGAGCAGCCAGAGCAAAGGCCCTCTGTAGAGATTCATTTCATAATATTCATAGAAGTGATTTTATTAGGACCTATTTAAGCCATTATGTTGTAAAAGAAATATGTTCATACTGAGTTGACGGTAAGAACTGAACAGATATTTTCTTAACTCGAAATGTCACAATCACAGTAACTACATTTTTATCAAAAGGATTTGAAATATTCAACAGAAGATCACACATAAACTCATGAGAATTTCATGACTAAAGATTCAGCTCAAATACACACACACACACACACACACACACACACACTAGAATTTTCATTCCTGAGAATATGATTAATTCTCAAATCTTTGTTTATTCTCCAAAGAATATTTTGGGGGACTCTTTGAAATGGTGACTCCTGAACACAACCTCCAAAAGAATTAGACTCAGTCCACCTAAGTGGGGAGTGGCACTGTGTGTTTAATGGGCACCCACACCTCCTAATTAGTAGTATATACAGAGATAGGAGACAGGCATTGTTAAAAGAAATAAATATCTAATGTTTTACAATCCTCAATTTATGACTTCTTGATTTCTTCAAATAATATCATTTACTACTATGTTAAGCCAAATTACTGAACAGAATGAAACAAATTTATTCCGTTTTTCATTATGACCCATTCACATTTTTTAATCTCTATACTATATAATTGATGACTCCCTAATTTAATGCAAATTAACCTGCTTTCCATGCAAAGAAATAAATTTCTACATGCTTTCACTTAGAAACATCAAAAGGTCCTTAAAGAAAAAAAATGCCATTGATCTATCTCTTCACATCAAATTTGGGAGCCAGTTTCAAATGGTCATTTACAAAGAAACGGAAGGAGGAAAGGAGGGCCACATGCCAGGGTGGTCAGGGTCAGCCAGCAGACAGAGGCCTCTGTGCACAGGCACCAGAGATGAGCACTCTCATTTCTGAGAAAAAGAGCTGTCTTCAGAAGAAGAGCTATACATTTCCTGTGCTATGAAGGTAAGTCCAAAGTAAATTCTAGGAATTCTGTTTTTTTTTTAAATTGCACACTGATATTAACACAATTAAATGTTTGAAGGGTAAAATAGAACTTTTATAGAAAAGTGCAGAGCCTAGAAAAGAAGCAGATTTCCCTTTGAAATGCCCCCGCTGTAACTCTCCCCCTTGCTTAAAACCTTGCTGATTTCAGGGGTATGTTCTCTGCCCATCACTAAGCAACGTGTCCAGGAAGCATGACCTGTGCAGTTAGGTCACCTTCCCTCTGTGGTGTTTATGGCTTTGAATAGTTATTTTGTGCCTCTTAAAAGATGTAGTTTTATATATGTTTTCATTAAACTTGAGGGGGGAAATATGACACCAACAAATAAGCACTTTCAGAAATACAAAATATAACAATTTTGGTTAATGTTATCATATCATAAATGTGTGCTAATTGCTGAGAGAGGCAACTATCACATCTTGGATCTGAGGAATACCTCTCCACAAGAAAAATTTACTTGTTTGCTTCTTGATATTTTTGCTTTTGACTCTAATCAAAACTCCAAAATCTACATCCTACGCCTATGTTAATTCAGAACTTAATTTTAGTCTTAAATTATTTCCTATGAAGCTTCACCACACCTATTACCAAATGAATAATGTACTCTACTGAGAGTCACGTACTTTGCAGCAAGAAAAACATAAAGGCCAAAGTCATTGGTCTGGATGCAGCACTGAGGGTGCCCATGTGACCTTATCCTTTAGAAAAGCAGGCACCCCTTGTTCTTTTATTTTCTAACCACAAGCAGTTCTCCCCAGGCTGTTAGAAAAACAGGCTTCTTTTGTTCCGCTCCTTTTGTGACAGGCAAGCATGTGGAAAGTGATGAGACAGGGGTAATGGAGTCTAATGAGCTCTGTGGAGTCTGCTGTCTGCATTCTTAGGATGGGCCATTTCCATTTTTATCTTCAGTCAAAGGTCATGCGGCCCTGCACCTATGCTGAGGTGAAGGGTGTGCTGTGTCAGCATACAGGGCCAGCTCTGAGTTAAAGAAGGGCCTGCGGAACCTGCTTGTCTCAGATGGTACTGGCACCAGTGAAACGCATGGGTAAACTGTGGTGGTTCGGCGCCTGTGCCAGATACCCACCTGTGGTTTCCTAGGGTAGGGGAGGTAGAGAGTAGGTCTGACTATGCCAGCCATGAGTTCCAGTGTTCTCAAAATGCCGTATGCATCCCATTCCCCTGATTAAAATTCAGGTTCTGACTCAGCGGGTCAGGGGGGAAAAGCTGAGGTTCTGCATTTTTAACAAGTTCTCGGGCAATGTCTCATTTTCTCTATCAGTGGAGGGTGGGGTCGTTGCAGTGACAATCATGTGTTCTGTGGACTCTTAGGAGTCATTCTACAGATAACTTCAGTGGCATCACAACCGCTCAAGTGAGAGACAGTCCTGAGGAGGCTGGTGAAAGGACTCCCAGAAACACTCTACCCAGGAACCCCAAATCCTCAGCTGACACTGAGCAGAGTTAGAAATTAGAGGGGGGGGGGGCGAATTTAGGAGAGAAGATATGTTTGGTGCTATGGTTCTTAACATAAAAATCAATGGTCAAGTGAGAGACAGTCCTGAGGAGGCTGGTGAAAGGACTCCCAGAAACACTCTACCCAGGAACCCCAAATCCTCAGCTGACACTGAGCAGAGTTAGAAATTAGAGGGGGGGGGGTCAATTTTGAACTGTAATATCCTTTCATACAGAAGGGCAACCCAATTTGATTTTAGACTTGTAATTAAACCCTTTTGACATAAGCTTGTAAGAAAGTTTAATCTGTGAGTGTTAATTTTAACTGGGAGGGGCCTCCTAGTTAAAAGTTGCTCCCAAACCAGGCTCCTCCGTGGGAGCAGCTGTGGCGGCAGCATCCTGGGTAGAAGGAACCAGGCGCTTGGCTCAGGCGATCTTCTTACTGTCCCAGAGACCGGTGCAGAGCAATCCATGACTTGGTGCTCTATTAATTATTTATCAGAGTTTTTAAAGGCCAGTCTCATATTCACACAGGGACTCTTCTTTATCTACAAGGTGGATTCAATTAAATGAGTGCCATTTGATTTCTCAGCAGCTGCTTCTCAATGCCCCTCACCCATTAGTGAAATACCGGAACACTACATCTGGAGTCTGACCTCCAGACCTATTTGCTAAGGGTACTTGTGGATATTTTCATGGAAGGAATCCAGAACAAGGTGGTCCTGACCCATCTTTTGTAAGTATATATATATATATTTATGCATAGCAGGATAGACAGACAGGTTTCTGCTGACAGACAGACAGGCTTCCTCTTCGAGGGACCAGAAGTCCCCATCCAGCTTTCAGAGGTGCTGACTGCTGTAGGAACTGAAGCTCCGTTTTCCTTCTCGTTTATGTGGTTTTTGCCCATCACAGGGCACAGGTGATATTGTCAATGTTTGGGCAAGGAGAAGGGTTTCATCAGATCAAAGTAGGCTTCAGTACGCTGTTTTCTCCATATATAGTTTCAAGTATTTTGAAAAATATGTGAACTAAGATGTTTTGCATCTCAGCATCATAATAAACACAGGCCTTTATACTCAGGTTGAATCAGAAAAGATTGGCTGCATATATCTAATATATACATATAGCTAATATAAAGATCTAATTTTCAAAAATTAGACATTTAGCTTCTAAAACACAAACTTAGGAAGTATTCTCCCTGTCTCATTTTTCTACTGCTTTATATGTTTCACCAACACCCACACCGTGGCCTTGGTGGTAATTTCAAAAGAAAAAGACACCATTAACCCTCGGCATAATTTATAGGGGGAAATGGCAAATAAACTGCTTCAAGGATTAGTCGTTCTCTCTATTTACATTTTATAAATTCTTTGTATCAACACTTTATTAAATTTTTATTCTTTTATTCAACATAATACTTGGCAAATAAAAGAGTTTGAAAAGAGAGGAATTATGTTGTATAATAAACAGTTCTGGGAGAACTAAAAATGTTCCTTGATTCTTTCCTAGTTAAAACTTTAATATTGTGTGTGTGTGTGTGTGTGTGTGTGTGTGTGTGTGTTTTAGAATCTAATCAGTAACTGAATTATATATAATTATTTGAATAGCAGCTATATTTATTAAAACATAATTTCTTTATGCAATGCACCACCAATGAGACCATATATAGCTACAATTCTCCTACCCCATTTTTCATTTGTTGTCTTCATCTAAAGAAATTACTAGTAAACCACCAGTTGAACTGGTATGGTAATGATGCTAACTGATGCTTTTCTCGTACACAAAACTATGTCTGTTGACTCTTCCAATGCAAAACAAACCCTACAGATTTGCTAGAAGGTTGTCCAGGTGAAGCGGGCTATTTGTGGCCATGTCAAAAACAACCAACTAATTGACTCAATCATGGAGGTCCTGGGACCGAGGTATTACCTGCTTCTGGACACCATATCTGAATGAATGAGTGTGTGTGTGTGTGTGTGTGTGTGTTTTCATTCTAGAGAATATGCACTGACTTCCTTTTCTACATCAATTATTGAATAGAAGCTTATCTTCTGAGGGAGGTTTTGACTTCTTTAACATGTTGCCAGTCTATTTCAGGAGAACTAAGGATGAAGCCAGAAACATCAGGAGATATCACATATCATTTAAGGTTAAGTGTGGACTCTTCTCTGTAATAACAGCACCATGGGTCAGGTACTATCTAGCAAGCCAAACAGGAATAATCAATGCTATCGAGTCTGTTTGAACATATTACATAGCAAGCAATCATTTGAGGGACCACCAAGTCCACTGGGTCAAAATCATTAATGGTTTTCTTTGGGTGCCTTTGCTACCAAGTCTCTATCTGCTTGTCCCTGGGCAGGTGCTCAGGATGCAGACACTATAGAATAGGCATCATCTGTTTTATGTTCTCTAAATTTACTAACTTCTTTATAATCTCTAGCACTACACTAGAGCAAGCTGTTAATTCCACAGGTGAGCCTCTGGTAGTCCATGGACCGCTGTGTAGGCCTCTATTAGTACTACAACTCAGAACTAAAACATACAGGAAGCCAGTTTCCAAAGAACTGAGAAACTCAGAGATAAGGGAGAAGACACTTTACAGATTTTCAATACGCACTGAGCCAAGTCTTTCTGGTAGCTGTTGGTAATTTTTTAATGTTTTAATCACTTTGGGGAGAACCTGGTCCTTCTGTGGCCATGCTTCTCCCTGTACTACAGATGACTTGTGGTTCTCAGGGGTATATAACACTTCACCCACCAGCTACTTTACAATAGTCGGTCAGAAATATTTGTTGACTATCTACTAGAGAAGGAGTGATGAGGAGTTCTGAAATATGCAGGGCTCTCAGCTGCCCTTGGGGAGCCAATGTGCCCACTTATTCAAGTACCCTGCCTCTTTTGATTATAGGAAAATTCAAGATACCTTCTTTGTGTCAAAGGCAGTCAGTGCTTTGGTAATTAATACACAGCACAATAAATACAAATTGATCCATTTGTGATTAGCCTTCATAGATTCTAGACTTTTCACTTTAGTTATTCCATAGCAAATGCGTGTGTGCACACACACGATGGGGCAAAATAGGTTTACAGTTGTAAGTATGCAAAGCAGTTTATTCTTGTATTATTATTTATTAATTATTGTATTATTTTCCATATGAACAACTGTAAATTTACTTTTGCCCTACCTGAATCTACATCTCTATCTATCTACCTATCTATTTACATATATGTATGATATAAAATATGGACTAAATATATGACAAATAATTTTGTAATAAAAATTACAAGATGCACCTTGGTTAAAGATAGTGTAGGAAAGATTCTAATGTAGGCTTGGTTGCGAATTAACTCCATTTTGAGAAATTTTAAGTTATTACTTAAGGTTATTTGTACATCTGCTAAAACAGTTGGTCTCCACACAATCCCAGGTACTTTGATAAAAATTTTAAAAAAAAATGTTTAAAAGCCTTAGGATAGAAAATTAATATTCAGAAATCAATTTCATTTTTATATACCAATAATAAACTATCAGAAAGGAAAACTAAGGAAAATATCCCATTTACAACTGCATCAAAAATATAAAATACCAAGGAATATATTTAACCAAGGAGGTAAAAGACCTATACTCAGAAGATTATGATACACTGAAGAAATTGAAGATGCCAATAAATAGAATCATATACTGTGCTTATGTACAAGAAGAATTAACATCATTTAAATGTCTATACCACCCAAAGAAATCTGTAGATTCAATGCAATCCTCATCAAAATACCCATGATACATTTCACAAAACCAGAACAAATAATCTAAATATTTGTATGGAAACACAAAAGACCCCAAATAGCAACAGAAATCTTGAAAAAGAAGAACAAATTGGGTAGTATCACACTATCTGATATCAAACTATACTACAAGGCTATCGTAATCAAAAGCAGCATGAGACTGGCATGAAAATAGACACATAGATCAATGGAAGCAAATAGGGAGCCCAGAAATAACCAACACCTATGAGGTCAATCTATGACAAAGGAAGCAAGAACATACAATGGGACAAGGACAGTCTGTTCAATAAATGGTGCTGGGGAAATTAGACAGATACATTCAAAAAAAGAAAAGAAGAGAGAAGAGAAGAGAACCTAGACCACCTTTTTATGCCATATACAACAATAAACTCAAAATAGATTCAATACTTAAATATAACATGTAAAACCGTAAAACTCCTAGAAGAAAACATAGGCAGTAAAATCTTGGACATTACTCTTAGAAATATTGTCTGTCTAGTTCCTAAGTCCCATGTCTGTCTAGTTCATAAGTCCATTTTCTTAATCATAGTCTCCTATATTTGTTGAACTCAATGGAATGCAACGCAATTCTTTCTTCTTCATCCACAATTAATTTCACTATTCCTACTCATCCTTTTAATTATTCTGCCCTTAGATATTAAAATGACCTAGGTTCTTTCAGACTTATGCCTACATTCATGACTGTGGGCTTTTTGTGCTGAGTCCCACCTTTCCTTACTTGCTAGCCTACTGCCAAGTACCTGTATTCCTATGTATCTATCCGTTTTTCCCCGCTCTCACCTTCTCTTCCTTGCCCTGGGCCTTCACTCTAGTCATGTTCATTGTGTCCTGGGTACTATGTTTCTCGTTTCATAACCTTATATAGCTAGAATACATCAAGTGTTGTAACTTTCTAGGAAAGGATACATAGGAGATCGATTTTATGAATATTTGTGAATCTGAAATTATTTGGTCCTCCCTTTATGATGATGGCTAATTTGGCTGCATATAGATTTTGGGTTGAGTTATTTTACCCCAGAATTCCGAGAGCATCACTGGGTTGTTCTTTATCATGTAGTATCACTACTGCAAGTCAGGTGGAGTCTGTTTTATTTCTCCCCAAGGGTGCTAGGGTATTCTTATGTTGGTGCTTTCAAATTTTGTGATATAGATTATGCATTAACTTTTTATTCCAAGCATAGGGCATTTCCTATGAAGGCAAAGGTCCCTCAGCTCTGAGGAATTTTCCCATATTACTTCACTGATAACATGTTTCTCTCCAGTCTCTTTCTGTGACTCTAGTAATGTTAGATCTCCTGGATTTGTCCTGCAAGGCTCTTCCTGCATTACTCTGATATTTTCTGTCTTTCCCCCTTCATGTTCTCCCTTCCCAGTGATTTCCTTGACTCACATCCAGTCTTTCTATAAAAATCTTTAATTTGGGTAGTTATATTTTTGTGGCCTAGAAAAGATTTTCTTGTTATTTGATCCTTTTACATATCATTTCGTTCTTACTTAATAAACACAAGATTGTCTTAAATCCTTCTTAGTACTTAACCTAAACTTATTGCTTGTTTCTTTTAATATCTTGTATTCTGTAAGTTATCTCTATTTATGCTGAGGCACAGTTCCTTTTTTCTATTTTTTTTTAGGCTTCTAATTCTCCTGAATTCCTCAGTAATCCCTACTAACATATCACATTTGAGAAAGAAAATCCCGGAGGTAGCTTCTTCTTGTGCTACAATCTAAAGAGAAGTGTTCCCAAATGCAAGTGTTTCCCATTATGCGTTCCTGAGGGAGAATGTGGGACGGGAAGAGAAGGTCAGGGGCAGTCCTGAGCCACCTACCAGCTCACTGCCCACAGAATGGTATGAAATAGACTGTAGTAGACCATGGGCAGCCATAACCCAAGTCTACTTTCTCAGATAGTTTGTCCAGTTTCTTCAATAGTCACCCCCTGTTTCTCCTTGCAGTAGGCATGGGCTACATGGCAACATCTTGGTAGGAGAGAGGGGACATGAGTGGGAGGAGGCAGCCAACTTAGAAATGCCTGGAGCCCTGACTTTCAATGGATCCCTTCATCTTGAGGCCTCTCTTCTCTCCCAGCCCCTCAACTAAATCTGACCCTTGAACCTGTCCAAGAATTCACTGAAGGCAGCCAGTCCACCTCCGCTGTGCTGACAGAGCAGATTCTTGGGAGAAGCTTGGACATTTTTAATTGCTTACCACTCCTATCTACTTTGCTTTCTAGAAAGTTCCTAAAAAGGCTTACTTGTTGGTGACACCCACCCCCTGGCCTCGGGCCTCTGTGTTCTTGTCTTTTTTTACGACGTCATTCTCGGTTGCAGTCCTGTATGTTATTTTTCAAGGGGTCTGAGACATAGGGAAGATGTCTGAGACAGAGGGGACATGAGTGGTTAGAATATGCCATATTGAACTATTGTCCAAGATACAGTTTCATTTTTAAATGTACATTTCCTAGTTAAGCATGATCAATATCATATAAGCATCAATAATATTGCAAAAGCTTTCATAAAAGTTCTACATAAAAATACCATTTTCCTACCAAACAAAAACCTGAACAAAAGAAAGCCTGTTAACGTCATTTTAATTAGCAAGGTTGCCATCTGGTAGGCAGGAAGGGGAGGTATTAATTTCTGTGAATCAACAAAAAAGAAAGACATCAGGGAGGCCTTTGGGGCCACCTAGCATCCCAAATATTGAGTTTCAGAAGCAGCCACCCGCTTACAGTAACGGGATGTTAAAACAGCCTTTCGCTGCTGCAGTCTGACCCAAACACAACTGGACGGAAATCAGATACCAATATGACTGTGAATGAGATGCTGTGTCAAGTGACTACAAAGGAATGCCTGGTCACCGTTTCTGGGTCGCTGAGCAGATGGAGGCTGTTAGGCAGGAGTCAGCAGGTGCAGAGGAGGTGTGCCGAAGAGATGGCAGTATCCATGCTCTAGGTAGGGAGAGCCTGGAGATAGGGGGCTTCCATAGGATCACTCAGAGGAAGGTTCTCTGCTATAAAATGGGGTCCCAGAATCTAGGGGGCAAAAGGCTGAAGGAATGTTCACTTTGATGGTGGAAGCAGGGAAGGGTTCATGTGTGGGAACAGGCCTGCACTTCTCAAGCTTGTCGATCTACACCAGGATGGCTGGGTTGGGCTCCCAGAGCAAGAGCACAGGGGGAAGGAACTGGGGCTAAGAGGCACAGCCTCTATGCAATGCCAGAAAGATTCTGAGGTTGGGGGAGGGCTCTAGCTTCAAAAAAACCCGGAAATTCTGGTGGAGAGTCAGCTTTTTAAACAACCTTTGAAAGAAGATTAAAGTGTGGATTGATTTCACTGGTTGATCACATTCTAATTAGCAGGTCTAAACTATGACTTTATTTTATTTTATTTTTTTACTTCTGGGTGAGCAGGAGGTTCACAAGAACTGATCAAGCATTTGTGCCCTGCAGGCAAATTTCACCTTCAGGAAATGCAATGTAAAGGAGTGGAAGCCACAGATCTACTGCATTCTGACCATATCTCAAGTGCTGTGCGTTAAACAAACTGGCTCATTATCTGGGGAGACTTCATGTTTCCTTTGAGAACCGGCACCCGAGATGGCAAAGCTTTATTCTAGGATTAGGCTTTTTATTTTTTTCCTTTTTCTTTCTTATAACAGATGCACCTGACAGAACTAGCAAGTCTGAAATCTGAAAATATGTGTAATGTGGGGTTTATAATATGTGATCCTCTCAAAATACTGTGTTTTATATCCATCTGGCTGGGGTACAAGGTGGACACGCCTTGACTAAATTCTTCTCCATATTAGGTCAATTTTCTTTGCAATCATTAAATGAACAAATCTACATTTAATCCATTTCAAGTTTGCCTCAAAATATGCTTGTGATGTTTGATTTAACTTTAATGCATATTTATAACTCAGATTTCTATTTCTAATGGGATTAATTTTGCTCTAAGCCAGAAAAGGAAAGGATCATGCTATTTTCCTTACAGAAGTGAACAAAAATTGGTAAAGTTATATTCGAAAGAATGATGAAAGCCTGTTAACCTCATTTTAATTAGCAAGGTTGCCATATGGTAGGCAAACTTTTGCTTTCTTTAAAATCACTAGTCATTTACAAAAGTTAAAAACGTACACTGCATTTTTACATTCTTGATGTTTTTCTTCAATAACACAATATACTTTCTACCCACATATCATGTATATTTAAGATATAGAGAAGATGGACCCAAAGTAATTGAGGTTCAAATCACATCTCTGTGGTCCAGACACATAACTTTGGGCAAGAAACTTATCACCAATCAGTCTCAGTTTTTGAATCTGTTCAATAGGGGTGAAAATTGTACATAAGTTACTGGAAAAAACATGAGATACAGTTTGTTAAGTGTCTGGCACAATATCTGGCATTTGCAAATGCTTTAAATCGCAATTATTTTTACCTAATTTTATTCATTGTGAATAAAATGAATACATTTAACTTTTAATTCATAAACAATAAAATTAAACAACCTATTTGTCAGGAGAAACATGTTAAAACTACTTATGTCATTTATCTAGCCTTCTTCTTCCTGTACTACTTATGAGTGATAATTTTTGAATTGTCCCATTTCAAAATAAATGGGTGAAAGCTTTAATAACTAGATCTGGGAGCAGGAAAGGACTCTTCAAATACCTTTCTAGGTGTTTCCCTGCCCATTTTTTCACTGAAAATCCTTTCTCCGCACAGCCCCCAGAATGAAGTTTCTAATATGATCAGGTCAGTCCTCTGTTGGAAGGGTGACACTCACTACAAGCCCTTTACCACTCATCTCCTCCCTCATCTCCACCCCCAAGCCCATCACTCATTTCTGCCTCAAGAAAGCCTGATCTGCTGATGACCCCTACACCTTTCCGCCACACCTTGCATCACACCCCTTCTCTACTCTTTGACTTTGCTCCAGCTACCTTTTCTTACTAGTTCTATTGCTGTATATTTAAGATATAGAGAAGATGGACCCAAAGTAATTGAGGTTCAAATCACATCTCTGTGGTCCAGACACATAGGAAGCATTTGCAGCACATGTCTGATCCCCACTATAACAGGCTCCTCAAGCATGTTCCCCTAGTAACCAATGTGCCTCACCCGAGCACTGGATTTCAAACAATCTGTTCTTATATCCATTACCAACGAGGTCTCCTGAGGGCAGCGGTTATCCTTCACTCATCTTTGTGTGCCCCACACAGACACTGGCATGTTTCGGGACTCAAAAGACCAGCTTTGTGTCTGAAACAAAAACAAATGACCTCTTCCTTGCACATCCAAGTTGGTATGGCAGGTATTATTAAGTAATAAAGTTATCTTCTATTGAGCTGGCCAATGTACTAGAATTTTATATGTATTTCCTTATATTTGTCTGACATTGTGAGATACATTTTGTTGTAAAAACCTAGATAAGGGAACAATTTTAAGCAGGCAAGTCATGCCCCGAGGTTAGGGACCTTTAACAGGAAGGCAGAGCTGGGTTTCCAGGAAGCCATCACTAGATGATGAAAAGAGAGATAATTTAAAGAAAGAAAAAATTCTAAGAGGTCTTTGGAGTCTGATGGCTTAACATCTGAGAAATTATACTGTTCTAGGTTGACTCTGTGCTGTTTTCCCAGAGAGGTGGAACTCTGAGATCGCGGGCAGGACTTTAGAAAGCTTGGCCATCAGGAAGGTCTAGTGGAACGTGTGGGTGTGTGTTCCTCACCAAGTGTCCACACAACTGCTGACCTAAAATCCTCAAACAGAACTTCTACAAATTTGGAAATGTTTGCAGCTAAACAAGAACCACTTCTTGAAAACATTATGCACGTTTTTGATCTCTAGTTTTTCTCCTCCCATTATCTCTTGGATCCCCACTTCCAGTAGGATTTTACCACTACCCTTCACTGAAACTACTCTTTCAAACTTGCCAATGAATACAGTCTGTTAAACCAATGCCAGCCAACAGTCTTCCTTTGTCTTGACTTTTTAACTGTACTGGACATAGTTTATTGTGACAGGCTGTTCTTTTCGCTTCTAAGAAATGGCACTGACCTTCTCAACTATCAGACAGATACATTTGTGGGAGGCACTAGGGCTCCTCAGTCCTTGGACCTCTTCTCTCCATACTTACTTCCCAGGTAATTTCTTCTAGACTCCTGGTCTTAAATACTATCTACCTGATGATGACTCCACTCCCTAATTCTTATCACCAGCCTGAGATTCTCCCCTGAACTCTGACTTGCACATCCAACTGTATACTTAACATGTGCATTTTGATTCTGATAGGCACCACATGTCCAAAACCAAAATCTTAATATTTATGAGCACTGTCCCCAAACCCAACCAGATCCCTCTGCAGCACACCTGTCTCAGTCAGTGGTGACTCCATTCTTCTGGTTGTTGGTTCAGTGACAGCCTTAGTCCTCTTTCTCTTATCATCATTACCTAGTCCGTGATAAAATCCAGTGGGCGCTACCATACATATACACCCAGAATTACACCACTTTTCATAACCTTCAATGCCACCATCCTGGCCCACATCATAATCATTTCTTGCTTAGATTACTGCCATAACCCTTAACTGGTATTCATGCTTTTGCCCTTAACCCCCAAAAGTGTATTCTCTACAAGTACCCAGGGTGACTGTTATATACACTACGTCAGATTATGTCACTCCTCTGCTGAAATCTTCAATGGCTCACATGGATTTAGCACAGCAGGCATCCTCATCAAGACTTACAAGACCTTCCTTGCTGGTCACTCCACTGAGTTCATGCCATTTCTTTGCCCTCTTTCTCTAGATCAGTGGTTCTCAACCTTCCTAATGCTGCGACCCTTTAATACAGTTCCTCATGTTGTGGTGACCCCCGACCATACAATTATTTTTGTTGCTACTTCATAACTGTAATTTTGCTACTGTTATGAATCGTAATGTAAATATCTGATATGCAGGATGTATTTTCATTGTTACAAATTGAACATAATTAAAGCATAGTTATTAATCACAAAACACTATGTAATTATATATGTGTTTTCCGATGGTCTTAGGCGACCCCTGTGAAAGGGTCATTCGACCCCCATAGGGGTCGCGACCCACAGGTTGAGAACTGCTGAATAAAAGGGCATTCTGAATAAAAGGAACAGATGTGCAAGGCTGGTAAATAGGGGCATGTCTGATATGTTTGCAGGACAGCAAGGAGAGTGTATCTAGGGCAGCGGTTCTCAACCTGTGGGTTGCCCAAGACCATAGGAAAACACATATATAATTACATAGTGTTTTTGTGATTAATCACTATGCTTTAATTCTGTTCAATTTGTAACAATGAAAATACATCCTGCATTACGATTCATAACAGTAGCAAAATTACAGTTATGAAGTAGCAACAAAAATAATTGTGTGGTTGGGGGTCACCACAACATGAGGAACTGTATTAAAGGGTCGCAGCATTAGGAAGGTTGAGAACCACTGAATTAGAGCTGTCCCTGGCCACTCTATCAAAAATATTTACCTTGCCTGGCTGACATGGCTTAGTGGTTGAGCATCGACCTATGAACCAGGAGGTCACGGTTTGATTCCCGGTCAGAGCACATGCCCGGGTTGTGGGCTCAATCCCCAGTGTGGAGCATGCAGAAGGCAGTCGGTAAATGATTCTTTCTCATCATTGATGTTTCTATCTCCCTCTCTCTTCCTCTCTGAAATCAATACAAATATATTAAAAAAATATTTACCTTGATTATTTTGTCTTCTCCATTTGAAAGGAGCTCAGGGATATTGGTTGATATTGATCACTACTCTCTAAGCTCTAAATCAGTGCCAGTAAATCAGAGGTGCTTAATAAATAATTATGGAATAAATTAATTCATTCAAAAGTGAAAGTCAGTACCTATTCCATATTTATATGTCCTAGTTATCAGTGACAAATCTACAAAGTCACAGCCTTGAAAATCCGAAAGCAATTTTTCAGCCTTGACTGTAATGGTATTTTCAATTAGCAAACAAGGTGGCTCCAAAGTTTACGACACCTGGAATGCTATCAGGCACCCTGATTTAGGCAGGGGGTCCAAAAGCTCCAATATTCCTGGTCTGTCACAAACATGAGTCTGTCCCCACACCTTTCCTGGGCCATAGTTTTCTAATTTCTGAATGGGGTATCTGATCTTATGCAACCCAAGTATTTATGTGGAGTTATAAAATATAAGGTGGGGCCACAGTAGGTTTACAGTTGTTCATATAGAAAATAATACAATAATAAATAAATGATAACAAAAGAATAAAATCTGTTCTGTGTACTTATGACTGTATATCTACTTTTTCTCCACCCTGGAATTTTAAACTCAAAACCAACAGCAGCAATTTACATAAAAAGAATCTTTAAATGAACATTTAAAAACATGCATTTCAAACAAAGTATTTCAAACATTACAAGTGTTCATTGAAACTCTAAAATTAAAAATGTTAAATGACAAGTTGATTTTTTTCACCAGGTAGCAAAAATGAAATATGGTCAGAGAATCTGAGGAACAGATGGAAATGGGGAGGGAAGAGAAGGCACAAGAGACTGTGCTGACCAATGGCAGTTCTCTTTCCAGCCAAAGCCTCTACACGGCCTCCCAACTCACACACACACACACACACACACACACACACACACACACACACATCAGACCCTCAGAAACATTCACTCTAGATACTAGAGTGGGATCAGTTTTCACAACATACTTACTTTTACAACCGTTTCCTTAATTCATGATATAAGGAGCTATGGGACTGCTCCATTGGCACACCCCCAACCTCTCCACCAGACCATATTCCCTATTCTTAGTGAAATAATGCAGAACATGCACAGCTTAGCATGTATAACGAGTGGGACAAAGCTGGAAGCTAAGGCAATGAAACAACCTTTAGCAAGTTACCTGGACACTTTGTGCCTCAGTTTCGTCTTCTCGATGGTGAATGGGAAGAATGTCATGGAGCTTTAGTTTCCCAAGAGCTCCACCAGTTCCCCACCTTTTGACATGATATAGTTATTTGTAAACTTATAAAACAAAGTTTCCATACATGTCTCCTAGCCCGTGCTTCCAACCAGAGTGCTTCTTAGTTCCTGCCTTACGGATATTTTGGTACTAGTAGTGGGTTGGCATTAGTAATGGTCTACCTCCAAAATTCTATTAAAGAGAAAGGGGGAGTGAGTAGACAACACTACGTTCACTTCAGTAAACACACTTAGCATAATTGGGGCAGGGGAATTGCCACCTTCACCCTGTTATACCACACCAGTAATTTCCAGCAATTACTGTGCGAAATGAAAGACACCCTTGGACACCTGCTTCATGTATGCACCAGATTCCTTTCTTTATTTCATACTAGAGGACCGATGCACAAAATTCTGCAAGGGGCTCGGCCCTCACAGCCAAGGCTGCCTTGGCCCTTGCAGCCCCAGCTTCCTCACGGCCCCGCTCCCTGCCCACTGGTCCTTCCAGAAGGTCGTTCTGGAAGGTCATTCCAGAAGGTCATTCTGCCATCCGGTCTAATTAGCATATTAGCTCTTTATTATATAGGATGTCTTCACAGTCATCTATTTATATTACAAAAGGAAACCTATGAACACAGCATCTAATTACCTAATCTATATCTATATAATAAAAGCCTAAGCAACTATTATACAGAACCAGAACGACTGGTCGCTATGATGTGCACTGACCACCAGGGGGCAGATGCTCAACACAGGAGCTGCCCCCTAGTGGTCAGTGTGCTCCCACAGGGGGAGCGCTGCTCAGCCAGAGCCAGGCTCATGGCCGGCGAGTGCAGCGGTGGTGGCGGGAACCCTTCCTGCCTCTGCAGCAGCACTAAGGAGCAGAGAGGCGAGTGGTAAGGAGCAGCAAGCAGGCGGGCTGTAAGGAGCAAGGGCTCCCGAACTGCAAGATAGCACAGGCCTGGCTGAGGGACCCCTCCCCAGGCCTCTAGTGTGTGTGTGTGTGTGTGTGTTAAAATATATATATATACTCTCTATGCAAATAGACCAGATGGAGGAACAACTGATCAACCAAACAGCCAGTCGCTATGACATGCTCTGACCACCAGGGGGTGCACATAGAACATGGCAGGCATCAGCAGCAGGCGGCATA
The DNA here is from genome assembly GCF_000327345.1 of Myotis davidii. Taxonomy (NCBI): domain Eukaryota; kingdom Metazoa; phylum Chordata; class Mammalia; order Chiroptera; family Vespertilionidae; genus Myotis; species Myotis davidii. The sequence goes on along the minus strand of NW_006294876.1, from coordinate 5,147,811 downwards.
GAGCGGAACATGGTGGTGGCGGCCACGGCAGGATGGTGGAGGAGAGTGGGGGATGCCAGATCAAGGCGGGGTGCCAGTTGCTATCATCAGGGTGAGCCTTCAGTGGTTACTGAAAATTCTTTACTCCCACATGCCACAGTCCCGCCTGGCGCTCACACCTGCTGTCGGCGCCAGGCACCGGCCCTGATCACTCAGTGTCATCAGCGGCTGCTGTCCCCGATCACCCCTCAGGGCTTCTCCACTTCCCCCTGTTCCTGAGGGGCAATCGGGGCCAGCAACCGCCTCTTTCACCAACTGCTGGTACCAGCCCTTCTTGCACCTGCAGCGGACGCTGCCACTCGCACCCACTACAGGCACCCGGCACCAGTCCCAATTGCCCCTGAGGGCTTCTCCACCTCCCCCTGCTCCTGGGGGGCAATGGGGGCAGCAGCCGCCGCTCGAACCAGCTGACGGCGCCGGCCCACTGCTCGCTCTGGCCCCAATGGCTCCATGCTGTCAGTGGGTGCAGGAGGGGCTGGCGCCATCAGTGCCTGGGAGCAGTGGTGGCAAGAGCAGGGCTGCTGGCAGACAGGGGACCAGGGGCTGCAGCAGGAGGGGGCCGGGCAGAGGCAATGAAAGATGGGCCAAGACCCTCCCCTGTGCCCACCGCTGTCTCGTGATGCACAGTTCCTTTCAAGGTGCATGCATTCGTGCACAGGGCCCCTAGCACTTTCATAAGAAGAAAAGAGTTGCCAATAAACCCAGGTGAGTTGTCAGGTGTTCGGGAGACAACACATTAGTTTTTCAATCATCATGTCTGGTTTAGCTGAACATATGGTGCTACCAGCAGAGTCACCTGCTCAGCCTGGTTTCTGATGGACAAAAGGACCAACCACAGACATGTTACCTACTCTGTATGGGCAGGGAAAAGCAGCTATCTTTCCCAACCCCAGCCCCTCATTCCTGTAATAAACAAGTACAAATTCAAGGGCCTTCATCATCGTCACCCTTCCCACATGTAAATTCACTGACAGGTGTGGGGGAGTCCTTTACTGTTCCCAGTGACTAAATTTAGATAAAATACAATACATTCCAGCCATAACCAAGTAGTAAAATTTCAAGGCAATTCATCATTGGTTACTTTTTTCACTACTACTGAAATCAATGTAAACTGAATGTCAACTTTGGGGAAAATCCAATACTTTCTTCTACAGCTAAGTGTAGATCACTATAGGTAATCATATAAATATGGTGAGTTTTATTTGCTTTGGTCTTTTTCTGGATACAATCAACAGGTCTATGAGATTCTTCATTAAATTTGACTTCGTTTTACGAATGTCTCAATCTTCTGATGGGGGAGGAGTTAGAGTTTGAGAGACTGCATTACTTTTAAAAAGAAGCAGCCTATTTTAGTTTAGAACCTCACACAGCCTAGGGACGCCCTGCAGGTGCTGGACGCTGGCCCACAGACAGGCCCAGCTTGAGCATGGCTCCAACGCAGCTGTACGTCTCCATCCTGCCCACCAGCCACCCCACAATGTGCCCAGGTGCCCCCATGGCGGAGCCAGGGAAGGTGGGCAGGGAGCCCTTTACCTGCCAGGCTGCCCGGCCTCTGGAGGGTGGCGGTGGCATACAGCTCCTGCGAGTGCTTGCTGTACTGGTCGGACGCGTGGACCAGGCGCTTGGTGGGCGACAGGGTGGCGTACGTGCCGATGGTGGAGCTCAGCTGGTGGATGGGCGAGGAGGAGATGGTGGACTGCACGGTGGGGGGCGAGGTCACGCGGATCGGGGACAGGCCGGCCGAGGACACGACGATGTTGATGGGCGAGCTGGTGCTGTAGGACTTGGCCAGGCGGCTGGGCCTCTG
>NW_006294876.1:5122196-5145859 GCF_000327345.1 Myotis davidii | reverse complement strand
GGCGCCCCGCCGCCCGAGAGCACCACGGCGTGCGGGATCCCGATGGCCCTCCAGCGTCAGGCAGGTGTTTCTCCAACAGAAAGGAAAAAACAACTAGCAAAGGCGGCTGACAGTGGCAGCAGGTGTGGTAAAGGGGACAGTATTCTGCTTACGGGGCGAAGATGTTTCTGGAATGGCAGAGGCAGCGCAGTAGTCACATGAGGATTTTAAAAGGCCGCCCAGCAGGGCCACCTTGAGCTAGTTGAGGGCAATCACGATTTGTTAGTGTTAACGAGAAATTCAGGCATTAAATCTCCCCCACCCCCACCCCCACGGGCATTCCACTGGAAACAGTTTCTGTCTCCGAAACTGGCCAAGCTGCATACTTATCGGGAGAACAGCAAGGAGAGCATACTTCCTAGAGTTTATTCTGTGCTAGTGTCTTGCGAATTCTTCTTGGATAACAAAAAAGGAGGGGAAAGTATTATTTTGCAATAAAGACACTTGGTCTTTCAGTGTGATGAAACACACGCGCGCGCGCACACACACACACACACACACACACACACACACACACACTTCTAGAGGAATAGAGCAATTGCAAATTAAAAAGCCTCCCTTTTCTAGATTGTAATGCTGGGCTCCAGATCTTTCAGCATCTCTTTCTGTGGCTCACTTTTAAGAGCCCCCTGCAGCTGTGTCTTCACATTGAAAAGTCAGTGGTCCCCCTTCCTACACAGGAACACAAAAGACCACAGGGCTGGGGCAGAGACAGTTGGAGGGGAAATCACTTTCCTTGAATCTCATCCAGAGACAAATTTGCATTCGAATGAAAACACTACATTGTCAACCTCTTCTGGGCAGGAGGTCTGGGAGGATCCCGGCTTCCCTGAGGAGCAGAGAGGTTTCTGAGCGCAGGCTGGTGTGAAAAGTCGGGTGGGGTTGCACACACAGAAAGAGAGGCGCTGGCAAGGAAGGCTTTGAAATTAGGGATGGGAACTGGGCGGGGAAGAGGAAGCTGAGGAGATGAAGGGAAGGGTGAGAGAGACTCAACAGATGCTATCCATTAAAAGTTTCAATTATGCCTCTCCACCCGTTTTGGAATGGCAACTGGCAAATAACAGACTGGGCTCTTCCATCCCCACATCCACAGCATTCCAGATTTTATCTGGGATGTCAGACTCATGCGAAAAGCTGAGGGAATTAAAGGAGCAACATCAAAATCCTCTAGTAAGAGCTGCATGGAATGACAGGGAATCAAACTGTTGAAAGACATTCTCCATGTGAGGGGTGTGTGTATTTATTTACATATAATATACACATTTGGTATGTATATGTAAGTTTCTCTCTCTCTTTCTCCACTGACAAAGATTCTCTCCTTGAGCAAACTCTAGTCAAGCCCCTCCGTTTTGAACGAGGCCCTGTGTTCATCTCTGCATTGCACAGTTTTAGCAAGAATCCTACAGAATCCCTTCCTCTTCCCCCATGTCCGCTCACCCTCCCTATCAGACAGAGTTCCTCGTCTCCCACCGTCCCCAGGCGGCATCTCAGCACCCAGGCCTGCCTTCTGCAAGCATCCTGCCGGGTCACTTTAACCAGAACCCCTTCCCCATGGTGTTTCCTCTTAGCAACTTTCTGCCCACTGACCCCGCCCTGGTCTTCAGCTATAAATTCCCATTTTTCTGTTGTTATATTTGCAATTGCACCCAGTCTAGACTGAGGTCTCTTTCCCCTATTGCAATCATTTATCTCTGAATAAAATCTGTATTTACCAGTCCTCTGTTCAGTCAGATTCTCCTCTCACACCACAGAGCACGTATTTTGAGTTTAACAGTCGGTGGGAAGTAACTGTAAGCTCCATGATTTGTTCAATGATGTGTCTCCAGAAACTAGAGCAAAGACTGATTCACAGCAGAGATGCCACGAATGTTCACGGAATGAATGAAAAAACTCTTAGTAAAGCTGGTCCCGAGGCTTTGGCAAGGAGGGCTGTCATGCGCAGAGGAAGGTGGAGAAGCTGTGCAGAACTGCGCTTACCCTGAACCCCCGAGAGAATTCCAGCAGCATCTAGAGCACAGGGGTGCTTAGACCCAATTCTTGCTTTTCTCTTGGAAGAAGTTCTGAGCATGAAATGTACAGACTGGGCTTCTCAAACCTGGCTGCACGTTATAATCGCCAGGGGAGCTTTTGAAGAGGTCCCAGTATCCATGCTGTACTCTAGCCATTTAACTCAGAATCTCTGGAGGTGAGGCTTAACCATCAGGCTTTTTGGAAGCTCACCAGGTGATTCCAGTGTGCAACCGAATGTGAGAAAGAGTTATGCCTAGAGCAGTGGTTTTCCAAGTGTGGACCCTGTTCCAGCAGCTAGCATTCAGAGCAGTGCTGGCATCACCCCCTCGTTACTGACTCAGAAACTCAGAGGGAGGGGCCCAACGGTGTGCATTTTAGCAAGTTCTCTGGATCACAGGGATTTTGGTGATCCCTAAAGTCTGCAATCCACTGAGCTAGAAGAGATTGTGATGCAGGGGATGGAGTGGGGCAGAGTGTCTGCATTTCTAGCAGCTGCTGCTGGTCTGGTAAGCACTTGCTAAGGTGCAGGCAGTCAGCTTCTGCCTTCCCTTTACTTCTGCAGCTCTCCTGGGACCTGAGCAGTGTTCAGCAGCACAGGGCCCAGCTGGCAAGGGACAGGAGAGCCTCAGCAGCGATTTCTGTGAAGTCTTCCCGCAGGAGCACCAGGACAAAGAATTCCAGAGGGTGTGACGACAGCCCCTTGCTTACAACACAACAAACACTTTTCCTTATGTCTTGGATATATGATATTCATAATAACCATAGAAGACATTAATGGTGTTATTACCAAGTAGCCACAACAAACACTTTTCCTTATGTCTTGGATATACGATATTCATAATAACCCTAGGAGACATTAATGATGCTATTACCAAGTAGCAGAATCCTACATAAGAAAAGCCTAATATGCTAAGTGCCTTGTAATGCATTCAACCAATTAAAACGTAATATGCTAATGAGATGCTAAGGCCATTCAACTGCTTGCTATGATGTGCACTGAGCACCAGGGGGCAGATGCTCCAACCAGTAGGGTAGCTTGCTGCTGGGGTCCCGCCAATTGGGAGATAGCAAGATGGGCCGGACACACCCTAGAGCCCTCCCATGTCCCTCTCCGGCCCTGATGATGCACTGGTGGGGTCCCTTGGCCTGGCCTGCACACTCTTGCAATCCAGGACCCCTCGGAGGATGACAGAGAGCCGGTTTTGGCTCGATCCCACAGGCCAGGACGAGGGACCCCACTGGTACACGAATTTGATACCAATATGAAAAATTATTCTAATATTGAAATATTAGAATGACACAGATCCTAGAGAAACCTTGAATAAATTTTACAAACACTTTCCTTTTAATCTGTTGGAACTTTTTTTTTTTAAATTTGTTGGAACTTTGAGTCTCAGGAATGCTAACTCTGCTGGATACTATTGTCTAATAAGGTTTGTTAAATAGCCGCAAATCTGCCGAAGTTTTGAGAACTGCCACACTAGCTCCACAAATTTTGACAGGCTGTAGTAGCCAATCAAAAATATTTCTAAATATTGCAAGATGTTGGTGAAATTTAGCCAATAATTTTTACATGAGAAGAGAAAAACGTAACCACTAAAATGTTATATACTCTTTCAGATTGATATTGTTCAGGGTGGAAATGTTTAAAATCTTCACTGTCTAATATGACAGCCAACAGACACAGTGGCCTAGTGGGCACTTGACATGTGCACTGGATTTTAACACACATTTGATCTGAACTATTTGATTTAAGTTGAATTTAAGTACTCAAATGTGGCCAGTGGTGACCTTACTGGATCACACAGTTGTATAAGCCCGAATTAGACAAAAACAGTAATCTTTAGGGAGCTTGTTTCCATTCTTGTGTTTATTTTTTTGTTCCATTGTGTAATTCATTTAGCAATTCTTAGCCAGTTAGGGATACAAAAGGCTGCACTTCAAGCCTACTGCCCAATTCATAGGCTGGCTTATTACTACCTAGCTCATTGGATTAGATATAATACATACACATTTCAACACACAAAGCATTGCATCCACTTTACTGTCGTGAAAGCTCAATTCTACCTTAAATGTATGTAAATACCACTAAACTGTAAATCCAATTTTAAAGTTAGAATTGCAAAACTTCACTTAAAAAATCAAAAAAGACAACCACACCCTTCATCCCTGAGGATGGTTGGGCATGTGTATGTACTAGCAATGGGAATTAAAATACTATTTTCACTGATGATGAGACCTTTAGAAAAGATGATATAACAATTTTTCAATAGATTTGGAGAAGATTGGGCTCCAAAACTGTCCTGGATCACAGCATGAGCTCTTGGCAGGAACAGTTCCTGTTGGTGTTTTTATTTTCATCTCTTTGAAGGGCTACTTTGTCATTCCCACCCCTCCAAAATGGGGGACCAGGTATGTGAAATTGACAAGTAGAACATTGCCAGCAGATGCCCTGACAGAATAGCCTCTGACAGGCAGAGTTTTGTGAACATAAAATGTCATTCCTTTCTTGGTTCCTATTATGGGAACTTCATCAAGAGAAAAATGAAAAACATTACTTCCAATTTCTATGAATGCCGTATGTAGCTTACACCTCAGATTTAAAACATGCAGGAATTGTGTTTTAATGAAACAGGAGCAATACACCTAACTCAATAAAGCTCTGTCATATTAAATATTTCATCTGCGTGATAGTTTACGTGTAAGTTTCAGAGGGATCAGATTTAGAATATACTACAGTAGTGGTTTTTATATTATACTAGAGGCTCAGTGCATGAAATTCATGCAAGGGACGGGAGTCCCCTCAGCCCAGCTTGCACCCTCTCCAATCCAGCACCCATCGGGGGATGTCCGACTGCCACAGGGATAGAGCCTAAACCAGCAGTCGGACATCCCTCTCACAATCCTGGACCGCTGGCTCCTAATTGATCACCTGCCTGAATTACGAGAGGCCCGGTGCATGGAATTCATGCACGGGAGGGGGGGGGTCCCATCAGCCCATCCTGCACCCTCTCCAATTTGGGACCCCTCGGGGGATGTCTGATGGTCGGTTTAGGCACAATCCTGGGGATTGGGCCTAAACCAGCAGTCAGACATCCCTCTCCAAATCCAGGACTGCTGGCTCCTAATCGCTCACCTGCCTGCCAGCCTGGTCACCTCTTACTGCCCCCCTTGCCAGCCTGGTCACCCCCAACTTCCCCCTCTGCTGGCCTGGTCACCTGCAACTGCCCCGCCCCCCCCGGTGGCCTGGTCACCCCTCATGGTGCCCCCACCAGCCTGGTTGCCCCACACAGCCTGCTGTTCAGTTGTTTGGTCATCCCTCATTAACCCCCCTGCCGGCCTGGTTGCCCCATGCAGCTTGCTTGTTCAGTCGTTTGGTCGTCCCTCACTAACCCTCCTGCCAGGCTGGTCATAGGCACCCATAGTGTGAGGGCATTATGGTCAACTTGCATATTACCTCTTTATTGTATAGGATGTTTGCATGTTTCACATGTGCACACGAGGTACACTGAGTCCTCCTGTGTGACTGTGAAGTGCATTTATAACTATTTTATACAAGTGTTTAAGGGCGGATGTATTTTCAAAGTGTAGTGGAAAATAATGAAATGGAAATTTAGGCAATATTTACATTATTCCCATTAAATAACAGCACTCAAGTTCCATGCACTAATTTGCCCATTAAGTCAATAAACCATTAATAAGAGCCTAGTATATTCCATGTACAACTGAGGAGGTGTTTGTGAAGGTCTCCCTAGTACCCTCTCACAGGGAGTATTGCACCTGACATTACTTTGTTGGTCTGTCATTGTTGTATTTTTGTTTGCACAGAATACTGTCTGCCTCACAATTATGACATTGTTCTTTTCCAAGCATTGGAGCCCCTGAAATTAGGCTGCTCTTGGACCAGAATGTGGCATCAGCTGTTTCCAGATTCCTTCTCATTGTATCTTTTGTAAAGGGGTGGGGATGGCATGGGATGATAGGGGGAAATTTTCTCTGCACTTGAAAACTCATGTAATCCTCACCCTTTGGGGATTTGGCAGTGAAAACCAAACCAAACCAAACCGCTGCTTGTAGCCAGTCAGCAAGAGCCTGACAGCCTGGATTCTAAGGAATCTTGACTACGCTCAGGCCAATGCACAAAACGGCATTCAGAAAGCAGGTCCCTCACCAAGACGCATTTAGATCTGCCAGGCTTCCTGGAATTGTCAGGCAGGCCCCAACTTGGGGACAGAAGGATATTTGCCCAGATTGCTGGGCATCCAGGCCCACAGTGACAACAGGGTTGGGAACCCAGGATCCCTGTGGCTTCCCAGAGGGGAGCTTAGTGACTTGGGGTAAGCAGTGTGTTCCCCTTCGGCCATATTCATCACTTGTCATTTTTAGGAATTACTATCAGATCACAAGCTTAAAAAATTCATGGAGTCTGCCCTTTGTAGGCAGTTCTGGTTGTGGTGACTAAAGTCCCTGCTGGCAAGAGTAGTCCTGGCAAAACAGTGTCCTGAGAGGCAAAGGCAGCCAGCACATTTCTAAGGAAGGCAGAGCCACAGGGTTGGGCAAGGGAAGGGCCAGGAAGAGCCAGAACACAGGAACAGGCAATGGATTTGGTGAGGAAGGAGTGGGGTGGGGTATTAGAGGGAGTGAAGAGAGGATTAAGTGGTGACAGGGCTGTGAGAAAGTAAAAACAAGAACGGAAGACTTCTTTCCATGAGTTAAAAAGCCTGAACAATTTTTAAATACCCCCAAACAGGACATGCTTTAAAATACCATCTTTGAAGAAATCCACTCTAAACCAAAACAAACTGGTAGCGTGATTTAGTACTATCAGCTATGTATGCTGATTAAAACATCTGAGGATTTGTTGAGCTTTCCTAAGCTGCGTTTGCATAGGGCATTAAACTTGCACTTGTATATAAGCAAAGACATTTACTCTCACAACTTGGAAACAAGAAATCAGCAGCTCCACAATGTAAACAGTCTTACTTAGGTATCAGATGAAATGTCCTGTAATATGATGCAATTAAAATGAATCTACATCCCCACCTAAGTTTTGTGCCCTTGAACTTACTCCCTGGGATAAATGTGCTGAACACTACTATCATTGCTTCCTAAATTTTACTTCTCCTTTGAAATTGTCTTCAGAAAGTGCCACTTTCTAAAATAATTCCCAAGGTAGAAAATCCTGATACTGTGAGAAACATTTGATTTCAGAAATAGCCAAGTAAAATCATCAGGTACCTTGTCTAGCAGTTCCCTTGAGGAGGGCTGGTTTTGGTAAAAACATGAAACAAAGTAAAAAGGAGGCTCCTTGCACAGTCCACAGACTGTCCCTGGAGTCACCACGGCTGGTATGAGGAAAGGCTGGGGTTACCAGGCAGTGACATCCTGCTAGCATTGAACGTGCCCAGAGCAAAGTAAACTCAAGCAACTGAAAAAAACAAAGCACTTGGAAGGAGTTCCTTTCTCTGGTGAGAGCATCTCATTTCAAAGAACCAGGAGAGCTATGATTTTGGAGACAATAAGGGCGACTATCCCAAATGCTTTCTCTTTGCACGACTGTCCCAAAAGTAGGAAAGAGGTGGAGAGTGTGGGTGAGAGAGATGTTGCAAACCACACTGTCCCTGTCGGTGGAGCTGGACGAAGGTGGCAGTGGGTCCATTTCCCAGGAAACAGAGTGCTGTAGGCTTTTGCATCCTGAGTGGTTTGCCTTCTTGCTGGCCTCTCTTTAATAAAAGTATGATTAGGAAAATGATGAACGAATATTCTGAAAGTATTTCGTATGGTCACTAATAGGGTCTGCCAGGGGAAAGAACATTTAGAAGAAAAAAATAAAACTTTATCTCGGAGAATATATAAGGAGGGGTTTCTTGATGGCAGCTCTTTCTAAAAAAGAAACATGAGCTTTGGCAAAACTATACTGCATAAAACTTTTATTTCAGCAAGATGCTCATTTAGTATGACTTCAATAGCTCAAATATTTGCTAAGAACAGGAAATGTTATAGTAGAATGCATACATGGCTCTCCCTGCCATGAGAACGTTTTCAATTATTAAAGTCAGATTAAATATATTTATGCTGGAAAGAGAAAAGGGAGGGAGAAGATTTTAAAGCAGAACAAAATATTTCCAGTAGGCAGGCACCTGAACACTCTCTCAAAAGCAAATAAACTGCCGCTTTCCCCAAGATATGTCAAGAAAAGTATACAAAGTGATATGATTTCTCCTCCGAATGCTGCATGATGTCCACTAAACATATCTCTGCAATTTTGTGTTTTCCAAGTAAACAGCTTGAATCATAATTAAGCAAACTGGAGAGATGTTACACTAGTCTTTCGGTATAACCCCCGTCATTCAACGATCAATAAGTAGGTGTTTATTGGGGATTTGCTCATCCTTTGCACTCTGTGGGTCTCTGTATCTACCAGGCCTTGACCTTTGCAACTGCCTGATGTGAGAGTTCACCATCCATAATGTTCCAAACTCAACGAACACACCAGCCTCTGGCAGAAGTGAGCACACAGCATATTTATAATTATGATATAGCATCAATGAGAACTTATTTTATTTTATTGATTTTTTACAGGGAGGAAGGGAGAGGGATAGAGAGTTAGAAACATCGATGAGAGAGAAATATTGATCAGCTGCCTCCTGCACACCTCCTACTGGGGATGTGCCCACAGCCAAGGTACATGCCCTTGACCAGAATCAAACCTGGGACCTTTCAGTCCACAGGCCGATGCTCTATCCACTGAGCGAAACCAGTTAGGGCTCAATGAGAACTTTTTAAGACACAGAAGTCAGTGCAACATTAAATAGATAGGCCGGATAAAAAAGAAATGGCAGTTTTGCTTCTTGAAAGTTTATTGCTCTCCTAGAGTCTCTGCTATTGTTCAGTTTTCTTTAACAGAACTATCGCACAATTCTTAACTTCCTGCAGCAAGCAGGTGTTTCCCTAGGATTATGCCTGTGCACACACTTCTTCAGTTCTGCTGGGGAACATGAAAGTGGCTTTAAAATCTTTAGGTTCCTGTGAGACTTTCTTACATCTTGCATATTTGGTTTCCTTGAAGGGCGAAATGCTTGATGAGACTACTTGATGTTTGGACATGAGGAGAAACCAGCATTTTCAGAGTGACTGCTCTATGCCAGACGTTTTACATTCAGCATTTCATGGAATCCATAGGAAATGATATGTGAGAGGAAGCAGACACAGCCTGGAGGAGAGCCAACTCTCTCAACGTCTCACCACCCACAGCCTTTTGCAATATGATTATAAAGAGTAAGACTGGAGTTGGAGGAACCTGATGTGCATTTGGTGAACTCTGAGCCAGTTACTTGGGATACGGAGATTAATTTTGTAAGTTTCCGCTCTTACAGCAAGGCAATCTGATGGGAAGAAACAGGCTTACATGCAACTTGCTGTAGGGTATTATTATATGTGATATGACAGAATGAAGCTTTCAATATATACACCAGGCCATGTTGTGCCTCTGCTTAACATTCTCTACCTGCTCCTCATTTCAATCTGAGTAAAACACAAGCTCCACACAATGATCTACTCTGGGTCTCCCATCCCCTCACCATTCCTGCACCCATTGTAACAACCTTGAACTCCTTGCTGTCCTGTTAGCAAGCCAGCCCACCCCATCCAGGGGCCATGCGTTCGCTGTCCCCCAGCTTCCTCCCTCTTCTCTTTCATGTCTTCGCCCAAAGGGCACCTTTTCCACAAGCCCTCCTATGCCACACCCGCCCTGCACTTTGAGTCCCACTATCCTATTCTGCATTCATTTCCTCCTTATAGGAAAGGCTGCAAACCTTATAGGAATCACTGTCATCTAAAAACTATGCAATTGACTTATTTACTGTGCTGATTTTCTGAGTCCCTACCACTGATTCTAGAATCGTTCTTGGAGGTCAGGGTCCTATTTTTTTACTATTTCATACCAAGCAGATACATTAGCTCATGACATACAGCAAACACACAATAAACACCTAGAGAAGGAAGGGAAGAATGGAGGGGTAACCTACAGACTGTTAGATACTGGAACAGGGTAGCTGAGAAGAATGCTGAGAGCAAGGAGAGGAGTAGCTATACAAGGACTCCTATTACTTCCCGGAAAGGCCTTGGCGTTCTTGGGAAGAATCTTATATTCTCTCTCCTCCAGCCAAGCCCACAAACTCATCCTAAAGCCTATGGAGAATGACTTTAAAAGATTTTAGTTAGGGAAATACAAGAGAATGAATATTTTATGACAATTTTTGTGACCCAGTTTTATTCAAACTGATACAATGGGGCAATGTAGGCTGTGCACATATTGCCAGAGCCTGGCATAGAGCCTGGTGTTGATAACTGAAACGATGATTATGTCGAATAAACTAGATTTTTAAAAATTGAAATTAGGATCATTGAACATTTGTGATATTGCTTTGAAATTGCATTCCAATTTGATTTATGAATGAGAGAAAATCACTGAGATTGAAAAATCACTTGCTTTAGAATTACACCTTCTCTTCAAGACCAAGCAATGCAATGTTTTTCTGTTGATTATTGACCTTATTAAGTTGGTCTGGTATCTACTGCCATAATTTGAAATTTACTAGCCCATTTTGGGACTTTATGACTACAGGATATTCTGAAAATTAATCTAGCCTTGAAGTAATGAGCTTTAGCACCTGTCAGAATATTGAAAAGAATGAGTCACAGGACTCTGCAAAACCACTGGAATTAAGGGATTCTCAAGACAATCCTATGAAGGAGATCTTACTGGAATTTTCAAGGTATAAAGCTAACTGCTGAGTGAAAATATGGGCTTACATGTTCAGCATTTCTCTGGCAATTTGGAAGTCACAGGTCCTATAAGTCAATAAAACACACCTCTCATCCTGCAGCACACGAAAGCTGAAATAAACAGAACTCAGATAGTCACCAACAGCCTCACTCCTATGAATTGGGTGAATTAGATTTCAGTATTTAGATTAGATCCTACACACTTGCCAGGTAAATGAGTAATGCCAATAACCTTTGCCTCCAACTTATCACCTTGAACATTCACATTTATAGATGCCTTCAAACTATAACCCTGATGACTTCAAATACAGAGTTCTGGTATCTTTACAACTTAGATATACTTTCTGATTAAACTTCAAAGCAGACTTTTAATGTGAAGCCCAATCTTGTCAGTTTAGAGTTTCTACCGTTTTACTCCACAGCAGTTAGTGGAAGATAGAATAGACTCTCACAAGGAGGGACACCCTCAACATGGAAACTGATACACTGCCACATAGCTTGTCTGCATTTATACACCTCTTAATAGGTTCAAACTCTAGATTCATTTGATTGAAGTGAATATGTGTGTGTGTGTGTGTGTGTGTGTGTGTAATAAAGCCTAGACTTTGGGTGGTGGGCACATGGTGCAATATACAGATCTTGTGACATAGATACCCACACTTAAAACCTATATGTTCATGTTGACCAATGTCACCCCAATTTAATGAATAAATAAATAAATAAAACCTATGAAACACTTTCTCCTAGAATGATCAGATTTCAATCCAGTCAAGATTCTGTTCCTATTCTCACTATTGCTGCCTCAAATTGGGGCATGACAGCTTGTCTAAATGTGATGAGCTTGAGTTTCCAAGTCTCTAAAAATGTAAATAGTAATAAAGCCCTTTTGGGGAGATTAAACATGAGGATGTATATAAAACAGATTATTTGTGGGTGCTCAATAAATGGTAACTATTACTTTTATAAGAAAGCTTTAATTTTGCAGCTAGTTATTGCATAGCTATGTGTGAACAGGTTTACAAGATACTCACAGTTTAGGTATAACAAAGGTGATAAGTTGGAGGCAAAGGTTATTGGCATTACTCATTTACCTGGCAGGTGGGTAAGTTGAAGTTAACTTAGCTTGCCTTTTATATTGATATTTCCATTTTCATGATGCTCATCTATATGGAAATTACAGATTTTTTAAAGTTGACTCAGTGTTTACAACTCAAATCACAGGGGTCTCAGATATTTATGAGAAAAGTAGAACTTTATGGTTTTTCTAGGTACAGTTCTAGGAACTGGTAAAAGCTAAGTCCATAGCTGTCATAGGTTAATTTGAGTATAAAAATGTGCCTTATTTCTGAATGTGGCTTCTTCCACTAAGAAGTATGGCTGGATATCAGGATTAAAAATGGCTGTATCTCACTTGTTTATTTCAAAAAATTAAATAACAATTTTTTATTCTCCGAAAAAAGCATAAAATTATTCTTTGGGGTTACTCATATAAAGAAAAAGGGACAGGCCTATCTTCTCAGTAAATCTTTTATTTGCCACTCCCTTTTATCCACAAATTCTATAGCTCAGCATTACCATGTAAAAGTTACAAAGCAACGATGGACAAGAGTTTTGCTTGAAGAACACAATCATTTTTTAAATATATTGCTGTGCAATAAGTTAATAATAGAAATGCACTGAGACTTGTCAGGTTTTGTTTCATGTATATCCATGTTTCCTAAAGTAGGCCTCTCATAGTGACTATACTATGCCATTCTAATTCGCCCTGCCTCCTCTCTGTCAGCAGACATTTATTGGGGGCCATGTGGATGGCAAGAAGCTGCTGATTAAGATGAAAATGATCCTGCCCCCAAGTAACTTTCAGTTTAGTTGGAAAGACACATGGATAGAATAATGACAATAAACTGGTGACAAAGATGTTTGGTTGTTATAGGAGCTAGTGGTGGGTCAGATAGCATATGTACCAGCCAATAAATGCAGAAAGGATGAAATCAATCTAGCCAGCTGAAGGGATTGCTTTTGGAGCTGTGGGTTCTTCATTCCAAGATCAAGGGATTAAAAGGGCCTTATGCTGCTAAAAATAAGTTCAAAATAGCTTAAAACAAGATACAATACATCTTCTAGGTTGATAGAATATATCTTGAATTCTAAAGTTATCAAAACAAAAATACCTACCTAGCTATATACCTATCCATCCATCTATCCATCCATCCACCAATCCATCTATGGATCGAGCACAACATTTACACTCTTTGTGAAAAAAAAATTCAGATTAGTAGCTATTTCTAATGTCTACTAACCTGGAGCTGGTTTGAATGGCAGCTAATGAATCTATGCACTGGAACTATAAGAATAAGTATATACCTTAAAGGAACAACTAAGGGTCCATTTCAAAAAACTTGACAAAGTGTAACTATTCCTGAATGATCGCAATTATCTTCAGAATAGTTCTACATACTTGTTTATGCATTGGCATTATGTTTCTTTATATGAGTCACCCCAAAGATTAATTTTATGCTTTTTTAGGAGAATAAAAATTATTTCAGGTGCACACACAAAAGCAGAATGTATGCCATATTTATATCTCATATAGACACAGAAATAGTTAAGGACACACATTCACATACCCATATAGATAAATATATAGAGTGTAAATATAGCATGAGCAACTCACAGATATTCCTAAAGAACACATGTTTACAACTCAGTGTTATTCCATAATGGTATTTTATTATTCATTTCCTTCACTCACAGCACCAAAGGCATCTTTAGGAAGTTGTGGGGCATGTCGCAGGAAGGCAGGAGGGGTCACGGTGTCTTCCTCACAGCTCTGCTCCAGGACTGTACCCTTGGGCCCCACCAATCAACACAGCAGAGGGCCCCATTCTCACACATACCTGGCTGAAGCTCTGGCCAGCACCTCGGGCTTGTGTGCTGCGGGCAGGGAGCGATGGGGCTGTCTCGCCCAGGGCCAGGGTCTGGTTGCTATGGTAGCTGGCTGGATACTGGAAGGACCCTTCAGGTTTGGAATTGAGCTGAAGTGCACTCTGGGAGAGCAGGCTGGGCCCTGCATTGAAAGTCATTTAGAGCAGTAAGTGACAGCCTCAGTGAAGCAGAAATGACATGTATTATTTATTGAGAGTAGCCTAGAATTATCACACACATGATTCCAGCCATCTATGCTTTGAATTCTGAGAACTAAAATGACCATATAATTTGACTCCAGCTCTTAAATGAGATTTTTTTTTTGAGGTTGAGAGTTCTCAAATGAGTAATTTTTTTTTTTCCAAATGATCTCATCCTGACCTACATAGACATATTTCTTATGAGACACATTAGTTAATCAAGTAGTTATTTTTGGATCAGACAATATCAGAAACATTTAAAAGTCCACCTATTAATACATATTAATTGCATTAATATAATTATATCTCCTACTTAATTATCAGGCTGCTAAAACCCTCAAAACCTTCCAATCAGAAACATAATTTTATAGTGACGTAATACCTCAACCCCTGAAGGGTTGACAGTGCTTAAAATATTAATAGCTCTCCTACAATGTAGAATTCGCTCTTTCTCAGAGGATTTCTGATGGATAGTAATCTTTGCCATCACATCTGTGCACAGCAGGAGAACAAAGACAGGACACAGTGCTACAAATGGTGATGTTAACATGGCTGACAGTGCAAGTGATGGAGCAGTGGGAAGAAGTTCTGGCTTCATCCTTAAATTATACTTTGCAAAATAAACTGTTTTATTTTCTTGCATTTCATGTAGATGGGATCCTTGCAATAGTTTGTTCATGTTCTTTTTAAGCAAAATTTCTTTAATCAAATTTCATATTTACTTAGGGAATTAAAAATGAAGTATAGAGGAGTGGAAGCGTACTTGTCAATTTCCATCGTGTATGTTTGAAAAGGGATTGGAGTAAGTAGAGTGAGTTGGGAGGAGGAGGATTTGGCAACACAAATTTTCTCATGTTATGTTAACCATAGAGCAAGCTACTTCTTTTTGGATGGAAGGAAATTACATACACACAGACTAAGACATAATTGCTATCTCATCCTTTATCTCTCTCTCTCTCTGGCTGTTTTAGACAATAGAGTCTTTTCTAATAAGTGTGAGCAAATTTCAAGATCTTTATTTCTTTCTTTTAAAGAATATAACGTAACTTTATATTTCAACCAAGACTGCAAATTTGATGTGGCATAAGCCTTATTTTTATCAAATAATGTGGGCTCTTTAAAAACCATTGGTTCATGTAATTTTTACCATCTAAGACCCTCCCACCCCCTCTGATACTCCAATGGACATTCTGAACAATGTAAAAATATTTTTTCATCATTGGATATTAAATAATAAGCCAGTTAACTAACATGGTAAAGACTTGGTATTTTGGGATCTGTACAATTCCTGGAAAAAAAGTCAAGGAAGAAAATAAAAACATTTCCATCCAACCCAATTTCATCATGAAGAGCATAACAAAAGTACAATTGTAATCCATTTTCTTTTAATTTAGAAAATAGAGTCCCAAGAAAACAGCATACACCAGATGGCAAAGTTTGCAATAGCCAGCAAAAAAATCATTTAATCCATACTGATGGTATTATAGGCCCAACACCAGCTATATAATGTCTCTATGGGGAGTGCATATTCTGAGTGTTTCATTCTGGACTCCAGGAACCTACTGCCCCCACTGCTGATGTGGAAACTGCCAAAAAAGGAGATGGAGCCAACAAGTGGTCTTTGAGGCACGGGGAGGGCAGGCTGAGATATGGGACAGCTTCTGGAAGGGAAGGGAGATCACAGCTGGGAAGGGAAAGGGGGACCATTGGTGGGGGCAGGGGTGGATGGGGACTGACTACCGGGAAGAGGAGGTACAGTAAGGACTGGGAGATGGTGATGAATTCTGCCCAAGGGTTTTCTCCTTGGTCCCTACCTTCGTGAAAGCCACAACCCAATGGGAGAGAGTAAGCTATGGTGGAAGAGCCAAAGCCCTTTAAGGCTAGTGGTCACTGACAGCAAGTACCTTCCCACTAGACTTTCTTGGGCTATTTCTCTGCCCAAGCCCTGCCACGTCTCCTGCCCCAAGATAAAGCATCTCCAGGGCAGTGAAAACTGAAACAGATACAACAGTGCACAGACCTTTGAAAATGTCAATAAAATGGAATAAAATAAAATATTTATTCTCATATCAATAGTTTAACACAATCTATAGAGCAGAAGAGTTGCATGTCCTGGTTATTTGCCTTTCAAAAAAAAACATCTGATTTTACACTGATGAACTTTATTATAGATATAGTTAGCAAGCGAAACAATTTATAAATTCTGAATAGATTTATAAAATTAGCTCCAGAAACCTACAAATGCTTTCCTTGTAGGATCTTAAGGTGACAATTGAAAATCCTTTTCAAAAGGTATTTCAGTTAAAAATATGATTTAAGTGCTCCTGAAATATACATCATGAAATAATCAGATTTGTTCATCTTTTATACAATCAGCCATGTATTCGATCAATACTCAATGAAAACAAACCAAAATTCTCCATCTCATTACTTTGTTCACACATCTCCAGCATAAAACGTCAATGTGCTCTGACAAAGGTAATTGAAGTAATGAACAATATATCATAATATTACAACAGTGACATATCATCTGTCAAGGACGAAAGAGTCAGGACAACAGGCAAAAATTTTAGAACGATTTTACCATCGCTCACTAGGTTTCAAATCAACAGCATTATTCATTCCAATTTAGAAAGAACAGCTACATGAGAATATGGAAAAAGGTACTATGATAGAACAAGTCATAATTACTTTATTATACAAGCAAAATTTACATATAACTAACACTTGATTAGCTTTACCAACATTACTGTTCATCGAAGTAGAAAATACCAATTTTCCGTAGATTTCAAAAGCATTTATTGCTTTTAGCTGTAAATCATGATTTTTTTCCCCCTCTAAAACTTAAGGGTTTCCATCAAGTCTTGCTTTTGGGCTAGTGGTAAAATTAGGCTGCAGTCTTGAGGACGCAATGTATCTGCAAGGTGATGGGGCAATGCAAGAACACTTAGGGTGGGAGGAGAGAAAGAGACCTAGACTTGAAACTCCAACCAGGGAAATAGAATCTTGACTTCATTGCACTTAATTGCTCCAGAAGAAACTTCAACTATGAGGAACAGGGGGGGTCACAATGTCCTCTGAGATAACAGAAAGCAGAGGGCACACTCAAGTATGTACACCTCCAGGACATTGACTTGGTCACAGTGATGTCTTGGACCTTTCTGCACCTTGCTCCTCATGGGACAAAGCTGAACTCAATATCTACTCAAGATAACTCAGCCCAGGGGCCAGGAAGAGGAATTGAAACCATTTTTTAATAAACTGATAAAACTCCAGAGAGCATGTGTCCTTGATCTGATCAAGACACACTAGTCCCAACTGGACAGAAGGGAGAAATTCTATGGGTGCTAAAGAGATGAGGGTCATGGGATCTTCCAATGATCCTAGAAAGACACCTGGGGCAAAGCTGGAGTGAAACAATAATGTCTCATTATGCTTTCAAATACATGAAGGGATTACAGACCACATAGCAACCTGTGAGAAAACTGCCCTTGTATCTTTCCCTTATTGTTAGAGGTGTGGCGAAATCAGCCAGCGTCTCACACTTGGTAAAATGAAGATGAGGCTTGGATCCTCATCTTCTATCTCCAAGTCCAGAAGTTGTTATCATTTAACATCAAAGCAGTATTTAGGTCGTATACACACATCAGCATTTTAAGGTTGAAAAATCCATCCCTACATAGAAGTCAGTTAGTTTGCAGGAGAAATCTTCACCCCTCAGATTGTGGGACTCCCCCAGGGAACCTCTCCTTAGAGAATCTGGGTGCTGACTAGGAGCTTGGAGTCCATCATCAGTGGGAAGACACTAACCTCGACACATGAAAAGATCGCCATGTTAATTTTCTGTGAAGTTGAGACTCACGTGCAGGTTGTAATAACACACACACTACCATGTACAGATAATTTCTTCTCACTTTCTTTTTAAATATATTTTTATTGTTGACAGTATTACAGATATCTCCAGTTTTGTTGCCCTGCCCCACTTCCCAGTCCCTACCCACCACCGAGCTCTTCACTACCCTATTGCCCATGTCTATGGCCTTTTTTGCATTGAGTTGACAGAGTAATTTGAGTTAACGAGCTCCTTCACGAGCTCGGTCTCGGGACGAATTAAACTCGTAAGTCAAGGCCCCACTGTATATGTATATAAGTTCTTTGGTTTAGCTCTTCTCGTCCCGCCCACCCCAACCCCACTTCAAGGTATGTCAGTCTGTTCCATGCAGCTGTAAAAAAGAGGGACCTCTTACCCTTTGGGACAGCATGGATGGACCTAGAAAATATTATGCTAAGTGAAATAAGCCAAACTGAGAAAGACAATTTCTTCCGAAAGGAACCAGATATTTTAGAGTTTTCATAATCTCGTGTACTCGTTTTGTTGAGACTTCATCTAGAATTACTAATTATTTCCTCTTTAGCCGAACACCAGTCCCAGAATACAGGAAACCTTAACTAGACTAGATTCTTTGCAATAATACAGAAAATGCTAGAGGTCTTCAGTATGGCATTCCCAAGGCATTATTTAGAATTCAGCAGTCCTGGGCTCTAGTCCACCTTCCCTTGGTGAAAGTACAGATAATGACAACGATGATGAAGATGCTGCTGCTAGTAATACCAGCTAACCCCCACCGAGCACTTCCTAAGTCCCATGGACTGCCCTGGGCACTTGACTTCTAGGAACTTCTTGAATCTTCACAAGACTCCAGTGAGGAGAGTGCCCTCATCCCTAGTTGCGGTGACAGACCCGGAGGTCCCACTCACTGAGACCACAGAGCCGGCGGTGGGGCTTGGTGCCCACAAGGCAGTCGGCTCCAGGGCGTCTGCTCTTAGCCACACTGCAGCTTTCTGTCCCTACAAATGTAATCTCTGCAAATTTGAGCACCTAATGCGATAATGGATGTGCAAATGCTTAGAAAAATATAAGTTGCTCTATAAATGTTAGTTATTAGTATTATTATCTAATTATCTAATTGCATAGCCACATGGTCTGAGAATAATAAAGCCTTGATTGGAATTTGTCCAACCTTATGACAGTACTGTCCCATATATCACTTAGTGCTTTCTTTCAACACCCTGTGAGCTTTCATTTTACAAATGAGACTTTCAAGACATAGATCATTAAAATGGCCTGCTTGATATTAAAAACAAAATCTAGTGTCAGGGCAACGAGATATGAAAAACAAAGTTCTCTCTCTGTTCTCTCAGCCTGAAATTCCGTTCTCTGTCAACCTCAAACTCATTCTTAAAGTGCTGTTTAAATGTCACCTCCATGTAGCCTGCCCTGATGGCTGACTGTCCAGGGAATATTAATCCTACCCCTCTATGTTACCTTAACCCTCTGAACAGGCTAGACTGGGCATTTTAATTGTTTAGCAGAGGGATTTTGCACAGTATTACACATCTGGAAGGAGGAGGATAGGATGAGAGCAGAGATTCTGAACATTTATGGTAAAGGCAGCAGGGCTCTGTGCTTAGATACCGGAAAGACCAGCACCAGGGCTTTGCTGTGCAGAGAAAGGAAACCTACAGTAATCTTAGTCGGGGTAGTGGCTTCATTGGGAAGGGAGAAAAAGTTGCTTACTTAAGAGACATTTTAAAGGAAAAGCTCATTAAGACATGGTGATCAAGTGGAGACAGGAAATGAAGAAGAGCCAAAAGTTACTGGACACTTTTCAGCCGACCACTGGAAGGATAATATTACTGCCAACACTCCGATGAGTCCCGGGAGTTTCCCACACTACAAAGTGAGTCCTTCCAGAAAACCGAGCAGACAGAACTGCCCTGTGACAATCAGCCACGCACCTTCTGTTTCCACAAGTTTTAAGGTGATTTATTGAGAGTTGCTAATTCTGGTCTGCTTCAGTTGAACATCTGTCCTGGAATACAACATATATTCCCTCCATGGGTATGGAAAAAGCAGAAACTCCCACCATGTGGCATTCGCAAGGGAAAGATTGGCAGGAGATTGTGTGTGTTGACAACTCAGTGTTTTGGGGAAGGATGGACTTGGTTTTTAAATTACTTGGAGGAGATGGTGGGAATTTACTAGTATGTAGTTAGAAAGCTACCCTGGGCTTGATTTTCATACTGGCTCTAACATAATCTGACAAATTTAATCTTTCTAGGACTTAAATAATTTCCAAGTTCAACGTTTGATTATGTGTAAATGAAATTTTAGGGCAGAGATAAAACTATCAAAATGACCAGTATGGAAGCTGAAGCCACATGAATAAAACAAGGTCTCTAAAGAGGAGTTATCAATTTAATTCCAAGGGCTCATTTTACTATTAAAAGAAAAGTGTTGTTAACAAGAATGCGTTAAACAGGGAGGAGATCTAGGCAATGTCCGAAATAGGAGCTCAGGAGTGCTTTGTGAGCCTGCTAAATCAGGACAGTTAGAGGAATAAAAACCCTACAAATTGAGGTGGACGCTTTGAGCACTGGACACTTGACAGTGGCGGCTTCATTAAGATTTACCTTTGTCAGGAAGTTTAGAAACATTCCATAATTACTCTTAGGTTAAACTGATTCTTTCAAAATGATATCAAATCTTTATGTAGCCCTTGAATAATAATGCCAAGAAGTTTCACAGGTATCTGTAACTGACAGAGAATTTGCCTTCATTCCCACTCTCTTGCTATTCAATCTCTGTGGAAGGTTAAGAATGATTTGGAGGTTAAGTGTTACTTTATTTTAAGAGAGTAAATTGTTAGAGCAAGATCAAATAACGAGAAAGGGGAAATCTCTTTATAGAAAGCATTAAGTGAGAATAAAAAGAAGAGGGGGTGGAAATTATATATATATATATATACACACACAAAAGAACTGTTATACATTACAAAATCAATAAGAAAAACTACCAATTCTTTGTATGATTATCAAATTGATTTTAATCAAGCTCAAAGCACTTTAGTCATACCTAACTACAAGTTAACTCTATAGAGTAGAAATATTGACTTTGGCTTAAATTGCCCTATTAATAAGTTTCATTTATAGCAGCAGTTTCTTCTTTATGGGTTTTGGATGAACTTGTCAATTTAAAAAACTTAACTTGGAATAAGAAGTCGCTAGCCATGATAAACTGGTTCCTTCCCCCCCCCAGTCTTCATTAGTAACCCCAAAACCTCATAGTGCAAGCTCTGCCGAAGAATCCCCTGAAAACAGTGGTTGAACCAGCTACCATTCCTAAAATTAACTGAGGGGAAAACTTGTTATGCCAGGAAACATAGGGTGATGTGGTTGTTCTATGGGCAGGTGTGTTTTTAAACTTCATTTCAAAGTCTATCCCCAGAAGATCGATTCCATGTGGTCAAGTGCTTTCCATGTTTAATGCTTTATGTGAAAATTAAAGCTGTAATGGTCTCAGGAATAGAGAGGTACTCACTTAGCTTTTAAAACTGATTTAGATTCAACCAATGTCACTGGCTTAATTAATTTGCTTTTTCAAGTTTTACCATGTATGGAAAATTGAGCATTGGTAAAGTGTCCACACTATGCAATAACTTACTTAGTTCTTTATTTCTGTGCACAACGGAGGGACAGGAGCAAAAACTAAAGTTCAAGTGTACAACTTTAAATAAAATTGTATAGTTCAAGAATGTTTTTTGTGCATTGGAGTTGACATGACATATATGACCTGTATAATCATAGAATGGTATTTTTATAGTTTGCTCCATTCTCTAAGTGTTTCCTTATAAAAGTTTATATTCAGATTATTTACCCTTTTAAAAAAATAAATGTAGCACAAAGTCAGAAAACATTATATATATATATTTCTTTATAAATTAATTGTCCAAGGTAATGGGTTCATATTTCTTGTTATTAATAATTATGAAAAGAATTGAAAATTAATACAAATAAATTTAGAAGAAAACTAAATTTAAAAGCTCCATCCTGACGACACTATACTTTATCTGTGGACTTGTACCAGCATCAAAACGAGCTTTGGATCTGCTGGAAATCTCTTCCTTAGATACCCGCATGGCCTGCTTGTGCCATTTACTCAGGTCCCTGATCAAACACCTTCTCACAGTGGAAGACTTCCTGGCCCTTTGATCATTCTCTCAAAACTGGAGAGGCTCTCAAACTTTCCGGTCTCATGAACTTTCACTCTTGAGAGTCACTGAGGACCCCAGAGGGCTTTTATTTCTATGGGTGATAAAGAATGCTACTTAGTGTATAAAAACTGGAAAATATTTAAAACAAGAGGATACATCAAACACCCTCCATGAGTCCTCCAAACAATGATGCTTTTATTGCCTGTGGCGCTCTCATCCTGTGAGCCCCTTGTTCTCACCTAACTCTCTCTGTGTGGGGGTGAGCATGGATACGGCAAATAACACTGGAGGATTATTGTGAAAACTGGTGCCTTTTCAGAGCCCATGAGAGGGTCTCGGGGACCCCCAGGATTTCCAAGTACCCAGTACCGGCTCTGACATTGCTTGCACTGATTACCCACCTGAAATTACAGTCTTTAGGTGGCTTGATTGCAGAATTTCCTGACTAGAGTATAAAGACCACAAGGCAGAGACTCTGTGCCACTGTGAATAAGTGTTTAAAACACATATGTAAAAAAATGAGTGACTGTTACACCTACCTGGGCCTATAGTGACAAAATAAAACCTCAGTATATTAAGATTTGCTAACATCAGTTGGTGTGGAAGTGACTTATTTGATCAGAGGCAGTTTTAGTGGTTTAACTTCTGAGGGATCCCACAACACATCTCCATAAGGTGTTACCAGGACCTCGCCTTTGCTGTCCCTGGGGGAAAGTCTGCTTATTCTGATTTTCCCGTGAGGGCTTTCAGCCTCTACTTTTTCTCATGCTCAGACCCGTTCTGATACTGTCCTCGCTTTCGCCAGCTTGCACCTGGTGCTCATATTAAAGTTGTGGACATCTACGGTGCCTTGACAATTCAAAACCCAATTATGTTTTCATTAGAAATTTCCACCAGGTGCTAACTTTTCACTTGATCCCAGAAGTCCCTGAGAATGATGTTTTTCATGAGAACTCTACATTGTTCTCTCTTGCTTAAGGAGCATTTGGTAGTTTATGTCTTTGCTTATTCCTCGATTCCTAGGTTTGCTTCTGAGCTGGTGACCTCTTTGGAGAAGGTATAACATCCTTCTTAAAAACCTATGTGTTAGAAGAATATCAAAGAAAAATAAATTGAACATTAGCTTAAAAAAATAGGTGGTGACAATCTCTGGAAAGAAATATAATTATAGCTCCCTGGAGACAGAATGGCACCCTGTGTGACACCTGGGTTTTTCCTTGACTTTTGATCACAGCTTCCTTTTCTGCTGGCTTCCCGTGGGCTCTAGAACACGAAAGGTAGTGGCGGAAGTAGGTGTGAGCGAATTTGGTATCTAAAGACTTGGAACAATAACAATCTTCTGGAACGGAGACTGTCTCATTGGTATTTCAAAACTTGGACCAAAAGGCATATGATGGTATGATTTCACGGGGAATGAACAATCTGAGGATAAACTCAACTAACTTGAATAAACGCTTCCAGGAAATGACTCAGGGTCTCCAGAGTCCCAGTGACAGTCTCAACTATTGGTAAGTGAGGCAGCAGTAGGACTTGAATCCAACTCTGCTGGCTCCAAGGGGAGGATAGGCCACCTGTGCCCCCACCCAGAGGCTCTCCACCCTGTCAGGTCTAAGCACTTAGCTGCCACCACAATAGAAAGTCAAACAAG
>NW_006294876.1:5114308-5122159 GCF_000327345.1 Myotis davidii | reverse complement strand
ATGACATTAATAAAGTGAGTCACATAATCAATATATTTCTCCTTTTGATTTGCTTAATTATTATAAAAACCCTACCCTCCTAAACCACTTCAGCATCCTTTGGTGCCAGGCTTCCTTGGAAGTATGCAAATATTCACCTCATAAGGATGTCTCTTATCTTTACTATTATTGCATAAGAATATATGGAATTATATTTTAAAGCATTTTAATAACATGATCTCCCAACAAATCTCTCACTACACAGAATTAAGTATATTCACAATAACTAAATGAAAATGATCGACTATGAATCAAGAGTACATGATATATTCATTTTGTCAAGCTACATATGATTGTTTTATTTGGATTTCACCTGCTCAGGATGGTACCTTCTATGACTGATTCTTGATTTTTTTGAATATATTCTGATTCGAAAACTCAGAATAAGATAACATTCCATTCTTTGCCATAACACTCAGAATATATTAAGCTCCTAAAATTTCCTTGCTACTGAATGCTGGTATTTTTTTGGATATAGTGGAACTTTAATTTGCTACAGACAGAAATAATTACTATTTCAAAATGTAATATTTAAAGCAAGTAACAATTTCTATAAACATTTAAGTCCTTTTCTCCCCCAAGTTGTCCATTCAATTTCTGATTTTGACTGACATATTTTTGTTACTTTTTGGCTGGTATAATCACCCCTTTCTCTGAGTTTATTTCTCCAAGGATGCATGGATTAAATAGGGTAGCTTGTCCATAGCAGTTTGGGTCAAGCTTACCTAGACTTCAAGTAGGCCTATTCAGGGTATCTTGAGTTACCCTGAATATATATATACTAGAAGCCCGGTGCATGAAATTCGTGCACAGGTACAGTCCCTAGGCCTGGCCTGCTATCAGGGCCATCTTCCCCAGCAACCCACAGCCGGCCCTGCCCCGCCCCCCCCCCCCCCCCCCGCCCCCCCCTGCAGAAAACCAAAAGCAATTCTCCTAGTGACTCTGTGACATATATTTGCTGGAATTGAAATCACACAGCTGGCAGTCACAACATAGTGGCGGTGGCTAAGGTTGCATACATGATTTGCATACTGTTTAGAATAGATGGCACTTTTTAAAAAAATGCCACGTGTTGAGAAACATTGGTAACTATATGATACTCTAGTTGGTACAGTAGAGCCGTTATTGCTAGTCTGAGGGTCAAGAAGATGGGTTGACTAATGCTCAAATTTTATTTTAATCAGACCTTGGAAAGAAATATAGAAAAAGCTTTTAAACACAACAAATTAAGTGCTATGCACTTAGGAGTTGAGATTGGTTGCCACTTAGAACTGTTCCAAGCTGCTTTTAGACTGTATTTAGTGTTGTCTTTTTTGAGTTAGGACTAAGGCTGGCTCTCAAGGGCAGTGTGCCAGGTCCAATTTCACATTAGCTATTTCATGTCTGTTCTAGCTAATGAGTCCATTGATTGAATAATCACAAAATCAAGGGTCTAGCAGAATCCGATGGGCTCATAATAACTAGATGAAATGTGCCATAGAGCCACCACATGTCTGTGTTGAATTTATATATCAAGAATATAAACATGGTATCTTCTAGCCTTTACCAGAAGGTTCTGCTGCCGATTCTCTTTGCTCCTCATATTCACTCTCTGCCCTTTACCCCATATGGACTGAATCTCGGGAGTCCCTTCTGTTTGTTTTCTGATAGGATTTGGCTACTGGGAGGCACAAGAAGGGCAGGAGAAGGCGAGAGGAGAGAGAGGTCCTATTTCTTCCTCTGCTCCTGCCATGCCTCGACTCTGCTGGTACTATTCCCTACCCTTTCTTTCAGGACTGAGGGTGGCAAGGGCTTCTGTCTGTTGCTGTTCCCTGTGAACCTCAGCAGCCATCGTTTATTCCCTTAATCTTTGTAAATAGCACCTCAAATTCCCTTCAGTTCAACTCTTTTGAGAAGAATCTGTTTCCATTCTGAACCTGATACAGATACAAACAAAAACTGGGATTTTATTTGATAAATACTTAAAATTAGCAACAGTTAATACCCGAAATATTAGTTATCCACGCAATACTTTAAAATTAATTTCCTAAACTTTACCCAATTAATTCTTCTCAAACTGACTCTGAAAATGTTAAGAACAACAATATTTAACATTTCACTGTGGTTCAGATCCTTTGGCATAAAACTTTTAGGTGGCACTTCCACCACCTGTTTCTTTCTTTGGTTGTTATTGTGTTTGCCTTTTCTTTCCTATCTTCAAACAAGGAAGTGTAGGCTTATAAAAAAAACAATCAACTAAAATCCTAGGAGTTTTCAGACAGCTAATTCAGCACAGAATAACTAAACTTTCTGAAAAACAAAAATTGAGCAGTGACCAAATTTGTTTCAGTAGATCCAAAAGCCTGGTTCTTAATTTTAATATAATTATATTTTTGCTTATTTTTAATTATTTAATTTTACTGAATTATTATTAAAAATGTGACCTTTTCATGCTTTTTAAAATTGATTTCAGAGAGGAAGGGAGAAGGAGAGAGAGATAGAAACATCAGCGATGAGAGAGAATCATTGACCGGCTGCCTCATCCATGCCCCCTACTGGGGACTGAGCTCGCAACCCCAGCAGGTGCCCTCGATGTAGAATCTGAGACTTTTCAGTCTGCAGGCTGACGCTCTATCCACTGACCAAACTGGCTAGGGCTATACTTTATTTTATTTTATTTTTTTAATTGTTTTATTGCTTAAAGTATTACAAAGGGTATTGCATATGTCTCCTTAGGGCTATACTTTTCAATGTTTTTGATTGTCTTTACAATGTGGTAGCAGATCAATATTTATAATTATTCTTTGGACATATACAACAAATGTATATTAGCATTCAGCAAATATAAGTTAATTTATTATTTGTTTCAAATTTCTATGGCTTTTCCCTCTAGTATTCAGTCTAATTGATAAACGGGCATTGACATAGTCATAATATTTTTCATCAACTTTATCATTTTTAATATTTTTTGTTTAATACAAACTTGAATTTTTATTCTTTTCAAAGAAGAATCCACTGTGCTGACCTGTAGAGCTAGATTGGTAGAGTTGACTTATCTCATTTTAATTTTACTCTTTCTTATTTTTATATACTTTCCATGTATTAAAACTTATCCCCTCTTCTACCCTCATAATCAAATATGTTTATTATCGTGTCAAAAAGTGAGATATCCAATATAACCCCCCACCCAAAATACACTATTTTATCTCTGCTTTCCTCCTCTCTAATAAAGGGGGAGTTGAGTACATCAAATATTAATAAAATCTATTTTAAGTACAACTGCCCCTACAAAGGAAATATATTTATTGACATGTGGGTATTCATGATGATACTGCCCTAAGAGTAGTGGTATTAGAAGATCACAGAGAAAATAAACTAATATGTAAGTTAAATGGTTCAAGATCACTATACTATTTATTCTTATATCTTCTTTTTCTATGGCCTTGATGAATATTCAAGGAAATTTTATTTTTATAAATTAAGAATAAAATGCTCCACTGATTTTTAATGTAGAAATTATCAAGATAATGTAAGTTTTAATGATTCAATTTTTAGCTTTTTATGGGATTTTATTGAAATAAGTTAAGATAATTTTATGATTTATTAATGTGAGGCTCATTTCAATTCAGCACTTTTATTTTACATCTCAAGCACTCTGGTTGAAAAATATGTAATTAAGTGGAGGTAAAGAAATCTTTAAATACTCTATTGAGATTAATACAGCAATATAAAATTGCTAAATATAGAAAAGTAAAAAGTGTATTACTCTTAAATAGTAGTGCATATATTACATCCGTTTTTCCTATTTTGTTATGTAATTGCTGTATGGTTTAAAATCTCTACCAACAATAATCTGTAGGAGTAAAGCATTGTCAATTAATTTTAAAGCAGGCACTGAGTTGATTAAACACATATATGATGTGGTCATACAATGTGCTGGTCTAGAGGCTAAAATGGTTATCAGAGAATTGGTGAGAATCACCATTACATCAGTAATTGGTGGAAAATTTAGATGCCAATTACTGATTTAAGAGCATTTGCAATCTCATGTGGGTTGGGGAGGGGTAATGTGGGAAGGAAGTAGATGAGAGTGAAGCGAAATACATAAAATAAGTATAAACATATCTGGAAGTCTTATTCGATTTGTCTCATAATATTAATTATATTTGAAAATAATGGCAGAATACTCTTTTAATTGTCTTCGAGTATAACTGTCACTTGACTTACTTTCACTTGTGGAATAATCCTGTGGGTCAAGTATTCCTGATTCCTGCAGCGATCTAATACAGGAGTCCACCAGCTCCAGACCTGTTGTGAGTTCATCTTCGATATCTTTTTGACCATCTGAAATTGCAGTATTTTAAAGTCATAAACATGACATGATATTAAAGCTTAAGGCAATCACTTAAAAACCAAAAGTTCCCTATATGAACATATGACCTCTATGAAGTTCTCATTCAGTATCATAGTGTAATCTTCCGTCATTCAGTGCTAAAAGCTAAAGCACCCCCCACCCTCAATTCCATGTGTCCATGGAGAACAGAAAGTGATTAAGGAACTGTGAGAACTTAGATCCCATGAAATTGTGAGCTATCACAACTTCATTTAATTTTAGTGTTATGGTGTTTGTCATGTTCACTTTCATAAGTCTCTTTCTAAAGTTCACAAGGAAATTAATCAATAGAGATACATGTAGTAAATTTTCATCAAGAAGGCACACTTGGCCCGGCCGACCTGGCTCAGTGGTTGAGCATCAACCTATGAACCAGAAGGTCATGGTTCAATTCTCAGTTGAGCCATCTGCCCGGTTGTAGGCTCAATTCCCAGTGTGGGGCATGCAGGAGGCAGCCAATCAATGATCCTCATCACTGATTTTTTTTTCCTCTCTCCCTCTTCCTTCCTTTCTGAAATCAATAAATGAATAAAAACATTTTTTTTTAAAAAGAAGGCTTACTTTACCTTGTGATTGCCAGTGAAACTGTTCTTCTGCTGAACTGTAAGAAAGAGAACACAGAGGTTTAATGCATGGATTAGAAACAAGAGGACCCTACACCACAAGACACAAAAGCATTAGGGTCGTAATGGTGGCTGCCTGGCACTTCCTTTAATTTCTTACTGAGAAAAGAGACCTCATTTTGATACAATCTTAACTTTAATCCATTTGATGTATACCTCTTTTGATTCACAGGTATTAGCAGATTATAAATTTTTTATTGTCCAGTAATTTTCAGAAGAACAGCTCAATTTTCACAAAGCCAGACCTATTACACTTGTTCCTTATAATAGTTTTTATATACATGCAGTTCTACCCAATTTTAGTGCTTTTAAAATATAAGTCTGAAAAGTTTCATGTAGACTCTGTGAGGTAGTTTAAAAAAGAAATAACATTCCCCTTTTTCATTATAAGGACCATAAAATAAACCTATACCTTCTTATAGACATATCAGGTGAACTGTTCCTTTAAGTTGATTATTATAGCTTACATTAAGTCATTTGAAAATTATAACTCTTTACCATCAATTGAATATGCAGTTCCCAAATTCTCACTGTATACATTTATTTTATAAAATGACCCAGAATGCATATGTTCAGATGCATGAAATGCCAAAGATATTGTGCAGAATGCAACTATGTAGGCAACATAGATTCATTTTGAATGCTCTATTAAATATATGCATAAATTTAAAATGTCTAAATATAAAAAAATTCATTATATACACAAATACTTCCAATATGCCCATTTAATATGTTAATAATTGAGAAATCTAGATGCCAATCACTGACAGGCATCACTTTCAGAATGATTTTCTTCACTTATTCCACTGCATCTTTTACTCTGATCAAGTAGCTTCTATGAATAGCTCATCAGTTTCCCAACAGCAAGTGGGTTTTAGAACTCTAATCTATACCTTGGAGATGACTTTTGAATACATTTACCGGAGGAAAAAGGAATTCTGGCATAAATCAGGGTTCAGAAAACCCATGATTGACATAAATGAATACATGAGTAATCCCTTAAGAGACATACAACTTTTACAGGGTATATTGCTCTGAAGCCAATGCATGTGAGCAAACTTGAAAATGGTTTTACAATGATGAGAGCTGTAGACATTAGATATATGAACTGATAACATTACAAAGTCAGTCCGATGTAACTTTTTCTTGCATTAAAAAGATGTAACATTATATAGCAGTACCATCTATCTACAAAGCTTAACATTTAAAACAGAATTGTCATCCTATAATCAATATTTTAAAAACTGCAGAATATGATCATTTAATAAGTGATGCTAAAATAGCAGTAGAAAATAGTTTCATACTTATAGCAAGTGGAGTGATGTCCCTCTCTCCTCAAAGATACATCCACATCAAATCCCCAGAAATTAAAAATCATTACTGGAAAAAAACAGTTTTGCAGATTTAATTAAAGAACTTCGGATGAGATAGTCCTGAATCCAATGATAAGTGTCCTTATGAGAGATACGAGAGGAGAGAGACGCAGAGAAGGCCAGGGAGGATGGAAGCAGAGATTGGAGTTATGCCTCCACAAGCTAAGGAATGCCTGGAGCCACGGGAACCATGAAGAGATAAGAAAGGATCCATCCCCAGAGCCCTCATAGGGGTTCACAGCCCTGCTGACACACCTTGACTTTGAACTTCTCCTCCTCCTCAAACTGGGAAAGAATAAGTTTCTTTGTTTTAAGCCTCACAATTGTGGTAATTTGTTATGGCAGTCCCAGGAAACTGACATTATTTTTTCTGATACAATAAAAATGTTCTGTTATATCCTTCAGGATTTACTACTACGTTCCTTTTACCAGTGCAGCCCTTTTGTAAGTACTCACTGTATACCAGGTCTCTGCTAATTCACATCAATCACACATTTATTTTGGCAGTTGGAGAATAACAGGCTTATTGATACTAAATAACTTGACCACAGGGATCTTAAGGAACTCAGTAGGGGATTAAACTAATCTATTCAACTCCAAAACTCACATTCCTACCTCCTAATCTAAAGCTATAGAGAGAAACCCATCAAGGTTACTCCCACCCAATGCAGTAAGAGTGAGCAAGTCACTGGAAGCTTCTCCCAGGGCTCACCAAAGTCCCACAGTCCTCTCCTTGCAGGCACAATGAAGACCACACTTCCTGCCCCCTTGCACAGAGATGGAGCCACGTGAAAGTCTGTGAGAAGAAGGGACAAGTGTCACCTCCGGTTCCAGGCAGAGAAAGGCAGGAATGAGATCTTCACGCTCTCATTCCATTAAGACCTGTGTTGAGATGGGTCCATGAGTAACCATGTAAAAGAAAGATCTCCGCCAACTCAATACAAGACAACGCATGAGTAAGACACAAACCACTGTTCTGTTAAAACTCTGGTGTTGGAGGGTTGTTTCAATAGAATAAATGTCACACTGAGTAACACAAAAATGTGCCATCATCTGGCGAGCATGGCTCAGTGATTGAGCATCAGCCGATGAACCAAGAGGTCAGGGTACATGCCTAGGTTGCCTGCTTGATCCCCAGGAAGGGGCATCTGATCAATAATTCTCTCTCATCATTGATGTTTCTATCTCTCCCTCTCCTATCCTCTCTGAAATCAGTTAAAAATATATATTAAAAAAAGAAATGTGCCATCATCTGTATTCATAAGGCATTTCTTGCTTCTCTCTCTTCATTTCCACACATTGAGCTGGGAGATGTCTTGTACCCATCCTCTGAGATTTAGCCTCATCGACAATAATGGGTGATTTCATGTGCAGGACTACACATCCCACTATTACATAATACTTACTTTTTGTTCATCTCTTTCAAAAGTGTTTCTATTTTCAA
>NW_006294876.1:5110402-5114037 GCF_000327345.1 Myotis davidii | reverse complement strand
TGGATGTACACTTTACTCTGTCTGTTAGGGGTTTCTATGCAATTGCATAGTTTATGCATTAATCCCTTCCCTTAAAAACTGCTCAGAGGTGGATGCATTTTAAAAAGCAAACAGACTATTTATGCATTCAATGAACATGGATTATGCCTGTGTCTCTGGCCTTCGTATTTCATGTGTTTAGGAATTACTCATGGAGAACTTTCTCCCAATAATATTATTCGACTTACTGTAACATAAAAGTCATTTTTTGAAGCTGTTGTAACTCCATGCATGTTCCATTTCAAGAAATAAAGTTGGCTTTCATTACAAAATGCTATTTATTGAAATAGAAGTCATTGTACAGAAATATATAAATGTAATTTAATTTAGATCATTCCAAATGTATTTAATCATAACTATGTTTAAGTTCCAGGATCCAAATATTGTGAGAAAAATGTATAACAAAGACTATCATAAGTAATATTTAACCTTTAACCATATACCTAAATATGTACATAAATCAGTGATGCGAGGAAAGAGTTTCAAAACCAAAATATGAAAAGGACCAGTTTTAGTAGCTAACACCTATATACCTCTCACTTTATACCAGGCAATATGGTAGTTGATCTTCAGGCCAAATCTTTTAAGAGAAGTACTAGTAATACTTTCCCATTTTACAGATAGTGAAACTGAGATAAAAAGACGTTAAGGAACTTGCTGGAGATTGCAAAGCTAGCAAGTAGTAGAGCCAGGATTCTGACCCTGCCATTTGCTACTAGAGGCATCTTTCTCAACTGCTGGTAGAGCCTCCAGGGAAACCCATGCACCTGAGCCCAGGAGACTGTACAGGACTGTTCATGCCTTCATGTCCACAGTAACAAAACAATGGAGCAACCTAAGTGATCAGCAATAGGGGAATAGAAAAATATACTGATATGATTATATATCATATATGACATACATCTAGATTAAATTATTCATCAGGTGAAATAAGTGTGAGAAAAAAACAAGTCATCTTTTCTGTCAAAGAACAGTTTAGGCAGCAGCCATTTTGGACTGTGTAAGTTGGCAGTCGCCATGTTGGCTACATGGCTTGCAGCTCCCCAAGGGGCTGCCATCTTGAAACGGCAAAGGTCAACCCCTCCCTTCAAACTAGCCAATTGCAAAAGACTGTGCGCCTCAGCTCCAATCAAAAGTGAGGGACAGGTCACGTGCTGGCAGGATTAAAATGCCAAGCAGACCACCTGCTCAGTGTGAGCATGCTTCTAGACCATGTGCTGCACACCCTCCTGCGTAGAAGTGAAGATATTTGCCTTGCTGCCTCACTCCCGAGTCTGTTTTGTGTTCTACCAGGACTCCTAAATTTGGGAGCTTGTCTTATTTCTTACATAAGTTAGCCAGATACTACATATATATCAATATGGGTAGTTCTCAAAAACAAAAATAGAGTAGAAAGTGCAACTTGCACATAAGAAATGTACTGCATGATCCCAATAATGGGAATTTTAACAATACTGACTGAATACTATATATGGTATCCTATATAATAAAAGGGTAATATACAAATAGACCAAATGGCAGAACAACCAATCGAAGCGTAATATGCTAATGATATGCTAAGGCTGCTCAACTGCTCGCTATGATGTGCACTGACCACCAGGGGGCAGACAGTCAACTGGTCAAGCAGTTGTTATGTTGTGCACTGACAACCAGGGGGCAGATGCTCCAACCAGTTGGTTAGCTTGCTGCTGGGGTCCAGCTGATCGGGACTGAGCGAGATGGGCTGAACATGCCCTGGAGCCCTCCTGCAGTCCCTCCCTGTGGGGTCTTTCAGCCTGGACTGCACCCTCTCGCAATCCGGGACCCCTTGGGGGATGTCAGAGAGCAGGTTTCAGCCTGATCCCTCAGGCCACTCCCCTTGGAAGGGCACCAGATGCAGGGCTCATGGCTGGTGAGCGCTGCTGTGACAGCGTGAAACTCTCCCTATTGGGACAGACTGGGCGCGAGCCTGAGGCAAGCATAGTGGGGTCAGGAAGAGCAGAAGCCGCAGGTAGGAGCTGCGGGCAGCGTTGGACTGCAGGTTTTGGCCCAATCCCCACAGGCCACCCAGAGGGACCCCATCTGTGCACAAATTCATGCACTGGGCCTCTAGTATGTGTGTGTATAGATAAATAGATAGATAGATAGATAGATAGATAGAGATAGAGATAGATGTAGATATAGATATCTCACAGGCATTTGGAGGGTTAAATAAATTAGTTTATCTCAAGTGACTTATCAGGTGATCAGGGCCTGGTACCTTTTGACCAAGTATGGATTTGCTTCCTATTTTACTACATATTATTATATGGCTTATAGATTATGGCTTATGCTAATCTATTTCATCCCTTGAAGTATACTGAAGGCCATTGTGGGAGGGTCAAAAGGGGGCAGATATGGGGGAATGGGAAGAGTGGGCCTTAAGAAAATACCCAGGCAAGGTGGGTTCTATGGCTAGGCTGTTGGTCACAACCAGTCCTGGAGAAAATGGTAAGACTTGCTCACCATAAACTCTTGGTGACAGCTCCCTTTGGTTTTTCGTATCCAGAGCAGAGAGACCCAGAGCAAGCTACCCGTGACTGCAGTCTAATAGGGGTGT
The DNA here is from genome assembly GCF_000327345.1 of Myotis davidii. Lineage (NCBI taxonomy): Eukaryota > Metazoa > Chordata > Mammalia > Chiroptera > Vespertilionidae > Myotis > Myotis davidii. The sequence goes on along the minus strand of NW_006294876.1, from coordinate 5,111,420 downwards.
GGGTAGGAAAGTGCACAGTACTGGAGGATCATGGCAAGAGGAGGTGCATTCAAGGCATTCCTTCACGCCAGGCCATGGGACCTTGAGCACATCACATACGTTTCTCCAAGCCTCAGTTTCCCTAATTGGAAATTGTGGATATAACTAGAATTTTCCTCCTGGGAATCATGTTAAAGTTAAGACTGTAATGTATGTAAAAACCAAACAAGTGCTGGGAACATATGAGACTTTAAAGTTGGGGGGAAGTAAGCTATTGTTATCATAAGAAGAGGAACAGAGGCCTGAGCACAGCCAGCTCAGAGGAGAGAAAGTCCAATAGGTCAACAACATGGAATTCAACATGTCTGCGTTTGGGGCCAATAAATATTATCATGAAAATATGTTACAGGCTTTGTGGAATTGAAATTATCCATTTTCCCACACTGAACTGGGGAAGAAAAACAAATGCTGTCTCACCAAGGAAAGATGATTCTCTTTGAAAGTGTAAGTTTTCCAATCCATCCCACACAGGATGCTTCTCTTTGCAACTGATACTGGTCTTGCCTTAGTGAAAGCTTAAAGACCACTTGTTATTTTCAAAACCTCGGGAGAAAATAAATCAGACCAAAATTGCTATTATGAATTTTCTCTTTGGTTTGAGGCAGAGGAAATTCACATTATAAACTAATTTCGTTCGAGTTGGACAAATTATGCAGACAACTGATACTGCAGAGAGGTATCAGCTCCCACACTGTAGCCTGGATACACATGGTTCCAATGTTTATCACAAAACACACCACACTGTCGGGTTTGTGAGCTGGCCAGCTAGAGCTAAATGAGGGAGAATTAACATGAATTCTGTTTTGTTTGTGTTCCTTCAAAATACATACTCCAGTTTCCAGCAAACACAAAGAATTAAGTCCTAAGCTCAATCACCCAAAATGTGCTAGCTACACAAAAGCCAAGCTCTTACTATGGAAAAGACATGCATTCAAGTTCCTGTACTTACATTACAAGAGAAATTATATATCTATATATC
>NW_006294876.1:5071926-5109546 GCF_000327345.1 Myotis davidii | reverse complement strand
CCCGGGGTGGCCCTGGGAGGTCCTTTTGTGGGCATGGCCGGTGGCAGATCGGTGCATTAGCATCCACCAGCCTCGAATTCCCTTGGCATGGACGTTTGTGGGTGTGGCTGGTGGGGGATCTGTGCGGTAGCAACTGTCATTGGGGATCCCTGTGGGAGAGCGCTTTTGGGCATGGCCGGTGGCCAATAGCTGTAGTCCCGCTGCCAGCCCTGGGTCTCTTTTCATACCGGCCGCCTGCAGACCAGGTCGCAATAGCAGGCCGGGATGACAGCGTGGCGCTCTGATGCCCTGCCTGCAGTATGCAAATTAGCCCCCATTGTTGTTGGTGGTTAAATGCCATCTTAGTTGGCAGTTAATTTGCACATAGCCCTGATTAGCCAATGAAAAGGGTAGCAGTCATATGCCAATTACCATTTTTCTCTTTTATTAGTGTAGATATCTATGTATAATTTAATATCAGAAGAAAGAACAAATGGTGAATTATAAATTAGAAAATTCTCACATTATACCCCCCTCCATAGTTTTCTGGGAGACTTCTCATGATGGGCTAGGTTTTTACTTTTTGTATTTTTGTTAATTCTCACCAGAGGATATTTTTTCCATGTATTTTTTTAAAGAGAGTGAAAGGGAGGAGGAGAGACAGAGAGAGAAAAACATTGATGTGAGAGAAACACATCGATTGGTTGCCTCCTGCATGTGGCCTGCAACCTAGGTAACATGCCCTTGACCAGAATTAAACCCAAGACCCTTCCGTTCATGGGCCTACACTATAACCACTGAGCAAAACTGGCTAGGGCGAGGCATTCTTTTTTTAACTGCTTATACAACATGCCAGAATTTTACTGTAGTTGAAGCAATGTTTCTGAATGCCAACCACATTAGTCAATAAATGCCAAAATACCTTTGTCTGTGAGCACTGCATGAATTGGAATGTGGTGAATTACAATTGCAGATGACCAGAAATACTGTGCCTCGATGACTCAGATCTTACAATAATCTCAAATGCCTTCAAACTATCAAAAATGGAACAGTTCATGTGGTTTATGTGCCAAATGCATTCAATATTGTTATATTACTGACTTCCAGTGGTGTTCATGATACCTCATGGTTAGACCTTTGATTAACCTGATCCCTTCATTCGCTGATCCTGAGGCAGAGAGAGAGCTCACTGTGTTTTGCAGTCTGATCATTCACAGCTAATTTCTCAGGCAGGAGAAGAGCACTTGGTGTGTTGGCTGACAGAGGTGGCATCTATACTAAGGTTCTCAGATGTTTCAAGCCTTAGTCTTCTGTATTGAATATCCCAGAATTGTCCCTGTTGTTATGGTCCTATCTGTGAAGGGAGCTCCTTCACCTTGGAGGCATCTCCGGGCGAAAGGAGATGTCATGTTTATGTTTTTCTAGCTTCTTCTGATTGTGTGTGTATATGTCTCTCTGTGTGTGTGTATATGTCTATGTCTATGTCTATGTGTGTGTGTGTGTGTGTGTGTGTAAGAAGTGTGTTTATGCGTATGTGCCTGTGAATATGCATATGTGTGTACCTCACTTTTCTGTTTCTCTACAACACACCGATTTGCTCAAAGCTTTTCTTTCAATTGCTCTTATCTCATGAGTGTGTTGTCTATTATGGTACTGAACTGAACTGAAATTGATTTTCATTAATATACGTGAAGCTGACACCTCATATATTTAATGGAATTTATGCAAATAACCACTTCTGTTTCATAGGAAAGAGAAAAGTGATCTTTTGTTTTGTGACTTTGAATACCAACAGATGCTTTTAAAAATAAATTTCAATTTTAGTGTCCTTACAGAGCAGAACCTATGCAATATTCATAAACAACTCTCCTGGTATCATATCACTTCCTTTGGAGCAGCAGTGCTTTATAAACAATTTGAAGGTTCAGTTTAATGGGTGTCCAAATGTTCATAGCGGTCTATTCCTAATTGCCAACAACCAGAAACAACCAAATGTCTTGCAACAGGTGAATGGTTAAACAAGTGGATACATCCATACAAGAAAGATGTATGCAGCCCTAACCAGTTTGGCTCAGTGGATAGAGCATCAGCCTGCGTACTCAAGGGTCCCAGGTTCGATTCCGGTCAAGGGCATGTACCTTGGTTGCGAGCACATCCCCAGTAGGGAGTGTGCAGGAGGCAGCTGATCGATGTTTCTCTCTCATTGATGTTTCTAACTCTCTATCCCTCTCCCTTCCTCTCTGTAAAAAAATCAATAAAATATATTAAAAAAGAAAGATGTATGCAGCAATAAAAAATTGGGTTGTTGATATATACTACAGTGACAACTTGGAGAAATCTCAGGAAATTATGCTGACTGCAAAAGATAAAGAACATTCTTCTTGAAATAGCAAAATTATAGAAAATAGGTTAGTTTTTCCTGGGCTATAGGAAAGGGGGGGAAGTTATAAAGGGGTAATATGAGGAGCCTGTGGTGATGCAGTGGTCTTGTATGTTGATTGTGGTGCAGTAAAATTTTATGCAGTAAAATTACATAGAAACACACATACACATACACACAAATGAATGCATGTAAACTTGGGGAAATCTATGGACTGTACAATGTCCATTTCCTGGTTAAAATGCTGTACTATGTAGTTATGCCTGATGTTTCTATTGTGAGAATGGGGAGAAGTTACAGGAAACTTCCCCAAGTATTTCACTTGGCAACTTCCTATGAATCTAGATTAGAAGCATTTCAAAATAAAAAGCTAAAAAAATAGGAAGGTATGGTTTGATATACTTTACTCTTTTCCCTGAACTGGTTCTCCAATATGCCTCTCAATTACTTCCTAGCAATAATTACAGTAGAATTAAAAAAATATATTGGAATAAAAAGAAAGGAATGAAGGAATGGAGGGAGAAGAGAGAGAGAGAGAGAGAGAGAGAGAGAGAGAGAGAGAGAGAGAGAAGAAAGCCAGTGCTGATTATCCTTTTTGTTCTCCAGTCTTAGCCACTGGAGCTCAGGTGACACCACCTGGGCTCAGTCCTGCTTTGTTCTGTGAATGAAGGCATTAGCCCTGGAACATAATATACCAATCACACTGCCCACTGCAAATCAGACGCAAGAACTGTGCTGTTTCTGAATGAAAACTCATCCATTATAGCTAAGCTCATCAAAGCCCTGCATGCACTTGCATTGCAATATCTTTACAGGGAAAATAAAAAATGGCATTTTGGCTTACAGTGCTAAGTAGAAGTCCTAATGCATTCTGTGTGAGTCCAGGACCCCATATAGTACACATCGGCTCTCTGGGCACATGTTCATGAAAGTTATGTTTTCGCCGGGCAGATATGCTCTTGATAATTCACAGGGGAGCTACGGCCCTGCCAATCTGCTTCTATGGCTGCCTTCCCACGGTCCCAACTCCTGGAAGCTGGTCTACTTGATTTCATCTGTTTCTTTTCATATTTATTGCAATGGAAAAATGTTACATTAAAATATCACTTTTTTCCAACATTTAATATCTGATATTCGAAACTGAGCAGCTGGGTCAGCCTCATGTTCTCCCCATCTCCCCATCGCATGGCAACTGAGCATGTGCTGAAGTCCTCCTTCGTGAAAGAATGAGGATTCGAATGGGAGGTCTCACTAAGCAACTGCACTTCCAATCAGATGGATAAAATCATTTACAAATGTACGAACTGAAATATCTATTAACATTCTAAGATAGTTAATAGCATATCTTCTGCAACATCACTTTTGAGATCCTAAGCATCTACCATCCATTCTCCCTTGTAAATGTCCTTTGAAAACTACTCCCCTTAAATGATGTGGTTGGAACTTTTTGTCATCTCTTGCCTGGTGGTAGAAATAGCTCTATGCCTTGAGAACAGGAGTTAATTCTTTCCATGGACAAAGATTCCCTCCTTGATCCAAGTTTTGTTTGGCTCTTCTATGCTCTCATTTTTACTAGGTCCAATCTTTAGAGTTCAGTTTTAGCAAGAGTCATTCTAAGTCAGTATAACCAGAATCCTGCATGCTCCACATCTGATAACTCTTGATATCTGAGGGGGTTCTTCATCCTCCACCATCCCCCTGGAGGTGTCTACTCTCCCTGGCTGGGTAGCAAGAATCCTGTTAGGTTGGTTTAGCCAAATCCTCCTTTTCTCCTGATGCTCCCTCCTAGTAATTTCCCATCCACTTTGCTCTTGGCCATAAACCCCCACTTTTCCTTGTATTGAGAGTGGAGCCCAATCTCTCTCCCTTACTATAAAACCACATTGTACAGTCCCTCTTGTATAAAGTCTGCCTTACCATTCTTTAACAAGTTTCACCAAATAATTTTTTAAACATCATCACAGCTTCCCCACTGCCCCAGAGGAACATGGACGAAGTCACAAGCCCTCTCTATTCTCAGTCCCCTCAGATGTACCGGCAGAACGTTATCAGGGTGAGCTTCATGGGACTGAGACCTGTGGCTGCCCAAATTTAAAACTGACCCATACCCAGAGAGCCCCAAGCTTGGTTTAATGCTCTACTGTTGCCATCTTGAAACTCAATAATTCTACCTTTGGACTACTTTTGCAAGTGAAATTCAATGAGACAATGGAACATGTACATGAGTGGAGAAGATATACACACTTTGCATGCTCTCTGTTCCTTGCTGCCTCATTCATATATAGCATTTGCTATGTCCTGCAGGACCCGGGATGTATTGTGGGAGTCCAGCAAGACTAAAGGCCAGTACAAGGTAGGTGTGTTATGTTTATGACAGTATAGGCAGTAGTACCAACAGACTGAGAAGGCTATATTTTCCCTTCAAAGTAGAATTTGCTTTAAATGGAGAAAGCAATGATTGTCTACAAAATATGAGTGATAATTATCATATCCTTTCTTACTCACGTTACTCCCCTATGTTGGCCAACTACTTATGCTGGAAATGATGACCTAGAAGGAAAGGGAAAGACATGGGAAGCGGCAGATCTATTTTTTTTTAATTCAGTTCTTCTTCTCTTCAATAAGAGAATGTTGGTAGAATATTTGCATTTTGCAGAGGGGGATAGAAACAGTTGAGGTAGGCTTGTGCAGTGTTTTCACCGCTCTGATAAGAACGAAATACATATGCATATATGGGCTATGGAATATGAATTGCCTAATTTCAGTGATTCTGTGTATAAGTAAATGCTCCTATATTTGCATTTAAATCTGGCACTGCACAATATAAAGATAAATGGTGAACTTCATGTCAATAACTTAAAATGGTAATTTTTACTTACTAAGAATGATATTTCATAGTAAACAAAAATACATCATACAAGTCAAGAGAGAGACCATGAAGAAAGAAGAAAGCTTTAGTATCATTTAGTACTTTTAATGGCATTTTCTCTGACTCTGGTTTTGGAACAGGTTCATGTTTTCATTTTTCACTGGGCACTGCCGATTTTGTAGCCTACTCCAAACACGAGCTGCCTCAGCTCACCACTGTGGCGTTTAAACGATGATGCAGATGAAGGTCCCAGGCACAGAGTATCAACCAGTCCTTCCCTACCTCTCTTTGATTCACTCTAGCAGCCTCCCTCCTATTCTTCATGCTTGCAGCCTTTGTTTGCTCCAATCAATTATCCCCCATATTACTAAAACCAACATCCTAAAGCAGACATGTGTCAGTGGAAATCTCTAGTTCAAAAGCCTTCAGTGGTTTCCCCATTGCCTGCAAGTTCATGAAACCCAAGCTCCTTTGCAGAACTTGCATGGTCTGTGAGGACCTCCTTGACCAACTGTGAGGCCCATCGCTGCCTGCCTTAGACGTCTAGGCTGATTGAGATTGCATCCTCTGAGTCCCCAGAGCAGCTTTATCATTTACCAAAACATGCTACGATGCTTTGCTTTTTAATATTTGTCAAACTGTGAGCTCTTTGGGGACAGAGACCAAATAGCATTCACACGTATTCCACAGTATGACGCTCTGTTTCTAATACTCCTGAAACGTTTGTTCAGGAATGAAGATCAGGACCATTAGCACAAGGAAGAATTTCCAGCTCATACCGTCAACACAATCTTTATTTATTTTGCTGAATTTTGTCTTCCTACCAATTGCACTGTGATAAAAAGGGCCAACGTAGTATTGATGTTCGCTTTCAATTTGGCATAGGAACAACTCTACATTTTTCACATTCAATATTATTATGTATTAGTTTCTGATGTACAGCACCGTGGTGAGACAATCATGTGATTGTCTCATGATTGGACATATATAAGGAAAATCCATCCTTCTCAAGAAAACACTACATTTTATGCCAATATTTAGTAAACTCTTTTTTTCACATGTTAAATTCTCTGCATCCTATAGACTTGAACAAAGTAATTTTCCTCCCCTTAATTAAGCCTGCTCACTCAAGCTTCCTGTTAAATGAAACATTATTTTCACTTATAAATGTTCCATGATGTGTTCCTAGTGGTTTCTAATTGAAGACAATTATACAAAGATAAATCAGAGCTCGTCAGTGGCAACTGTTATTAGCATGCCCCTGATCTGCTTCTGAGGGCTCCATGTTGGTTTAAGGCAATAGGGCAGAGCAGGGCCCCAGAGGGAGCTTTGATGAAGCAGCTCAGGGATTTCTCAGGCAGCCAGGACATCTTTCATCTTTAATTTGTTGGTTTAATCTGGCTAGAGAGGAACTGACAAAATCCTCGTCACCTAATGTGCTTAATGGTCTAAATGAAATGAGTTGATGGTGTTGGTTTAGTCCCTACTGGACCCATTTCGAAGTCATACAAGCCCCCCATAAATTTACTCTAATGAGCCCTTCTCACAGAAAATTTGCCACGGAAACCAGACCTTGCCATTTGCAAACATTTTCCTAAAGCATCAAAAAAGTGAAATGATGAAAGAGTCTCTAGAACGTGGGTTATCACCCCTCAAAACACAGGTCATTCTCAACCAAGGAGAAAATAATACCCTGAATGGAGGATTTTCTTTCAGTCCTTTTCCTATTCAGACAGAGAAAACCAGGCAAACAAATATAATATTGGTTTTATTTATAAGTGGTGGTCTTGATTTCCATTTTCACTAAAGAAAAATAAAGTGACTTTACTTTTACTATTATGAGTTAATATTAAACCTCTCCTTCTCTCTCATGAAAAGGAGTAAAATGTGGAAATGGGCTTAAAATAGAATAAACTGATCCCTCCAGAGTCAGGGAAGACATGCTTTTCATGCTCTATTTATAAATGATTAATAGTTTAAAAATAATAGTGCAGGTAAGGACGACTTAAATTTGTTTGAAAAAGCATAAAGGCAAAACAAGAATAAAAACCCCACTTCCTTTTCTCTGTCTTTTTTGACCTTCAAAATGTGGAAAACTACCACCAATATCAAATTCACCCTCCCAACTTAGAATTTTATATAGTTAATGCACTGTCTTGGGACATGACTTCATTTTCCCCCTAGATGAGCTAGACTCGGAATGTCAATTTGATAAGCTGATGAATATATGAGCTTCATTATTTTGATATTATCTATTTAGATTGCCTTGCATGCAAGTATACACACATATCTCTCCCTCCTGTCTCCCCTCTCCCACACACACACACACACCTCACCACCAATAGAGGCAACATTCTTTTTGGCCTAATTTGGAAGTTTGAAGAGCATTTTGTGTCAGGGAATAATAGAGAATAGAAATGTCCAGTATTTAGTCTTCAGTTTTATATAAGGAAAATGTAACTTTTGTGTATACAAAGCCTAGGGGTCATACTTAATATTTTTTCTTTCTTCTCCTTTTTAGAGATTCAATAAAATTATTCTAGCCTGTCATGCTGTAAATGTGAGCAGCTTCATGTGCCTGGGTCCTTGAAAAGTATCATCACTATTTGAAAAACAACAACATATATTCCCATTGAGAAGAGGTCAGTAGAAATACCTTTATATAAAATAAAATGGCATTAGGCAACTATTCTTTGCTGGGGTTATGTCATTTAGTAGAGAATTTTTATGCAATTTCTTCTACTTTTTCCTGAGCCTTTTTTTTTGGTGAAAAAACCACGATAAATCCACAGAGGGATCAGAAGTCAGCCCGTAGATTTTGGACTGATGTGCTACAGTTCCAATGCATCAGCTAATCCTGCCTGGTCCAGCCAGTTAAACTAGGCACATTTATGTCACAAATGCATATGACGAATCAAAGTTAGCACCAATTCTTGCTGCTTCAGCCATTGCGAAGGGATGTCTATTTCCCTCCCTGCCCTTGGACCTGGCCTGGCCATGACCTGCTTAGCCCACTAAAATGCAGCAGAAGTGATGCTTTCTATCTTTCTGGTCTCAAGAGATCTACAGCTGTAAGACACCTTGACAGAATGCTCCTTTTTTGGAAGTCTGTCTACTGGTGACATCCATGCTGTGAGGAAGCCCATGCTAGCCACGTGGAGAGTGAACACTGGGGTGCCTGACACATGAGTGAAGCTTCTTTAGTGCTTCCTTCTGAGACCAGCGAGTAGAGTAGATGATCCCAAGTACTGCCATATGCAACAGACCTATGAGATCAACCCTTCCTGGACTCTTGAGCCTTTGGAACCTGAGCAAATAAAAACAGTGTTGTTAAAGCCAAGAGGGTCTGGCCTAGTTCACTGGAAGTAACAGGCAGCCACAATAATGTGCATTGCACGGAACACTCCTTGGCAGCCAACAATTGATCTAATGAATGACTTTTCAATTTACAAGGGATAATGTATTTTTGCATATTATTTTGAAGAGAAAGATACTTGCAGAAACACAGGGTTAAATATTTAACTACCTGTTTCATTGAATCCTGAGTAAATTTATATTTCATTTAATGTAATTTTTCAATGAGTTAAAATGAAAAACATTAGATATACTCCATATTGTATCTTTCTGGGGTTGAGATAATTTTTAAAAAGTAAAGCATTTATGGTTTGTTACCTTGAGCAAAGTAGTTTGAAATGGAAATAATGTTTAAAACTAGAAATTAATATTGGGCTACATAGAAAATATTACACATTTGAATAAAACGGGCATATGACAACATAAACTAAAAAAAAATTAAGTGAACTTTACCAGGGAGATATTTGGGTAGAAGTGTGGTTTGAACCAAATCTTGAACAAAAATACTGGGTAAAATTGTATAGTAGAATAGAGGGGAATTTCACACAAGTATTGACATGACAGATTACTAATATGAGCTAAAGAGAAAGAAAAAGAAAAATCAATAACTTACTTAAGTCAGTTTAACATTTCTAGACAACACTCTAGCTAAGCTCTGAAGAGTATAATTTAGCCTGAGAAATATTTCTCTCAATGCTCTTGTGATTGATAAAAGGGTAGGATTGGGGTGGCAAGAGGTTATTTCAACTGAGAAGTGACATTTGGGATAGAACAAAAGGAGAGTGTGAGAAGATAAACCAAACCAAACAAACAAAAGTCAAGCAATCAACCAACCAATCAACCTACCTATCAGCAAAAAAAAAATACAAAGTAGTGAAGACCTACTGCAGAGATACATTGCTTTGGACTTATTGCTATAAGTGTGTGTGTGTGTGTGTGTGTGTGTGTGTGTGTGTGTGTGTGTGTTGTGTGTTCTGCAACAGCAAATATATCCCCATAAAACTTCATTAACAAAGCGGACAGCAGGCAGGATTGGGCCCTCAGTCCCTAGTTTGCCAACTCCTATGTATCTGAAGACTATTCATAATTGAATTACTCTGCAACCTCACACCATAAATTTTACAGTATTTATAATGTGCATATTGGCTGCAGATAGTACATTCAACCAGTATGCCAATCTTATTTTTTCAAGTCTTGCAATTCAAGTGACTATAGGGACATAGCTCTTATTATCTGAAGACTTTTTTACAAGATGATTTTCTGGTTGAGAGATGCTTTGGTGCCTAAGTCTTCCTTTCAAATTCATTGGGTGTTAAATAGTCAAGTTTCCGTTTCTGAGTGCCTACCAATTGGGATTTTAGTATTCATGCATAATGATGAGGATAAAATGATAGTTGGGGATATAAGTAAGAGGAGCATTGAGAGAGCTGGAGTAGAGAAAGAAAACCTAGCAGAGATAGTTAAGTGCCTTCCAATATGCGAAGAGCTTGTCCACACAGCTGAGACGCAGTCTTTACTGAGCTCCAAGTAGGTGCTGGTGAGGTGGGAGAACCAACCACTACCAAGACACAGTTCCTGTCCTTCAGGAGCATACACTGGTAAACCTGTGGGACAGGACAAGTGGGCAACAGGTGAAGGGGAGAAAATGCACCCATTATAAAGACCTTTCTGTAATGAGAGCTACCTTGGTTGAATTTTGTACCTGGACATCTAGGAAGCTCATCATCCCTGGAAGTAATCAAAGAGAAGTGTGATCTCTAGTCTGGCATGTTTATTAAAGCAATGCCTCAATTAGGACTAAATCCAGAATATCATGCATAAAGCAGCAGTTTACAAATTTGATTTACTATGGGAAGAAAGAAAATATCAAATTATATAAATCATACTTGTTACTCATTGGGCACTTTATTTAAATTTTTTTTTACCTGTTCTTACTTTTCCTTTATCTAAAATATCTGATAAGAGGATATCAAAGATACACAAAATGGCCATTTGCTTATTGTTGAACTATATGTAGAAGCCGGATCTTCATCTGCAAAGCACTTTCAGTAGTAAAGGCAATATCATAGAGAATATGAAATTACAAAAGTATATTTAATCATTTTTTTCATTTTATATTAATTCAATCAATAAATATGTGTAAGTGTCCACAATGAGCCAAGCACTGTTTTGGAGGCTGAGGGTTCAATGATGAACGTACACGGTGGTACCACCTTGAATATAGAATCCACATGGATGTATAGGGTGATCTGCCTGGGAAAGGTTCCAGGAGGAGTTAGTGAGTTTCTGAGATCTAATACTGTATATGAACTACAAATGGTCCTAATAAAAGCATATAGTCATATATTAAAGAAGTATATCCAATTTCACCATTATACTTGATAAAGAGTTCTGAGTTATAAGATTCAAGCAATGTAAGAAGAAGCAAATTACCAAGAATGAATACAACAGTTAATCTTAGTGATCTATGGGTTTATCAAGGAAGAAATTTGGATGGCTTCACATATAAGATAAACAATTTTTTTGCATTATCACGGATGTCCTTATTACATAGGACATCAGATGCCCCATTGAGATCAGATGCTTTAATCAGCATTTAGAGGAAAAAAAACACACACCCAACAATATGATTTAGCTCTTTCCAAAAGACATGCTTCAATTTTATCTTTGTAAGCTATACAGCTCATAGTCCTGCTAAGGGACTTACTTCCTTTCATGAAAATCTAATACAGATGTAAATCTTCTCTTTATCCTTTAGTCCTTTCCCCAGAGCAAGTGAACATAGCTGCTAAGAGTGGTTACATCTTAAAATTATACATGTTCAGTTACTTAATAGCTCTGAATGGGCTAAGTAGTGTTGATTCGAGATGTAAATCACACCACCACAATTGGCGTGTACCCACAACTAGGAGCAGGCACGCCTTTTTCCACATGTGAAATTTATTTACCTGGCAGAGAGGACAGCCAGCTCAATAATGAGGTCTCAATTCCTGTGCCAACCAAGCGTGGGGCCCAAAGCATGGGTTTCTCAGGTCTCTGCCACCAGTCCCACATTCACACTGTTGAACTGGAAGGTCAAGCCACACAGTGCTTCTCCCAGGCACCATTAAGTATGCTTGAATGAGCATCAAAATCATTCCTCTTGGGGAAAGGCCTACACTGCATTGAAGATTACTTGTGGATGGTGGGGGTGGTGGAGGGTCCCCGGAGACTGTAATAGTTGCAAAGAGTTCATCTTCTGTCCATAAGTTATTCAGAAGTTCTGGGGCACTCTTGTTAGCAAAGAAGTGAAGGTCAAACATTCTTTCCTTTTCATTCCTTTAATTTCTTAATAATGGATTGACTCTATGGAAGAAGGTGGGATACATACATATGAATAGTTCCTCTTGAATAGTTTGATTTATGGTTCTAACTGGGACAATTTCTGAAATAAAATCAAGAGGTGTGTGTGTGTCTATCAATAGTTATACCCAGACAATTGGCATAAACTAGGCTGTCAGGGCAATCCAGGAATGGGGTCTCCTCTCTGTAATTAACAGAACTTCAAAGATGCCATTGTTAATATTCAAGTAAAAACACCATACAGCTGAGTCTTTGTTCAACATGACATATTTCCCTTCATCCCTACATAGTCTCTCATTAACTTTAATGTATGCTAAATAGTGGCCTTCCAACTACTCCAGTCTGTAGTGGAACATGGTTCCCTGCATCAAAATTCTCTGTGATCAACGCTTCATCTTATTGCAAACTTTAAAAGAAATCATGTAGGTTTTTTATTCTCCCCAAGCTTAAGTTTTACATTCCTACTCAACTGGCAGCATAGGTCTTTACCTGTGATATGTTATGATCCTAGTGTGTGGGTTTTAGAAAATTATTTAATAAGACAGGGAATTTACCTTGAGTATACTGGAATTCCCAGGAAAAGCTCTGAGCAAATAAAACATACTTCCAAATTCTTATGTACTGTTATTAGATGAGAACATGTTGACTTCAGAGAATCCCCAAATGAGAAATACTGGGAAAGAATTGAGCCTTATTTCAGAAATTGAGAAGACTAAAATGTATTTTGACTTGCAACTACTATTTGGGAATGCTCACAATACCAGCATTATAAAATATAAATACCGATATTTAATGTTAGAATACGTTAGGGTGTCAACATGTATATTTTTACATATTTATGATAATGTAAGTGTATTTTGGGAAAAGGTAATTCACAAACAGATATCTTCCTTCTGAAAATTAGAAGTTAACTTCCAGAAAGCAAAAATAAAGCTATTCATGATGCTCTATTTTCTATGAACTTGTCAAACCTTATTTTAGCCCTAATAGGCTAAGTACATTCATATGCAAACTTAAATATAACATGAATACAATCACATAGAGGGAGAACATATATTTCTCAATGCATGATGGTCTTTCAGGAAAAATAATAAAACTATATAGAAAATATCCAGAGTTGTCAGAAAGACAAGACTTTTGGATTTAAAGAATATGCTACTGTTCATCTAAGGAGCTGAAAATATAATGTATTGCAATTATATTGATTTTTTTATCCAGCCATTTTATTATTGAGTTCATTATATTTACAATTAAAAGAAAGAAACTGTCCAGGTCTCCAACAGGTATGGGCGCCGTCTACAACTGCACTCGGGTTGCTGCTGGGCAGCATCTCCGCTCCATTACTGTGTCTGGGGGAAAGTACATCCGTCAAACATCTTCTCCCTTAATCATCAGTTAATGTGACTATTAACCAGATATTTTCGCCAATATGTGCTTCCATTAGCATAATTCCAAGCCCTAATTGCCTTATGCTTTTTTTCGATTTTAAATATCTCACATAAAATTGCAGTAGCAAATAGGCCTGTGTGGCTTTCTCATCCAGTTTTTTTCCAAGCTTGTCCAGGATGACATTCTTTTATGTGCCTTTTCATCTATTTTCTCTTGATTACTTCTTAAGACTTTTTAAAAATAAAAGTAATTCATATTGATGGTGAAAACCTAAAAATTCAGTAAAGTTTAAAAATTACTTTTAATAACATAAGAGATGATTATTGTAAACCTTGGATTTCTTCTACTCTTATGCATTAACATATTTATTTTTTGATTTTATTATTTTCGAAAATTAAAGTCATACTACTTTTGCACTTGCCACTGTTTTGTAAGCATTTCCCCCGGACTTTTATTCCGTGGAAAAATAATTCATCATGGCTATCCATGAGGCCACTATGGATGTACTGCAATATTTTACGTTGCCTTATTTTTTTAAAATATATTTTTATTGATTTCAGAGAGGAAGGGAGAAGGAAAGAGAGATAGTAACATCAATGATGAGAGAGAATTATTGATTGGTTGCCTCCTACATGCCTTCAATGGAGTTTGAGCCTGCAACCAGGGCATGTGCCATGACCCAGAATAGAACCATGATCTCCTGGTTCATAGGTTAGGCTCAATCACTGAGCCACACCAGCGGGGCATGTTAACTTATTTTTTGAAAAAATATATTTTATTGATTTTTTACAGAGAGGAAGGGAGAGGGATAGAGAGTTAGAAACATCGATTCAGCTGCCTCCTGCACACTCCCTACTGGGGATGTTCCCGCAACCAAGGTACATGTCCTTGACCGGAACTGAATCTGGGACCCTTGAGTCCGCAGGCAGACGCTCTATCCACTGAGCAAAACCGGTTAGGGCTGTTAACTTATTTTTGATCATTTAGTTTACTTCCAATTTCTTTCATTTAAGTATTTATTTATGTAAATAAATTATATGTATATTAGTAAATATGGTTAACTATATATTGCTATTATAAATATTTATATAAGACTGGTTGTTTTATTTGAACAGATTTATGTAAGTGGCATTGTGGAGACACATAATGAAACTATTTTAGTGTTCTTGATTAATTTTACAAATTCCTTTCCAAAATACACCATTTATAGCTAGTCTGACAAAAGTTCAAGTCTAATATAAGGCTTTAAAAAATATCTGAATTTAATATTAAGACTTAATGACACAGTCAAAGAGAAACAGGAGATTTTCAATAAAATCAACTTCCTAATTGCATCGCTTATATGAATATTTAAGATCCATAAATTATACACAGATTACATCCAAACAGATGAGAATGTTGAAAAAACACTCTGCCCTTTTATAAAACACACAATAAATCTACTTTTTGTTATTCTTATTTTCCTCAACAGATTTATAACAGGAATTCTCCTAATATTACAACTCTATACACTTACATATAATAGGGTTAATTTCCTTGTTTCTGATCAATTTCAATTTAATTTACCAAGAAAGAACAACTAGATTATTCAGTGGGTTATTGTCTTTCATTATAATAATGTTTACAGATAAACATTTGACATAGTACCATTAATTATTAAATCTTTTGTTTTTATGATTATAGTATCTGAAATTTGAATCTAGATTTTGAGAGTGTAAAAACCTCACCAATCTCATCTTTTATTTAACAAAACCTCAATTTTTCTTTATTTTAATGAAGAGCTATCTGTGTAATCTTCCACTATAACTTCTAAAAAATAACCATGAAAAAGGTACTATATATCTACCAAAGAGGTAAATTCTATTCTGTTTAATAGAATGTAGAGACAGAACATTTATATGTTTTTCACTACTCATTTTTGTAATAAAAAAGTATGTAGATATAGATACAGATATATACTGGGTAGACTGACAAAATTAGAATCCCTTGTGCCAACACAAATAGTGTCCAATTAGTGTTTTTTGGATTTGGCTTAGTGGCTCAACTTATAAAAACAGAAAATCAACCCTGTTAATGCTGAATGGAAATATCTGACACAATAACTTAAACAGATTATTCATACACCCTTCGTAGAAGTAAGAAGAGATAGTTTGACAAAACTTCTAGATTTCTTTATTGTGAATATGGATTAGTTTTGGGAAATACGTTTTCATTTGTTAAAGGTTTTCTTAATGCTCATGGGCTGAACACAGAGTAAATTAAGATATACTGTATTCTGGTTTTGAATCTAAATAGTTTCTGAAGTTTAAGGATGGAAAAAGACTTGCATCAGTGTGATAGTTGGGGGGAAATACATGTCCTCTTATGGGATTACAGTGATGATATACACCATGAAGTAAATAGGCAAACAGCATATTGGTTTATATCTGCATTTTACCACAAGTGATCTGAAGAAAAGCCATTGATGGCACACATGATATTACACTGGCACCATGTCATTTGTATACAATGAAGGACTCCTCTATTTTACACCAACAGATCTACACCTTGACTCTATTCTTCACACACACACACACACACACACACACACACACACACATCTTTATATATATAAGCATGTGCAGATAGCTACAGATTAATTCAAATGCTCTAGTTAAAAATTCTCTACCAAATTTTTATCTTTATTTTGCTCTCTATTTTGACGTATTTTTGTACTTGTCTTTACAGTCCCTTAAGTTATACATTGTTATGTGTAAAAGAAAAATATTAACCCAAACATGCTATTTACCAGGACTGTAAACAATGAGAAACCTGTACTACGGAGGAAACAGCTTTCATTTGGAAACCACATAAAATCAGGTTCAAATTCAATGTGTTATTTCTCAACAGCCTAAAGTTGAGATTTTTAAACACCCTGTGAGTTTTCAGGTTTCTTTTCCAAGATAGCATTATAATATCAACGTTATTGGGTGGGCATAACAAAAAATATGCACTGGATAAACATCAGCTTCCTTCTGCATAATCCATTTATTCCACCCTGACACCAACTGTTTATTGGCTGCTTAACAATGGCACCATTTCATTCACACATAGGGATAAATAAAGTGATTAATTACTCTCCACCAGTAGTGCGGATATTGGCTTTGATTAACTCAGTTCACAAACAGTAACTAAAAAAAGCTAACTGATTGTTTGTAAGAGAAACCGACGCTTTGTCTCACTAACGTTTCATTGCCCCTGTATTTGAAAGCAAATTAATTGATCAACTGTTTCAAATGAATTGCGAATTCCTGGAAGAATTAGCATCTTTAGGCTTTGTCAATAAACATGAGACTTCATTAGCCCAGCCAAACACCACATGGTTACTGGCCTTTGTGATGCCAACAAGATCAGCCCTCCATCAAGAAGCTAGCCCTTTCCATCTAACAGGGATAAATAGCAGATGGCCTTCGAGAGGCAGGAGCCATCTGAGGACCAGATAGTGAAGGCAGGGGCTGCACATCCATAGGATAAGGCACAGGGGAACAGACTCCAAAAACATCTGGTCCCTAGTGACTGTGCTGAGTGACAACCAGCCTGGATGGTCACTGCAAGAGACATGAGACACTAAATTAATTCGTTGTGTTGGTTTTTTCTGTTACATCTGAAAGCGTCCTAACTGATATGGTATTATTATTCATTTTTAGATGTGCCTGAGATCGATATGGAAGTACGTTACTTATTGCCAGTTTCCTAGTATCTGTCTCTTTCATTAGAAATACTCTCCTCTAGAGGGAAGATCGTTTCTGTCTAGTTCACTTGTATCCGTCTGGCACACAGACCCTCAGTAAAGGTTGACTGAACATGAGACAGTATTCATTGGATCACTGAGTAGAATGTCATTCCAAGGAATTCAGGATCTTCACAGCTGCCAGATAGTATGATCTGCTACAGTTGTATTCCAAGAAATTTGGAAAGAAACCTTCCTTTAATAGAATCAGCATACGCCAAGTGATAAAAACACCCGTTGCAGACTTAGCAAAGTGTTGTTTTGTCTATAATAAACCTTACATCTTCTTAAGATGCTTTCTGCAGATCAGGGCTTCAACAGCTCTCCCAAACTAGGTATCACTTTTATAAAATGGGTTGCTTTTTACATTTCTGTGACATGTATTATAAATTTCACTAACAAGATTCTTTCCTATACATGTCCAACCTGGGTAAGTCAAAAGTGTTGTTGGTAAGTTCTGTCATAAAATCTACAGAAGAAATTATTCCATATGACAGCCTAAAAATTTCTAGGATGGGAGTGTTGTGACCTGCAAGGGGACAGTCCTGCCTCCAGTGATGGTGTTGGTGGGTAAAACTTAAAGCTCTTAAAATGACTACCACTGTTGGGGAGAGTTGTATTGTCAACTGCCACATCCATTCATCCAATATTTTACAGGGAGAGGAAGCCAGTGGTTTCCCAGGGTTGCTCCACTAATGTCCAGGCCACAGCAAGCTTATTCACAGGGCTGTGTATTATCAAAACTTCAAGACAAATATGAGTTTCTGGAAAAAGACTGAATTAAAAGTTAAAAAATATGTTCCAAAGCAGTCATTTTATGGACAGGTTTATTTGCCATAGCACACACACACAAAAAATGTGTTGATTCATTTATCAATATTAGAGAGCAAATTTTGTTCAGATTGTCTCCTTTTTTCATATTACTAAATCCATATTTGCACTGTTGAAATTTTAGGAACAATAAATTTATATTTAAGATGAAAATTAACCACAATCCACAACCAACAGCTGTAAATATAACATTAAATTAATATACAACTTAACCAGAGATATCATGTTTTTCATGTGTGTATTATAATTGGCATGTGTGGTACTGTCTCTTAACATTATTGTTCATCGTTTTCCTATAGCATTACAGTAAAAATTAAAGACTGCATAATGCTCTAATCAATGGAGTATCATGATTTCTTAACTATCCACCTTTGATCAGAGAGTTAACTTTGTATATGTTTTATTAAATTATATCTAAACTTTTGTGCATAGTCTTTCTTTAAAGTTCCTAGGACTGATTTCTGCAAATTGAATTGAATGGTCAGTGGCTGTAACCATTTTTAAAGGTGCCATACATATTGCCAGTTTTTAAAAGAAAACTTGAGACAGTTTTCTCTCTCTGCCTGCAGTTTATAAGTGTTGGGGGTGGGGCTCACTGCAGATAAAAGTGGTATAGCTTCTTGTCTTGGTCTGTTTGGGCTGCTAAAGTAGACTATCAGACTGTCAGAGACCCGGTGGATTATAAACTACAGAAACTTATTTCTCACAGTTCTGGCAGTTGGAAATCAGCAATCAGGTTGCCAGGATGGTCTGATTCCAAAGAGACCCAGCTTCCTGGATGCAGCGGGGCATTTTCTTATATCCTCACATGGCAGACAGACCACTGGAGAGCTCTCTGGGGTCCCTTTTATGAGAGTACTAACCCCATTCTGAGGGCTCCACTCTGAGGACCTCCCAATAGCTTTGCCTCCCAATATCCCCGCATTGGGAGTGAGGATTTCAATCTCTGAATTTCGGGGGGACACAAACATTCAGTCTATAACACTTCTTTTCATTTTGATTTCTTTGATTTTCAACAACTTTGACTCCACTTTTATAAATCTTGTAAATACTTTCTCTTTTCTTGGTAATGACATGCTCATGTTTTTGTACAATCTTCCATTAGGATTTTAGTATTTTCTGTTCTTGTTTGTAAGTACTCTTTCCTTATTAATCATAGTAACAATCCATTATCCTCATTTCAAACGTCTAGCTTGTCTTTTAATACAATATTCTCACAACTACATAATGTCACATAGGATAGACATAGAAGGCAATATAGGAGTGGTCTCTAATATAAAGGAGTACTTTATTGTTGCAAAATTTCTGTGGTTTATAGAAACTAAAAAAAAAAAAAAGGACAAAAATATTAACTTTAGACCAGAGTTTCTTGTATGCGACAGGTTAGGGTTATACATATGGTACCTAAACATTTCTGAATTAGTAATATCTCTTAAGTACAATAATCACAGTCTTGCAGTATATAAGTTCGTATGCTGGTCAATAAAGATGGTTTGGCTTTTATGGTGGACACACAATGCAATATCCAGATGATGTGTCATGGAATTGTACACTTGAAATCTATATAATCTCATCAACCACTATCACCCCAATAAATTTAAGTTAAATAAAAATTTCCCCGAAAGAAAGAAAAAGAGCTTTGTAGCTCATCTAATGCAAAAGTCATCTCTATATATAAAAGCCTAAGTGACCGTCCAACCATTTGACCGTTCAAACATTCAACCAATAGCTATGATGCACACTGACCACCAGGGGGTAGATGCTCAATGCACAGGCATGGAAATATGGAACAGACTGATGAATCTCAGAGTGAGAGAGGGATGGGGGAGGGTGGGAAGAGATTAACCAAAGATCTTATATCCATACTAGAGGCCCGGTGCACAGATTCATGCATTGGTGGGGTCCCTCGGCCTGGCCTGTGGGGATCAGGTCGAAACCAGCAGTTCAACATCAACCTGAGGGGTCCCAGATTGCAAGAGGGTGCAGGCCAGGCCGAGAAACCCCACCAGTGCACAATTCTGTGCACCGGGCTGCTAGTATTTTATATAAAAGTTGGAGGCTGGAGGCATTCTATCCCCCGCAACATTACCCTCATTTAGTTGCAGTCATAGCTAGAACAGGGGCTTTAGAAACATACCAAGTGCAGTATAATTCTTCTCCCCAAACCACATGTGCCAAAGACATAGAGAGGCCTTATATTCTTTAAAAATTTCCCATCATAATGATTTTAGAACTGGTAACATTATAATAACATCTGACAAAAATATCAAATCCTAATGGTAAATTATTTATTATAAAGTCTTTTTCAACATTATTTTTATTTGTAACCTTCACACATTAAAGACCTAATGTTTGCATAAATCCTATAATATGCCTATTTTAAATTCAAAACAGAAAACTGATTAAGTCTTATTCAGACTGAACAATACATGTGAATGACACATTCTTTCATTTAAAAAATGAACATAATGGCATTTCCTTCTACTTAGCATTATCCTTTCATTATTTATATCCAAATTAATAGCACTGGCAGCCACAGCATTGCAAAGATTGCTCCCCTTTGCTGTTTGCCCACTAGTGATACTTTCCATGGTGATTACCAGGATAATCCCAAGCTTAATTGTACATTTTAAGTCTAACCGTGCTTCAGGAAGAAACTTTAAAAATAATGGATTAGCTCATTTTAATGATGTTACACTTTACATCCCCCTGGGCTAAGTACCCGATGCTGGCATAAACAGGATGAAGAGCCAGACTACAGAACATCAATAAAAAGAGAAAATGGAATTCAATATTTGTTTTTTGTATCCTGGTCTTTCAACTATTATGGCCAATACAGTTTTATTACAAGTCTCTGAATTAATGAAGAGAATATATTGGTAAATAGAAATGCATTTCATGCTGTACCAAGGGAAATTGTGTTGCTATGGAAAAATATATGCCAAAATAAAAATAAAAGTTTACGTTTTTCTACCCCCCCCCCAATTAATGTTATTTAAACCTTTCTGAAATGTCAGGAGGTCTCAAGTTTTTCAGAAATGCAAATATTTTAAGTCATGTCATTTAAACAATTTTATTACAGAATTAAAAAATAAATTATGTCAATAGAGACACATGCATAGGGAGTAACTTGGAAACAGTTGTAAAGTTGCTGCCTCCCATAGGAAAATCACTTTCTACAGATCAGCTAACACAAAGAACTTTGTTCAGGGTTTCAGTCATGAATGCCATTAGACACCAATATCTAATGATATTTTTCAAAAAAGCAAAATACGGCTAAATGCTGGCTGACATGAGATTATTTGGGGTTCTGTTCTTTCTACCTATTTATTCTCTGTAGCTTGTTATAGCAACAAACATTTTGACCTGCACCTAGTAACTTATACAATATTGGCTGATTTCCAGGAAGGAAAAAAAAAACAGCTCAGACACAAAACCTAAGCCTCATTTGAAACAGTTCATATAAATGAACATTTGAGAAATTTCATAGGTTGAGATACACAGAATATATGTAAATATTTGTTTGACGTGCATCTGTCTGAAATCTATCAAATTGAGGTTGAAGAAATTCCTGGAGAAAAATCTTACATCCCCCTCATCCACAGCTACCAATGATGAGTCCCTGGGCGTTTCAGGTGCTCCCCATGGACAACAGGAACTCTGTCAACTACCCTGAGAGGCAGGTGTCATCACCTCCACTTTACAGGGTAGAGGGCTGGAGTGACTCACCAGAGCTGGGCAGTTCCAAAGAAAGCTGAAGTTTAAACCCAGATCTCAGTGACTTCAAGCCCTGTGCCCTCTCTATTGTGCCTCCCTCCTGAAACACGGCTTTTTATTTAGCCACAACTACCCTACTAGTGAATCCACCTTCATGAGTTAATGCGCCAGTATTGGTGATAGCTAATATCACAGCTGATTCCTAACACTAAAATCAATGACATCAGCTGCCACAGAGCAACACTCAACTTTTTATCAAAAATTTTTTTTAACATCTTTGGAGAAAGGGCACTATAAGAATGTAAAACTATATCATTTCTAAATTTATTGGGACCTACTCGTAATTTCTTTCCCACTGTATAGGATGCTCTAAGCGCTGGGAAATCTGGCATAGCTTATGGTAAATCAAATACAGTTTGAACCTAAAGGGCTAGGCTTCGAAAGTCAGGGAGCCCGAGAATTATTTATGACACGTAGGTAAGAGTTTTCCATCAATGCAAAGCTGTGTTCTGGTTCTATTATACTGACCGAACACAGAACCCAGTATTAGCAGCAATGACACATCCTGTCCCTCAAAAAAAGAAAACCTCACAGAAAACAAACACAACATGCATTTGTGTGAATAGGTATTTTGTTTTGCATTAGGTAAAATAACATGGCTCTTTTTTTTTTCCTTCCACGGGCACTTGCTCTCTCCCGTTTGAAGATCATGTGTTTCTGGCAGATTTATAGTACTCTGCTTGAACGCTACTTAATATATGATGAGACGTAACTTTTTAAATAAATAGAAACAGGATTGTTTTATAGAGAATTGAGACTCCTTCTCCTATGAACTACTATTATAAATAAAAATTTACCTTATCAGCATTCACAAGTAATAGGCTTTAACATATTTAAAAGGAGCTCTTTGAAGTGAAATATTTAATTTGTTCCTCCCCATATTCTCTAAAACACATCTTAGATGACATTCAGATTTTATTTAGAAAAATATAATAAATAAAATAGGATTAGCATAATATTTATTTTGTTTTTATATACTCTAAATCAATCCATATATATTCAAATCAAATGTATTCTTTGTTTAGAGAAACCCTCTGCTAGCTGAATATCAAACACTCTTAAGACATAATGTAACAGAACATCTATGACAGAAAGTTTTAGTGCTATAGTGGGTTTTTTTTTGAAAAGAGTAATCTTCACGTTATTTTTTACAAATAGAAATTTTCTGAGTATTTGGAAACTGAACACTGGTAAATAATTCAACTCCCCTTTTCTCATCATGACATTGAAGTTGGAAGAATTCAACCTGTACAAGGCCTAAGCTGAACAGGATAGGGACTAGCTTCTATGTTTTGTTTCTGCCTGTCTATGTTTTCGGTAGGTGTAGGAAGACCACTTGGTGCTAGGTCCTTAGTTTAAACTACTCAAATATTGGTAGTAAAGTAAGCGAAGTGGGTCACTGGAAAATGAACTTGAAGTGGACTTAAAAGCTGCTTTATTCAGATGCAGAAGAGAAGAAAGAGAACATATTGTGTTCTCTGTTCATTACCAAGGTGAAGCCTGGTGCGAAGAACCCTGTTTGTTTCACCAGATATAGCGATGATAATACTGTTTTTTGGATCCAATATCATTTGTGTCTTGCTCACTTTTTCACAGGGTACACACACTATGACTATGGTTCTCCCATTGTTAGTGGGAATGATTAATCCAAACCACACATATTTGTGGAAGCACAATGCCTGCCACGGGGGTGGCCCGTCCCTCTTCTCTCCTGACAAGGCTGATCTTAATTTAGATTTCCAAGAATCCACCGGGACTTTCAAATTAAATAGCAAGAGGTGACCTTTAAAGTCTCTTTCTAGACACAGCTTAGAAAGTTCTGTGGGAATCATTACCTCCTTCCTCCTTTTTGCTTCTCAGTTTTTAATGTGTTGGTTGGGAAAAAAATCATTTTGTCATTCGAGGAATGATCATACATTTCCACCAGGAGAGAAAATAAGGGCTTGAGAAAAGATGACTTCTTACTTTAAATAATGGTAACTAATGCTTATAAAGGAAGGTTTGTTCTGCTCCAAATTAAAGTGATCAAACATAATAGGAGTTTAGCATTTTGCTTTCCATCCAAACCAAGACTGCTTGCTCAGGCACCTTTGAGAAACAACACAAGATTTCTTATGCTATTAGAGCTGTCAGCATAAATCTTCCCCACTGGCACTGGGGACTTTTATTTATCTATCTATCTACCTACTTATTTATTTTGGAAAAATGAAACTTCTGTTGTGCCGGGAAAATGAATGCTAGTAAATTAATACAATTAAAGGCAATAGGACTTTTTATCCACTATTAGGAATTAGTCTTTGCACAGTACAGCATCCACAAGACAGCAAATTATATTTTAGTCTTTATCCACTTGGGCAAAAGCACACATTACCATCATTCATTTAGAAACAAATTCAATCATCAGGGCAATAGATTTTAATAGGTTCTCCAACTTCTTGATGTGCCCCAAGGGAAGAAGGATTGTGTTTGGTTTTTCTCCCTGCATCAAGGAGACAGCGTTGGTTTTTAACCCATGCAGAAGTATGCTTGCTCTGCATGCTTGCTGTGCAAAACAGGGCGTGGTGAGTATGTAATAGACACTCATGTTGGGGAAGTCCTCCAGCTTCACTTGATAGTCTATTCATAGGAATGGGAAGTTATAGACTTATGGTCTGACAGCGTGTCTAGCAGAGAGCTTGATCACATGTGAGTAAAGAAAATACTGCTTTGCCCTTAGTTGTACACTTCTACATTTCAACCCCAACACCGGAGGGGGCAGTATCACATCTGTTCTATTAATTAAAACTTTATCATAAATTCCCTTTTTCAAAACTATTATCTAGAGTAAAGGTCTAAAAAGTATTCTGTACAGATCATCTCAAAACCTAAAATTTTCTAGAAGCAGAATTTCTACACATATAAGCTCCATAATGGAAAAATATTAATTCGCCACATTATATTTGCATGACAATTGAAATGTCATCACGTGAATTCATATGATACCCTATGTGGCACAGGCGACACTTTTAAGGTCAAGATTGGTAACATCCTTTGTTCCAGGTCACAGAGATAATTAGTGCTGGTTCTCTCTGATTGTAACCCCTCATATTCCTAACTCCCTTAGAAACTTAACAGTCATGCTAACTGATGGGAGGCAAAACAGCACAATGTTGTTTGCACGGATTCTGGAATCTGATCCCTGGACTTCAACTCCATTCCAGTTCTGCAAGTTACTAGCTGAGCACGTATTTGTGTCATGATAAGAATATGTACTTAAAAGAGCTTTTACGATTAAATGAGTTAACACATCTAAAGAGCTAAACAGCCTAGCGTAATTTAGTTAGTGTGCAACAAACAGCATTTTATTAAGGGACTTCAACTCCATTCCAGTTCTGCAAGTTACTAGCTGAGCACGTATTTGTGTCATGATAAGAATATGTACTTAAAAGAACTTGTACGATTAAATGAGTTAGCACATCTAAAAGCTAAACAGCCTAGCATTATTTAGTTAGTGTGCAATAAACAGCATTTTATTAAACCCTTCAACCTTTGACCCCTTCCTTCTCTCTAGTCTTCCCCAATGTGTAAACTCAGGGAAATCCCTGAGGATTTGCCGACTTCAAAGCTAAAACATGCGGCTGTGGATCTGTAAGAGAAGGAGAGAGCATCTTTGTGGAAACCTACCGGGTAAGCTCTATGAGAGCTGTTCGATACCCACGTGGAGGCAAGGATGGAAGCATGGTTGGTCGAGTTTATACATCCACAGACAGGATGTATAAACTAGCTGTTGAATTCTGAGTGACATAACAAAACTGGAAACAATGTGACCCAGGAAAGATCAGCAGGGATGAGTTATCCTGACGTGCATTTCCACACAAGCATCATGAATGGGAGACTTCGGGGCAGATGTGTGGATATGAACGTCCCTGAGTAGTCTGGGAAGGGAACCAGAGAGAGCAAATCCTGCCTCTCAGTTCATTATTTCTCTGAGCGGAACCAGGGGGACAGTATCCTGTAAGACACTATTCGTTGCTCCCTGACTTGGCCATGTGCACTTGGGAAACACTGTATAGGTTCCACTTTCCTCTTGGAGAATCACAGACACATTCACATATAGGAGAAGTTTCTTAGAATCCCTGCTGCAAGCCAGCATTCTTTTAATGCTGGTTTTCTTGTTCTTAACTTTTATTTGTCTTAGTTTTACTTTACCTTCACCTAAATCCAGGAGATCAGATCTGAGATGTGCACCGTGGAGAAAATAAAGAATGTGATATAAGCCCATGTTTAAAATATTGGCTGAGTGTACAATTCCAGGAACTTAAGTTTTGCAAAGATCATTTGGATATAGGGAGTCACGTGCATAGGGAAATGTTTCTAGGTTCTAAAAACCAGCTCTTCACCCAAAGACTAGGGGATGGGCCCCCCTCACGGCTCCATCTCACTTTATTCATCTGTGCAGTAGACAGTGCTGGTCTGCCTCAAAGATGTGTTACCAGTAAGAAGTAAAGGCTGCTGGTGATAAAAAGAACTCTCTCCTAAAAATATGATAACCAGAGTCCTAGATTTTCATTTGAATCTTATCTCTTTAAAGGATGTGTCAGTCTACAATTTGTTACTTTATGTAGAAAAATAAGTAGCGCCCTAAGCTCGAAAACCACACCATAAAGAGTTCTATTTGGCAAGTCAATGAAAAGGTATTTCTTTGTCTTATAGAAAGATAAAGATATTCATCTTCTTTGTACTTTTTAAAAGCCCAGAGGAGAAATACCATGGTATTAGACTTTCAAGTGCTTCCTGAACATACACTGCTAAATACCCCTGCTCTTAGGATGGACAATGTTTCCAGATAGTTCTCTTATTTCTCTACAAGACAAGAAAGGTAACTCTTCTCTACTTATCACTAAAACCAGAACTTACAGAGAGGTATTAAGAGACACTTCATTTAAAGCTGCAAAATGAATACTTGCTAATATCACTTCAAACCTGCATAGAAGGGGTTATGTGTAAACTTGCCAGAGTGAGTTTGGTCAATATTGTAATCCTGATATTTAAGGTTAATATCATGTTGCAAGTTCCTACATATGTATTCAGATTCAACATAATTCTTTTGCTCACCTCTCACAAACCTTGTGGTCTGTGTACAGGTAAAGAACTTGAGGGTTAATGCCGCCAGCTACCTGACAAATGATATTCTTATATTATAGAGTTCATGCTTAGAATTTTGATGAAGGTGAACCCTTCTCAAATAATATTTACCACAATTCTGAAAGATCACCCCCTTGGAATGGACAGAATTCTTGGGTCTTTCTGAGATCAAATTTAATGATCTTGCTTCTAATGCATTCTGTCCCCAACAGTCCATTCTACAAATACAGTCAGAAAGCATCTTCAGACAGGTGCAACCATGGCACCCCTCACCCACAGCCTGCTGAAGGCATCCCACCTTGCTCAGAGCATGCGCTATCTCAGTAAAGAGTTGTCTAGGAAGGAATAGAGCATGGGTGACCTAAGGAAACAATCCAGTGGAAGAAATGCAAAGAATAAAGCTTTGCCATCTGTTTCTTTAGTTGTCCAGCCAATTTCTAAATTTGATTTACATTGGAATAGCTTACATGTTGAGATGCTAGATTTCACTTGTATTGTAATGTTGAGAAACATGTTTGTACATGAGAACCCAAAACATGCACTTTCTACTATTTTCTACTATTAATTGAATAATGTTCTACCCCCAAACGTGGCTCCTCTGGATTTTCCTACCTGTTCCTGGGTCTGTCCTTCATTCAGGCTACTCATGTGCTATCACTTGCTAATCCTGGTACTTTTTCTGCAGACAAGGCTCAGTTACTCCCTCTCTTCTCTCCATAGGGTTCTGCTCAAATATCATGTTACCTTAACTGACTCTTCTTTATACAATAGCACTCCCCTCTTCACTCTCCCCTGCCTGTTCTTTCTCATTGTTATTTATGCTTTTTCAATTTCTTTCTCCTCCCTCTAGGTATGAACTTCATAAAGGCAGATATTTTGTTAAGACTGTTTGCTGTTGAATCTTAAGCCTCTAGAACAGCAGTTCTCAACCTGTGGGTTGTGACCCTTTTGGGGGTCGAACGACCCTTTCATGGGGGTCGCTTAAGACCATCGGAAAACAGATATATAATTACAAATTGTTTTTGTGATTAATCACTATGCTTTAATTATGTTCAATTTGTAACAATGAAATTGGGTGTCACCACAACAGGAGGAACTGTATTAAAGGGTTGCGGCATTAGGAAGGTTGAGAACCGCTGCTCTAGAAGTTTATGAAATACTAGAGGCCCAATACACAAAATTCGTGCAAGAATAGGCCTTCCTTTTCCAAGTTGCTGGCACCAGCTTCCCTCTGGCACCCAGGACCCGGGCTTCCCTCACAGCCCCGACTTCATCTGAAAGGTTGTCTGGAAAGATGTCCAGAAGGACATCCTAATTAGCATATTACGCTTTTTTTATATAGAAAGGTTTCACTAAATAAGTATGTGTTGGGCAGATGTACACAAATAAATAAATAAATAAATAAATAAGTGAAATCACATCTGCACATGAACTTGGATATGCATCAAAGTTCAGAAGGCATAACAGTCCCTAACTCAGTCCACACTCAACCCTTTTATAAGCACAAGAGACTAAATGTAGAAATAAATCCAAGGGGTGAGCAGGTCCAGATAGATCCACTAAGGTTTAGAGTCAGAGATTGCCCAGGAGCCTCTCGGCTCTTAGAACCAGGTGTGTCTCAAGATAGCCTAGTTTCAAAACTCTGTGACTGACTTTTTCTTGGGGTGAACTAGCCAGAGACGACAGGTCCTGAGACTCCTGTCCCCTCAATGTGGTTGACCTAACTCACTCTAAGCATGCTCTACCTCTAATAAACAAATATAAAACTACTGAATTTCAAAGCTGGAATTGATTTTGGCATAGGTGAGCCAACATTCCCTATAAATAAGGAAACAATTGAGTGATTTTTTTAAAAAAAAAACTTAAATGTTTATACTCAAAATTTGGGGAATTTATTTTCTGAGAAATAATTTTAGATAATAAAAAGAAGAATTGAGTCATTGCTTCTGAGAGATGCTGTGTTCCATCTACATAAATTCTCAGTAAAGTTTAAAAAGTCACACAAGAGTAAAGCAATATAAGTATGGCTGTTTCATGGTTGATACCCAGATTATACTGAGTCCTGTGGTCTGAACTGAATTAACAAAAGGTGACTGAAGAAAACAAGGGTAGGAGCTTACCAGGTGGTGACCAGGGCATGGTGATATCTTCATCTATCTGGGTGCTATACAAAACTGCCATAGACAATCTGTCTTCTAAACAGCAGACATTTATTTCTCACAGTCCTGGGGGCTGGAAGTCCAAGGTCAGGGTGCCAGCATGGTTGTGTGAGGAACCTCTTCTGGGTTGTAGACTTCTTATTGCATCCTCCCAAGGTGAAAGAGGAGAGAAGGCTTTGGGGTCTCTTTTAAAAGAGCACTAATCCCATTCATGAGAGCTCTACCTTCATGACTTAAGCATCTCTCAAAGACCCCACTTCCTAATACCATCCCACTGGGGGTTAGGACCTTAGCATATGAATTTGGGGACAAAGACACAAACACTCCAACCATAGCAGGTGGTTTCAAGGCCTCCACAGAAGGTCACAGAGATTTGTCCTCACTGATGAATTATTGCCCCTCTCCTCACTATACATCACAGAGATTTGTCCTCACTGATGGATTTTTGCCCCTCTCCTCACTGATGTTTAAACACACTTCTGTATGCTGTGCTCACTTGTACCAGCAGAGGGCACAATTTCTGACCAAGAACCAAGAGCTCGGGACTAGAGAGATCACAGTTCTAATTTTAGAGTCTAGATCATTTTTATCTCCAGCAGAGGACTCGGGTGATCCTCCTCCTTTCCTTCAGGCATGGCCTGGCTTCTTAGCATTCATTTTGGTCTTGATCCAAGGCAAAGCACTGACACCTGCCGGACGTCGACTCTCAGATTGGCTCCAGGCCTCAGTGTCCCCTGGTTTCCCAGCTCTTCACTGGCCATTGCCCGGCATGGTGTTGGTCAATGTTCATTATTTGTGACCAGGCTCTAGTCTTGAGATATTACAGATGCATTTATGGATGAAATATTGTATTTAATTTTTGCAGAATAATAAGGATATTGAAATGAGCTATGATTAGAAAAATGTCAACACAAAAACTGAAGCAAAAATAAAAATAAAAATTACATTTAGAAATATAAATGAGAACTAAACTCCATTAATAGGATCTCGGAAAACAACTAACTTTTATGTGAAACAGTGTTTTGTTTAAATTATTACAGATGTCAACAGAGAAATGAGCTGCTACAATTCCAATCTCTGTGTTTCTTCACTTTGGTCTACAGTAAATAAACGATCTCAGAGTAAGAAAACAAGCCAAAGAACAACAAAATTAACCATCCAGAGACTGCCTCTGCCCATGTGGATTCCGTATGATGCCCCCTTCCCTGCATTGTCAGACTCCTCAGTCTTGATGCCAAGTGTGGATTATTCATCAATCTTACTCCTACATTTAAACCTCATTAAAAATCTGTTTGCCATTCCTCTCAAAGATTAATCGCACAAGTCTAACATAATAGCTTTGCCGATTTAAATGCTCCTGCTTTAACATTTCATTTCAAGTGTACTGTAATTATATTATATTGCTTCTGGCCAAGTTAGAAAACACATTCAAATAATAATCTTATTTTTGGTATATGGTACATTAACAGGGCTATTCCTCCTGTTAACTATGCACAGAACTTGAAAATATACTCATAAGGGAATCTATTCCTTAAATTGTACAGTTATGTAAATATCCATAAATCTATAAGGGGACTATCGTTTATCCTTTGGTTGTTTTGGGTTTTTGTACAACCACTTTTCTATCTTACACTTGTGACTTTAGTAATACAGGGGACCTCCATCATTGACTTAATCAGGCTGATAAACAGGAGTGTAATGGGAACAGGGTTCCCAGTTATGTGGTTTCAGGAATCACTGTGGTTATTCAATCCTAGTAAGTTAGAGAGGAAAATACTTCCCAGAATCATTCTCCACTCTCCTGACTTCGGACTTTCTCTTTACCAGGATTAATTCAGAGCACAAACCCCTTGCCATCGCTGTATTCATACTCAAGAAAGCATATATGGAATTTTAGAAATCCTTTTTCCTTTTGGCATGCAAATAGCAAAAACTCAATTCTTCGTTGTTGTTGTTTTTAAATGTGAATTAGAAATCACTGGGCAAAGAGGTAGGTGTTTATGAATTACAGGTCCAGCTAAGCTTTGGCTACCAGGAAAATGTTCCTTATAAATATAATTTTATATGTAAATGAGAGACAGATTTCTAGTTTTCCTTTCCATTCACAAGTAATTGGTAAGGCAAGTGCTACAAAGATGGCCAAAATTAATGTAAGTTTAGAAGCAACTTTAATGATCTCCAGTTAACTTTTGTTAACTAGTGTGACAACTAAAATTCACTTTTGAGATTAAATAACTAAGTGATTAAGAAACTAAATTGTAAATATGTTGGATTTTTCATGCATTCATCAGATATTTATTGATTCCCTACAACATTCCCAGGCTGCTACAAGTCAACAGTTAACCAAACAATTTTTAAAAAATCCTTCACTTACACTTAAGAAAGATAATAAAATAAAGAAGTAAATAAATATGTAGCATGTGAGAAGATGATAAAAATGAGAACAAGAATACACAGTACCAAAGGGTCAGTTCTAAAGACAGTATTGGGAGGCTTTCACTGAGCAGGTATTGAGAGCAAGCAGGTAATGAAATGGAGCAAAGTCCCAGGCCTGGAAGGGCATTTTCAACGTCCTGGAGGGGAGGGGAGAGAGCACCCCAAGGGCAGTGCACCTGAAGCCCAGAGAGGGGCGGAGTATCAGAAGATGAGCTCAGTCACTATAAAGACTTTGAAGTTTACCCTGAGCATCCTAAAAGGCCACAGAAATATTTGAACTTGGGAGTGAAAAGCTCTGACTTATGCTTTTAAGGATCACGCTGACTCTTGCTGAGAACGGACTGTTGGGGAACTCAACCTGAAAAGGCCAGTGATGGGGCCCCTGCAACTCTTCAGGTTCAACAGGGCAGTGGAGCAGGCAGGAGAGGAGGTGGTGAGAGGCACTTCTTTGATCCTCTTTGAATTAGGAAAGGAAGGTGACAGGACTGGTTATTGGATAGAAGATGGGGTTTAAGAGATAAAAAGAGCAGAGACTGACTCAGATATTTTATTAACAAAAATTCTAGGAATATCCAAGCATGGCTTTGATGTAGGTGCTCACAGTTATTTTGACCATGTTTACTAAGAATTCCTGACAACATGCAAGAGGAAATACCTTCTCTACTTACCCTGACTACAGGGAGAGATCCCAGAGTGATCTCTCCTTGCCTGTTTTGTTATCCCTAGGTAAAAGGCTATTTCTTTCTTCTCATTCCAAAATACTTTTTGGACTTCATAATCGTAGTAACTATTTGTCTTCCAGAGGACATGTTTTTCTTAAATAATTATGTTAAAAATTACTAAAACCATTCTATAATTTCACATAGTTACTGGTGTCTGTTATTAATCTGCATAAGTTTCCCCATTGGCTGTATTGAAATTTTTCTTAAAAAACCCAGTCATTCATTACACATGCTCATTCATGAAATAGTACAAAGCACCCAATGCTAGCCTGTTCTTCATTTGCATTCTCTTCCAGCCTGTGTTGCTACTTTCACAAAGTGAGTACAGTTAATGGGTTGCTCTCCATCACTGTGGATGGGGAAGCATGTTTTAGCAAGTGGTAAATATCTGAAACGTAATAAATGCAGCAACTGTGCACCTGGGCATCCTCACATGAACTGTGCCCCAATTTTGGAATGTGAGGGTTAAGCAGACAAACAAAAATGAGACAGTTTTCCGGTCATCGTCACTTCTGCTGAACTGCCGGGAAGAGAAGATCACCTTTGACTATGTGGCTCCAGATCTGTAATTATTGCAGCAGCAGCTCCTGAAAAACTCAGAGCTATCACACAACATCTGCTTCTCCTTCCAAAATGGTTCAGACCTTGAAAATATGAAAACCAATTAAGCAGATTAAATAAATTTAGCAGGCTGGTCTGCTTTCGCCTTTCCAAAAATACCCGTGAGAAGATGACCAAATCCATCTGGAGTTCGTTATATCTTGGGATTTCATGATAAAAATGTG
Source organism: Myotis davidii (assembly GCF_000327345.1). Taxonomy (NCBI): domain Eukaryota; kingdom Metazoa; phylum Chordata; class Mammalia; order Chiroptera; family Vespertilionidae; genus Myotis; species Myotis davidii. The sequence continues at coordinate 5,076,630 of NW_006294876.1, read as the reverse complement.
GGTGCTCCCACAGTGCAGGGTGGCTCCCTCAGAGCCGTGGTCAACCCCAGTCCACAAGTGCAGTTGGCCACTTGGCGATACCCTTTCCCTGTTGTTATGGAACAGACTAGGGGCACCACTAAAATTGATGATGGAAGTTTTTATTTTGTAATTTAAAAAGATAAGACATTTTTAAAAGACATGTTTTGTCGTACAGCCGTTCACCTCATTTGGAAGTGCTACTGAGTTGACCTTCAGTATCCTGACCTTCAACTGTCAGTTTGCTAATGGGTTCCTTCAATTCCATTGTTTCTGAAAAATAACTGAAAACAATATATGACAAAATGGACTAGCTAGTGTCTTCCAAATTCTACAATCAAATCAACGCCTGATTATGACACATCACATTTAGAGAGGAGTCTGCAGATTTAAGTGTAAAAAAAAAAAAATTACTAAGAATAGTCAGAAAATTTGGTCTGCTGTCTCTCCCTTTTTCAAAGTGTTAAATATTGCCAGCGACCATCTCCCAGTCTGATTGGAAGCACTTACAAAAAAAGCATACCTCTAAAAATGAACAGCAAGAAATTTCTTGTTGAAGAGCATCCCCACCCCAGACTCCTGAGACACCGACGAGGTGACAATATATCCAAGGCCCCTGTGAGTGCTGATTTTGGAAGAATCTGTATGACAGTGATGGAGACTTTTTCATCCACATGCCCGCCCCTCTATCACCTATAAGTTCCTTGTGACAAATTCATTCTCAAAGGAAATGATGTTCTACATGACGGTCAGGTTTAGGCACACACATGTACTGCAGCAGAGATGCTATATTGGTAGAATCAACAATGAAAGGAAACTGCTATGCCACCCTTTCCAGGGTTCCAGGCATGGTGAGTGTGGTCTGGAAGGGAGAGGGGGATGACACAGTAAAGGCACAGAGCCCAGACAGGGCCCAGATGCCCAGGCCCAAGGGTGGGATTGCTCACAGGTTACTCACGGAAGCCATACAAGAGCACAGGCAGAAGCCAAGTCTTTGATGTGGCCTAGATGTGCAGAAAGAGTCCATGGAGTCTGCACAGGCTGTGGGTTCCATCAAGAGGGTGAGGAGAGCTAGGATCCCCACACTTGCCTGTCCCTGTCATGGACACGACAGGCCTGCTAGCACATGTGATCACTTCCTCCTTCACTCCTCACCTTCCTCTTCGTGCATGGTTTCCCCTTGTCCTGGCGTTATTTGCAATAGTCCAGCCCTGAGATGCCCCTCTCCTTCTCTATGGTTGCAGCCATGTCTTAGTACATGCCAAAGGCTGAGGAGGGTCTTGACATTTGTGAGGGTCTCTGGGCTGAGTGACAACTCTCAGTTCCTGTCCTCTAAAGTGGGCTGGTGCAGGACCCTACCAAGAACATTCATGATGGTAAATAATATGGGACATGTTCTGGCTTTGAAATGTAATTTCTTTTCCTATCTCCATGTGTGTAGTTATGTATAAAAATAAGTAGGAAAACAAACAAGCACATTTTGACTAGACTTTTGAAATTTTAAAAAAAAGTGTTAGAGCTCCTGGGGGCAATTTATGTATTTACAAAAATTCAAGTGTTATTTAAGCGGCAATTATTGGGGATTTAGTCCCAGTGAATTCTTACCAATTAGTTGTATTGTGTGACTAATATTCCATTTTTAAGATATGCAGAAGTACGTAAAAACTTTTAATAAGTGTCTTTAAGTAGCTAATACATACACATGACATTTATGGGGCAAGAAGATAAATAAGAAAAATTTCCTGCCTTTAAATTTAGTTTATAAAAAGAATAGGATGAAATAATGTGTTGACTTTTAGTGATACTGTGCTAGTCTTCCTTTTAAAAAAATATATTTTTATTGATTTCAGAGAGGAAGGGAGAGGAAGGGAGAGAGAAATAGAAACATCAATGATGAGAGAGAATCATTGAGCAGTTGCCTCCTGCAAGCCCCACACAGTTCTGGAGACTAGAAGTCCCAGATCAGGAAGCCAGCATGGCCAGAATCTGATGAGAGTACTCTTCCTGGCTTGTGGAGGGCTAGCTTCCTGCTATGTTCTCACCTGGCAGGGAGGTGAGGGTGAGGGATTTCTCTGGGGCCTTTCTTAAAAGGGCACTAATCCTATTCCTGAGGGCTCCAACCTCATGACCAAATCATTTCCAAAGGTCCCACTCCCAAGTGCCACCCAGGACTTCCCTGCATGTGCCCTGACCAGGAATCAAAATGCTCAACCACTGAGCCATGCCGGCTGGGCATAGGTTTTCTCATTTAAGTAAAGCACTTGTAAGTTTTTTCTTCTTTTATTAATTCAAATTAGAGAGTTAAACATGTCTCACTATAAAAATGCCAAGCTGGAATCATTGCTCAAATCTACACCAAGATATGGCAAAGGCAGCAGGAAGAATGAGGCCTCAATGGTTCTATGGCATAAACCACAGGAAGTGATGACCCATCAAAAGAACAGCACGTTTTCAGATCACCCTCTGGAGACAGTATCCAAGAAGTTTGTCAGGCTCTTGACCACTATCCTGAAATGTCCAAGGAGTGTATGGACATACTTGGGCTACTCAAACATTCCCATGAGGCTTTAATGCTAGTGACTATACTTGTTCATTTCTAGAAACTCTATTTGGTCCTTCTTCAAATTTTATAGTCATATAATTATTGTTCCTTTCATCTTGCTCTAGTAATTCATTCTTGGATTGTTAATCATTGTTTTTTTCAAAATGGTGACTCCTTCATAGTGACTCATTCCTCTTGTCACTTGACATTTTTAACTCTGAGCTCATTTTCTGTGGGGTTTTTTCTTCTTTTCTGTGGAATTCTTGTAAGATCTGCTTTGTGAAAGGGTCCTTCAGAGAAGTATGATATTTGCTTATGCTGGGGTCCTCAGTTTAGACAAGTTTTCAGTTTAATCTTTTCTGCACAACATACATAGTGTAAGTTCAGACCCTACCTTCAAAGATGTCTGGGTTTCTTAAGGGAGAACACCCAAGGCACTGAATGTGCAAGTTGCTCTGTTGATCCCTTCCAGTTGCCAGGCATTGTACAGATACCTTCTTCTAGCTCCTTCCTCATCCAGCCTATGTGGGTGGTATCTAAGCCTGTTCAGCTGCTATAACAATGTACCATACAGTGGGTGGCTTATAAACAACAGAAATTTATTTCTGACAATTCTGGAGGCTGGAAGTCCTAGATCACAGTGCCAGCATGGCCAGATTCTGATGAGAGTCCTCTTCCTGGCTTGTAGAGGGCCAGCTTCCTGCTATGTCCTCACCTGGCAGAGAGGTGCGGGATCTATCTGGGGCCTTGTATATATGGGCACTAATCCTATTCATGAGGGTTCCACCTTCATGACCTAATTATTCCCAAAAGCCCCACCCCCAAATACTACCAACTGGGAGTTAGGTATTTGTAAATACATAAACTTTGGGTGGACACAAACATTGAGTCTATAGCAGCAGGTCATTAGTATCTGGTCCTCTTTCTTCTTGGATTATATCTGGATCTTAAAGCCTTGAGTTTATGTGGCAATCCCTTGATTTCTCCATTTTTCTCCTAAAGATTTCCCTTTTTTCCCTAGAGATAAGCTATGTATGAAACATTTTTTGGTTATATTTTATGGATAATTCCTAACAGTTTATCATACACAGAAGGAAGACCAGCCAACATCAGCTCAGTCAGCCATGTTGTTAAAAGTCAAATAAATCAATATAGAAGGAATCACAGTAAGCCCAGGATCCTCTTAATTCACTCCCAGCCAGACAGGTGGAAAACGGCTGCATTTATTGGAGCAACAGGGCACTGAAACCTGGATTCATGTTCACAGAAGTCAGTCAATCACTTGACACTGCTGTTTACAGACAGAAATGATCACATCATGGTGGCTGACAAATGACAGCCTCTACGTGTTGTCTGGGTAAGACTAGAAAAGCCACAGCCATACATTTAAGGCCAGCTCCTGAGAAAGTTCTCCACCTTCTTAGACGTCCACTCATGACTTTATCACATATTTTTTTCTTACTGTTTTAAATAATCAGACCATTTTCCTTTCTTTTGTAAAGTTTTCCGAACATTCTATTTTCAACTTGAAAACCATCATAGTAGACTTTTCGCCCCTCTCACCACCTCACCCTGTTTAATCAGGGATTAAGTGCCATTAGCTCCAATGCGTTATGCACTTGCCGCCGCCTCCTATTCATTCTCACTACTACTCCCTAGGCTCAGGCACTCATCCTTGTCTTCTCTGGCTCTTCAAAGTCCCCTCATCTTGCCCAGTTGGCATAGCTCAGTGATTGAGCATCCACCTATGAACCAGCAGGTCACGTTTCCATTCCTGGTCAGCACACATGTCTAGGTAGCAGGCTAGAGCATTCCTGGTCAGCACACATGTCTAGGTAGCAGGAGACAGCTGATCAATGATTCTCCGTCATTGCTGATGTTCCTATTTCTCTCTCTCCCTCTCTCTTCCTCTCTGAAATCAATAAAAAATAAATAAACTCCCACGATCTGCTGTTCCTTGTGCACAGTAGCATTCCCAAGGCTCTAGAGCAGTGGTTCTCAACCTATGGGTCCGGACCCCTTTGGCGGTCAAATGACCCTTTCACCGGGGTCGCCTAAGACCATCCTGCATATCAGATATTTACATTACGATTTATAACAGTAGCAACATTACAGTTATGAAGTAGCAACGAAAATAATTTTAT
>NW_006294876.1:5061658-5071829 GCF_000327345.1 Myotis davidii | reverse complement strand
TGCTGATGTATGTGGGGAGGAAGGCCACAGAAGTAAAGTGACAATTTCATTGCATCAAACAAGGTACATGGCATCAATATAACTGTACTGTTGATGGTGACCTGATCACCTGGCTGAGGTGGCGTTTGTCAGGTTTCTTCTCTTTTCAGAACTTGTGGTACACTGACTTCTAATGGTCAACATTGCTTCATGGCACATGCTTAAGAAGGCTTTCTGCAAGGTTCCTCTGTTGTTCAATTATATTTTATTATTTTTTCCCTTCATCCTCTATCTCCACACCTAACCACAACACAATTTCTCTAATAAATTAAATATATAAAAGTCCTATTTATCCTATCTATATTTTTCAGATAAAATGTAATATTTTAGCATGAATAATTTTAAAAACACATACATGTTCTAATACCTTTAAAATAATCTCTTTTTACACAACATTCTGTTTTGGAGAACCATCCAGTTCATTGCTGCTGACTGCTGCCCAATAACCCTTTAGGTACATCAACCATATTTTCTTGTCCATGACTCAAATGATGGAGACTGAAATGCTTCCAGCTCCTGTATCCATACCAAATGCTGACTTGATACCTGAGATGAGTTTCTTAATGGTCCTGCTGTACAATTTCTCCTCTGTATACACCTGTTGGTGAAAATGCTGGCTGCTGGGCTAGCCACAGTCTGGCTCCAGAGTGGCGGTGCCTGTTTATACATGGGATGTGAGCGCCTCTTTGCCCACATCCCAGCCAGGATTTAATATTGTTTGACTTTCTAATAATCTCTACATGGATGGGCATAAAGTATTACATCCTTACTGTTTTAATTTGCATTTTTTGATTATTAATGTATTCATCAGGGTTCTCTCAGCCAATGGCCAGTCAAGCTGAAACAGAAAATTAACCATCACAATTAGCAATGTCTGTCTTACTTTTACACGTCTTGGCATTTGCTTTACTGTGAACTGCCTGGTCATTTCCTTTGTCCATTTTTTATTTTGTATTTTATTATTATGCCCTCCTAGTGAATGTGCTAACCTTTAACCTATGCCGCCATCTTGGTTCTCCCCTTTGTCCATTTTTTATTTTGTATTTTATTACTATGCCCAAAGGTTAGTGAATGTGCTAACCTCTGTGTACCCTAAATAATTGAATCTTTTGTCCCTTTTTCATGTTGCGATTACCTTGCCCCAGCTTTCACCTTATGATGTCTTTCCTTAAAGGAGTAGTCTTTTATTTTGATGTAGTCACATACATCAAATTCTCTGCTTATGCTTCAGTCTTTGGGTATTTTGTTTAAGAAATATTTTTCTTTCTCATAGTTACCAATATATTGTCCTAGATTATAAAATTATACAATTTAATATTGAGATAAAAGTAATCTTTCTCCATGTAGTGAGCCAATTTTCAACACCAGGCACTAAACTACTCTTCCGCTAGCCTCTGATTTATGATGCCGAGACCACGAAATCCCCTTAAGATCCCACGCCTGAGAACAGACTCTAGTCTGTTTGCTAGGTTATTTGTCTAATCATTCATGAATATTCACTGCACTCAATGTAGGTCCTAATAAAATCCATACTCATATAAGTTATAGTTCATTGAGCTTATGTTTTCCCTATCCCTTTATCCATATTTTACTTGTCTTTCAAAATCCAACCTCTCTGAAGATTCTTCCCAATTACCCATTTTAATTTGTTTAATTCACTGCATGTTCATATCCCCTGTAACATTAAACACAGGAGAGCTAGCAAAATGCAGAGAAAAGGGCAAGGACTTTGATCTTGGACATCCGGGTAAAATCTTTACCACTACATGACCACTGGCATATTACAAAGCACACTGGAACCATGGTTTCCTCTGCTTACAGGGCAACATAAAACAACAGGATTAACTAATATTTATTGCACACACTCCATGCAGCCCTGGGAAGTAGCCTAGCTTATTACCTTCATTTTATAGACAAAAAATTGAAACAAGTTCTAACCTGAATTTCTGCTAAGTAAGTTGGAGGGCAGGGATTTGAACACAGGATGTCTAGAGAAAAAACCTGCATGCCTGCTATTAATTATGCTATCTTCCCTTATTAGGACGATGGGGAGAAACAAGGCAAAGTCTGTGAGGTGACTACTTCAATGATCAAAATTCCTTATTTGCCCAACTCCTGAACTACGAAATAGAGGGCAACATATCTCAAAGCCTCAGCTTATCCAGTGGTTTTGTGACAGCATAGATAACATACTCCATGAGAAATAGGAAATGTATTATCTTAATCTGAGCATAAGCAAAGAAACAATATTAGTTCCTTGGTATTGTGGGCTGACATTGTTTTGCAAGGCCCTACACTAAGCACTTAGGTTATTTAACTCATTCAGTACTCTTAACATTCTGATGTGGTAAATACTTATATCCCTAATAACTGAGAATTGCCAGGTTCAAAAATCCTCCCCAAATTATGCAACTAGTATAGGCAGAACTGGGTTTCAAGCCAGTTTTCTCAGATTCCAAATCTTTCTATTCTAACTACTATTTGGTACAAAGTGTATAATTTTAAAGTATTTTCTAGCTTTTAGTTTTGTATTTTCTTTTTATTCTATATATTAATCTAAGAAATAAAATTTAATACATTTGAATGTTTTCTACTAAAGAAAAGTTTTTTTTTTCTTTAACAAGGAGAAACAAAGACTGGTTATACTCAGAATGCATTATTTCTTACTATCTTTGAAGGATAGTTAGTGATGTTATCAATGTCTGTAAATATCGAATTCCAGGAAAAAAATATTGCTTTAGATAAAGGTATTTACCAACAGTAAATGCTAAACAAATTGGGAGTACATGCTACTGATTTGTGTGTCCCTCTCTATCTGACAGACACATAGTGACTGTGACTTTTAGACACTCAGACACATCATTCTATAAAGGCCAGAAGCCAATCCATTAAATACTGTGTCAAAATAATTTTGAGAAAAGTTGATATGGGAACTTCCTGTCATTGTAAAGACTTAATTTCAAAGTAGGAGTTCTGAAGGCCAAAGAGAAAATATCACTGTCAAGAAGAATAGATATTAGATGGAATTTAACATAGTTCCCAAAGTAAAGCCACAGTACTGGAATGGGGTACCATATAAATATTAAAATTGTTAAGGCAAATAAATCTGTGTGATTCCATTTTGTCCATAACACAGGCTGGCAAGTCCATTTGTCCTTCCTGTTACCACATGTAAAACAATTCAGTCTTCAATTTATTTTCAGGAGATAGCATTACACTATCCAAAGATATTCTCTGAAGTTGCTTAATTTCTTGCTTTTAAATTTATGTGCTGAGGAAGCAGAAGCTATCACTGTGTGATGTTCTCATTTTATATGAGTAGTTATTCACCCTGATTTATTTAGGGTAGATTCTCATTTAATCCTTATGATTGCTAAAAAAAAGCATTTAACTTATTAGACTCTTGCTGCCGTGTTAATTCTTACTTTCTAGTTGATGGGAAAACCAGCAATATCAGTAGAAATATCATGCTTTGCCATCGCTTTGAATCACATGCTTAACACTAGTACCCTGCAGGTCTAATTAATTAAGTTTTGGCTTTTATAATTGAAGAAAAAAATTACCTCTCATTACTTTTTTTAAAAAATTGCTTTAGCTTTAGCCATTGATTTTTACAGATACACTTTCGATTAATTTTTATTTTCTATATTCTTACCTCATTCCTAATTGCTCTTAACTGACGTTTTATTCAATCTATATGTATTTTGGAAGGACTTATATCTTTTCAATGTTTAGTGTATATATAAAGTCTTTCAACTGATTATACTTTGGGTCATTTCGGTGTTTTTGCACTTAGATTCCAAGCATTGTTGAAATAACTTCCAAGAATGTTACAGTTTTGCTGATAATAAATCTGAAATCTGATACTGTTACATTTTCTAACAGGTTCTTACAGATAGCTAGGACTGCTATTGATTTCTATATTACAGTATATTTTCTAATTTGGGAAGATGTACAGTATGAAAGTGTTAGACCAACCAACAATTATATGACATCAATTTCAATACAGAGAGTAAAATGGATAAAACAAAATGTGTCCTCCTCTCATCTCCAATGAGAGACCACTACTGATTAAGTTTTAGCAGTGCCACCGGTATTCAAAATTTAGTGGCAGGTCAAAATCTTTAGCAGAAAATAGAAAAGGAATTGCCAGACCTCAAGAGCTAACATAATGGGATTCATTTTATACCCAGACCCTTCAAATACCAGACTTAATGAGAATGAATGATAATTACATTCTCAAAGATTTTATGGCATCACCCTAGGCAAGCCAATGGTGGGAAAGAGGGAGGAGAGCAAATGCAAAATCAATAAGATGCAACTGTAACTGCAGCAACTTTTAGCCCCATCCTGGCATTGACTATCCATGTGGTTTACTGAAAGTAATAAGCTTTCCCTCTCCCATGTAATGAAGACATAAGTAACACCTGGCATCCCAAGGGCATCCACTCAGCTGAGAAGGGGATGGAGTTCTGGATGGGGCAGCACTGACAGTGCCTTCTAGAGGAGGAGCGGGGAGCTCAAGCAGGCTTGCTCTCACTGCTGAAGAGGAGAATTCACTCGTGTGCTCACCAACAGGGGCAAATGGCTCTGTCACCAAGCCCGGGAAGATGTTCCTATAAGGGGACAGTTAAAAACCTGCCCTGGAGCACTAAGGAAAGGACACAGCAGATGTCTGCACAGTCAACTTGCTGTGAGAGCACCAAGGATGAGGTGGGGAACTGAGAAGAAAGTTAGCAAAGCAGGATCAGGAATAGCAGGCAAGGTCTGAGATCGGAGGATTTAATGAAAGTCTCTGCAGGAACCACTGCTATTACCAATAAGGTCACAAAATGAGAGCTATCTGTACATGATCATTTAGTTCACACAGAGAAAAAACTCTGAACCTTGGTAACTCCAGATTTTTGTGTTCTGGCTATGTGAAATTAGAAATGCAACATGATATGTAGGGTTAAGACTTCATTAATTATTAAAATAGATAATTATTATTTATTTAATAACCCTGTTAATTATTAACCCCTAATCCATGTATTGGGTAAGGTATTGTGTCCTCCTCTCCCCCAAATAAGCAAGACTCATTAATGCTCTCCCAATGAATTCAAGGGGAATATCAAATCACTTCAATATTATAATACAGAGAAAAGAGAAAAATAGTTCTACCCTACTCCCCCACCAACCAAAGATGGTGGGTCTTTGGAGGTCATTAGGATTAGATGAAGTCATGAGGGTAGAACCCTCATGAATGGGATTAGTGCCATTATAGGAGTCTTAGAGATTTTGCTTTCTCTCTCTGCTCTCTGCTACATATCAGCAGTCTGAAAACCTGAAGAGGGCCCTAACCAGAATCTGACCATGCTGGTACCCTGATCTTGGACCTGTAAGAAATAAATGTATGTTGTTGATAAGCCACCTAGTCTATGGCATTGTTATTATAGCAGCTCAGACAGACTAGGGCAGAAATTGGTCAATACATGAGAATCAGAAAAGCACCTTGAAGGAAGTAGTATTTAAACTTGGCCTTGGACCTTGGGTAGCTTTCAAAAGACAGAAGTGGGGCTTGGAGGTTTTCTTGGAAGACTAATCAGAGAGACAGCACTAAGACAGAAGTTGCCCTCACATGTGTCTGCTCAAAGATCATGGAAACACCATTGTGAATACTGGATGGGAAAAATTATTATTTTTCTTTTAAAGTATTTTTAAAGGCCACGATAACAGCAATACCTCAATCTCGAAGTCATTCTATGCATTCAAACCAAACCCCTTAGATTGAGTCCCATTAGTTCAGCAAGTAGCCTATTTCTATTTCTCAGCTCTTGTCTTCATTATTACATATTAACTTCCATGGGGCCCCTGAAGCGTCTGCAGTGCTGGCACTGTGTACACCCACTTGTCCCTCATGGGCTCTGCATGTTAGAGACATGCTACTGTGACATCTTGTTGTATTTGCCTAGCAAAGCTGAGGTGTGACCAGCAAAGTCTTGCTGCTTTTACAGGGAGAGTTTTCTGAACCTCCAACCCAGCTTCTATGGAAAGGCTTCAAAGTAGAGGTTATACATTAAGCAAGTCTCGGGTATTACCACCCTTCTATCTTCACACTGCACACAAAACCATTTAGCTCACAGGCTTTATTTCACGTGTTTAGCCTGTGAGCTATACTGAATATGGGCAGAAAGTGAAAGAATATAGAATTGATGAGTTTTGGGTTTTCATTTTTTTGTCCAGTAAGATCAAGAGGTTCAATGACTTGTCACAGCTTGCTCAAGTGGCCATATTGCCAGAAATTAAATTTAGGATTCTACATACTCAAGGGGTAGTGAACAACTAATTCTTATTGCCTTTTATCTACCTTAGAACCTAAAAGTGAACAACTAATTGTATAAAAATTTCAGTACATAATTTTGAATCACTTTGTGTCCAGTAGGATCTCCCATGTGCCTAATTTTGGTGTGTACAACCTTTGGTTAGACTCTTGCTCTGAAGGAATTTATGTGAGTCATACATATAAAGAGTAAGCTCCAATCAAGAGAGAAGAAATGTCCAAACTTTGATATGTTAAGATTTCCAATGCTACTGAGGCAAACTGAGAACCCGAGACACAAAAAATCTAATCTAAGAGTGGTGCACAAAGTCAACTGATAGAGAAAAGCAGAGGCTGGTACAGTGAAACCTTTATATTCTTCTACTTCTATATTTAAATCTGGGGCTGCTTTGGGCATCTTATATCCTATATTCACACAAAGAAAAGAAATAGATGACTTCCTGTTGTCAAGCCTGACCGGACTCAAACCAAATGATTCCGAAAACTAATTAACTTGGGAAACCACTTAAGGACTTGTAACTCTATCAATAGTCTTACATTATTAATGACTTTTCCGAATTTTTGAATGTCTTTAAATTCCCACTTGACCATTCTGTGCTCAGCTATAACTGCAAATAAGAGCTATTACTTGGACAATTTACTGGGTGCCAAGCATCATATTCGTGAGTTACATGCAAATTCCCTCTAACTTCTCAAAAATAATGCAAGATAGGTATTTTTATTTATGTTTTTATGTGAGGCAATGGAGGGCTCCGATGGGTAAGGAAACCTCCCAGTGATCCTATCAGCAGACAGAGGCAGAACTGAACACAAACGCGGCTGATTCCATACCACTTGCACATATTAAAAACTCCACACACCCACTCACCCAGCAATATTTCCCATAACATCTTTCCACAAATTTCTTTTTCTGTAAATAACATTCATTTCCTATCCAGTAATGTAGATATACCCAGAAGGTGTTATTTCTGAGTAGAACAAAAAATATATCCTCAACTCAGCTGATTACTATTATATAGCCCAAAACATATTAAAGTATAAAGTCCTACATAAATATAAGGTTTTCACACTCTCTATAGTTAAAAGCAATAGTATGTAATGGTGTACTCCTGAAATAATTGTTGTGCTATTAGATATTTATTTGTTTGCCTTTTCCTTCCAAGCTATAATATCGTAGAGGAATGGATGAGTCCTAGTTATTGTTGAAGGGCCTGTGATGAGACTTCTCCCCTTTTATATAAGGTCTCATTTTAACATAGAACACTGTGGAGTCAACATTTAATACTATTTGACTAAGGAAATACTTGGCCCTCAGTCATGTTTCTTTCTGCCTTGACTGGAATAAGTTGGATATCAGAAGAATGATACCACATTGAATGACGATTTTATGAATTCGGCCTCACAGCTTTATAAGCAGATCTCTTATGTCTCATTGTTTTATTAACAGGTTGTGATTTATACCATAATTATCATAATTATTAACTGTCACAAACCATTATTAACTCTCAACTGTATAAGACCTATTTTTGAAAGGCAACTTTTGTATTTTGTACTTTTTTCTAACAACTTCACTATATGAGGGTAATCTTGAACAGAGTAGAAATACTCCTATTAGGAAGGTAGACTCAGTCCAAGGAAAAATGTTGATGAGTTGAATATGAATTGCCTATCTTGACACTAACCCCAGTTTACAAGTGTATCTTTCCACTATAGTTACAATGGTCTATGAGAAATTTCTTCTCACTGGTGATGGCTTTCACTTTTCCTTAGAACATTTGGGTAGGGACAAAGAAGAAAACATTGTATAAATAGTGACCCACTGATTCTTGTATTATTGTGCTGCCTAATTTTTAGGGATTTAAGATCAAGCAAATAAATATGATTGATGTCAAGTAGTGGGATGTTACCCTAAATCATCCAGTTTGGGGTGAGAGAGTTTTATCTCACATTGACTCATTCAAAAAACCATTTTGACTAGTTAAAATTGAACTTGCCTGTTGTTCACAAGTGCACCAGAATTATTTTTCATTATCTGCCTTTATTAGACTCTCAATTAGCCTTTCTCTTTCATATGTATGAATGGAGAGAGATATAAGCATGTGTGTCATATTTTTCTTCTATTTCATAGAAAACAAAGTTATTTTAAATTTCTCCCACAGTATTTTATCAACTTGTAGCTTTTTGTCATGGGTCTACTGCCTTTGCTATGCTTAGAGGACCTCTGAATTTGATCTCTATTTTACAAAAAGCAGTTTTTGTAATGCAGCTGATTGAATGTAAAATCCTGCATTTTACCTGTGGCTCTGAAATTGCCCCTGTCCCTTGCACTTTCATAAACTGCTTTCATTTCCTGTGTGTGACCTGTGAAATCTGGCTGTGTGGCTCTTAGATGATGGAAATTGCTGGAACAGTGGCTTTTCAGTCTTTTAAGCACCGTATCTGTGGAGCACTTTGTCAAAACACATCATACCAGCCACATCTGCTCATTTATTTGAACTGGAGAAAACAGCCTCTCTTTTAAGATCTTCTTAAACCAAGCATATTGCTGCTGCTTGATTTCCTCCCAAAGGTATATGCCATTGTTCCCCTAGGGGAGCTGAACTAACCATTGGCCCAAGCTAATTACGCATTTTATTTCACAGTCCTTTGAAATTTGCAATGATCTTTGAACACTCCTGCTCCCTGAAAGCAATGCTAGTCATCACCACTGCAATTAATTGTGAACTTGGAACTGTTTAACAAAGTCAATCCCAGGAGCTTAAATCTGAACATAAAAAAACGCATGCAGGATTAGATTTACAGCTAGGAGAGGTCAGATGGAGACACTATGCTCCATATCTACCTCACTTAAAATCTAGCCATTGTCATAACAACTTTAGCAATGAAGGCATTTAAAAATTCCTGGAGCCCATGAGGGCTCCGTGGCTGAGGACTGACCCAGGAACGGAGAGGTCAAGGTTCGATTCCTGTCAGGGCACATGCCTGGGTTGCTGGCTCGATCCCCAGTAAGAGGCAGCTGATCAATGGTACTTTTCTCTCATCAATGTTTCTATCTCTTTATCACTCTCCCTTCCCTTCTCTAAAAATCAACAAAAACAAATTTTTAAAAAATCCTGGAGGATCTTCTACACACTAAACACCAGAGGGGCAAACAAACTAGGAATCTAAATTCACCAATGCCACTCTGAGCAACTGGACAGGGTTATGACTGCTTCCTGATTTAAGATTTCCACCAGCAAAGCACAGACCACATGAAGATTGTGTCTCCTGTGCGATCACTTTAAAGTACTGATTACAAAACTTCTTTCTTCCACATGCTACTGCCATGATGTTAGTTAGGGGCTTAGATGAAGAACACTGAAAACTCCCTTCAGACTCCCAGTAGCATGTCTGATGCCCGTTCAGTAATAGCTCTTCATTGTGATGAACTACTTAGACATGTTCCTGTTAACTAAATCTAAACTATAACACACCTTCTCTATGATCCAAAAATATGTGTGTTTATTGTACATGTGTGTGTGTCTATCTGTAGACATAGAAAGATTAATTAATTATATTTAAAAAACCTGGAAAATAAGGAGTCCTCATGCAGTCAGTAGTTTTGTGGTGCGTGGGGTAGGCTGTCGCGAAGTCAGGTGGGTGGGGAAGGTGTTGATGTTGGGGAAACTTCCTGTGCTGGCAGAAGCCAGAGACCCTAGGAAGGCAGGAACTTGGGCTGTGTTTTCCATCCAGCGTGTGGGAAACAAATGCAGTGGGCAGTCAACCAGCTGTGTTGAGTCACGTTGGAACCGAGGCAAAAAGGAGAACTATGTC
>NW_006294876.1:5042946-5060311 GCF_000327345.1 Myotis davidii | reverse complement strand
AACCATAGAGGGGTGTGGGTCAAAGAGGTTTGACTTGTTTATGGGCTCGCTCTATCTGCTATTGATAGGAGTTTGCAGGGGAACAACGTTGGAAATAGATGGACAGTGGTGGCTGGGACAAAGGTGGTTGCAGATGAGCAAAAAGAATTGTCTGCATTAAAGATTTTTTTAAAGTAAGAGCCAATGGGTCTAATGAATTACTTGGTGTGGTAAAAAGTGAGTCAAAGACAACCCTGAGTTTTCACATCTGAGCAGCTGGAAGCATGAAATTCCTATCTTCTGACTGGGAAAAGAAGGTGCAGAAACAACAGGTTTGCTGTGGGTGAGATCAGAAGTGTGCTTTTGGGCATGATGAGTGTGAGGTGCCTACTAAACATCCAAGTGGTCAAGAGAATTAGGAGCAAAGAATTTTGAATTCAAGAGAGAATTCTGGGCTGTTTGGAGTTCAAGGGAGAATTCTGAGCTGGATTTAGATATTTGGCAGTTGGCAGAGAACAGATGGCATTTAAAGCTGGAGTAGACCCAACTGGCAGGCTTGGTTCATTGTGCTGATCAGTGTTTTAAAAGAGGGAATTTGTATGCTGTTAGATGGAGCATGTAACTTCTGGTTTTCTACACTGGCCATCACTCTTGCTGCCTTAGAGCTGCTCTGCTTCTCGTGTCTAAAATCTGTGGTTCCCTGAAAGAGAAGGGATCTTGATCCTCATGGTTGAGTAATGCATGTTCTTAGCATGTGTCAATTCTCAGTAAATTTCTGGCAAACAAATGAATGATTTCTGGTACTGAAAACAAACTGCTTAATAAAGGCTACAGGGACGTCAACTCCTAGAAGTATATTGGAAGGTTACAAAGTGGGGCAGGAAAGAGCCTCGAAAGACCTTGGGGAAGGAAAACTAGATTGCTAATACAAGTGACTTAAGAGGGAGAACATGAGGATGGCAATTACAAACAGGATAGAACTAGAAATCAGAATAGGCCTGGGTCAACATGGCGGCACAAATTTGCTGGCCTCACCAACTGGCTCTCCTGGGCCAGGCTTTTTGCAATGGCATCTCAACCACACATCCCACATTCAAGTAACTATGCTGAGGACCACTCCACATTCCACACATGCTCCAAGTGCTCTCACACACCCTTGGCTTTGCTTGTACTCCTCCCTTGCTCTTCCTCTACTATGCAACCTGTGGACTCACTGATATGGAAAGCTCGCATCCAGAGTTTTGCTTCTCTAACATCTCCTATCACTACTGCATACAAACTTTAGAATCGGTCACATGGTGTTGAGCAGAGTTCACTTCAGGTCCGAACTGGTCATTTGGCTCACATATACCAAAGCATACACCGAAGGCTGTGTACGGACAGTGGCACAATGCCTGTGTGAGAACGAGTAAATGTGTGTTACATTTGATGTAGCACAGGATCTAAAAACAGAGAGCTGACAAGGGGAAAGGGTGAGTCTTTCATGGGAATGTGCTATATCCAGGGGGAAGCAACATTTTACTCACTAGGAAAAGCAGCATCTATACCCTGATCCAGAAATTCTCTGTCCAGGAAGGAAGGAAAGAAGGTAATAAGATGGAAGAAAGACATAAAGTAGGGACAAATGAGAGGAAGAAAAAAGAGGGAGTGAGGGAAGGAAGGTAGAAGGTAAAGAGGGGAGAGGAATGAATGAAAATGGAGAGGAAGGAAGAGAGTGGGAGAAGGAAAAGAAAAAGGAGGATGAGGATGAAGGAGGATAAAAGAGATTTACTAAGTAAAAAGCAATTCAACAACCATCACCAGTTTATCTGCAATGATTCCAAACCTAAACAAACTGTATAGTAGTACTGCAATGTGAGACTCTTTTTCATCTCAAACTTAAGAAAATCCTACCCCAAATAATTAAAAATTTAATAGACATAATCAACTGCTGAAGAACTGTGGTTTCCTACTTGTTTATTAATAGTTCTAAATATAGTTTATAATACCGATAGTTTATTTGGAAGCAGGTGACATGCATAATAATAACCCAAAGCCCAGGACAATATGTAAAATTATTCAATTATTTTTAATGTCCATACTTAGGTTCACATAAAAACAATACTTTAATTGGCTCAATTAAAATATGAAAAAAGTTATGTATTTTTGTGCATTTGTATGTTAATAAGATTGTCTTTTCTTTTTTGAAACATCCCTAAGAAAACATAGAATCCAGGCTTTAAATGGTCATGTCAGAAATAATTTGAAATAAACTGAGACAACACATTTTTTTGAATTTCATTTTACCTGTCTTATTAGTTTTTATTCTGTGAAATGTAAAACTCATTTTCTCTTGCCTGTTCTGCACTTTAGAGTTTGCTTTATAACAGTTGCACACACACACCATTATTTTTAAACAACAAAAATTCTGAGTATACTGTTTTGTTCTTTTTGCAGAAACAAACTACTGTTTTTACTGTAACTTAAAAATCTGACCGCATGGTCATTTCCTTATAACTTTTTCTTTCTTGATGCTTGTAATCTAAAAAAAAGGCTGGTTATGTCAAAAACACTGACCTGCTCAGTATTTCATAATTTTGAATCAATTTTCTTGGCTATATTTGAATCAACCATTATTTATATAATTTATTGAAATGGCTTTACTTCATTCCATCATTTTTACAGCTAGCCTGTTTTTAAGCAACACTACCCATGACATTGGGGCTCAGGCATGTTATTTATGTTTTTTAAATATCCACTGAAAGAAATATACCCGTTAACATGAAAATGCTCCACCACCTCACTCCCCCCAGGTAGGAAGTGCTGCCTGGGATGCAGGCACTTCTGTTCCATAACGGCTATTGTGGGCATGCTTACTAAAAATATTATTTCCTTCCAGATCTTAAACTTTTCAAATTGCCGATGATTTTACCTTTTTCATATCTGAATTTACTTCAGCACCTTAGACATATGCCAACCTACAATTGTAATAAAAACATTGAAGTGACCACATAATAGAATTGGTCATTTTCTTTGTGATGGGTAGTTTTGTGAATTTTAACACAGACACAGACATGTGAACAGCAGCATAATCAGGACCAGATCAGTTCCATCGCCCCCAAAACCCTCCCTCATGCAACCCCTTTGGTACCCCTCCCCACCCACAGCCCCTGACGGTCACTGATCTGTTTTCTCTTTCATGACTCTGTCTGACGTCATGGTCTTCCTCACTCAGCAAATATCTGTGGGGTCGCTGAAGTGGTTGCAGGTGTCACAGTTTGTCCTTGTACACTGCTGAGTAGTGCTCCATGGAGTGGCTCTATTGCAGTTAGGTTAAACATTCACTTGTCAAAGACATGTGGGTAGTTTCCAGCTTCCGGCCATCACAAATAAAGTTAGTACAAATGATGTGCATACACAGCTTTGGTATAAATGTAAGTTTCCATTTCTCTAGGGTAAATACCCTGAAGTTTGATTCTGGATTATGATTAAGTATTGCTATGTTATAAGAAACTGGCATTTCATATTCCTTTCAGCAACAGATAAGAGTTCCAGTTCCTTTGCACTCTCACCAGAACTTTGATTGCCAGGGCTGTTAAAATGTCTTTGTTAAGAAATTTGGGCCATTCCGATAAGTAAGCATGCAGAGGCTTTTCGTTTGCCTTCCCTCAGTGGTTAATGATGCTGGACATTTTCCCAAGTGCTTATTTGCCACATTTCTCCCCTTTCTTGAAGTTTCTGTTCACATTCTCAGTGTACCCTTTCATGTTAAACTACAGAGGTACTTTGTCCCTTTTCTAGATAAAATGTATAAGCTATAAAAATATGTCTGGATTAGGCAATCTATTTGAATATTTTATGCTGTCGACTCATTTTCTTTTTATAAGTTCAATAAATGTGCTCTGCAAATCACTGAATAGAAATAAATATGTGAAAATGCAGCTTTTCAACACATGGTTCTACTTCCTTCCAGTGAAATGAGAACAGAATAAATTGAGAGATGAATTCTGGATAATGTAACCAAATATGCAAAGGAGAACAAAGTTAATGAGCAATAATGCAGTCAGCAACTGGCACACGGCTGCCCACATAACTTTTACGTTCGCATTTTACTCTCTGTGCTGGCTCACTGCGGTGTCCTAACACACATTCAATTGTTACTCATTTTATTTATAGTTTTTTTAAAACTAGATTTGTTATTAGGAAAACAATTTTATCATGTGCAGGCACAGCTGTGTGTGAAATGACAATTTAGTGAATGCAGAGGAGGAAGTTTCTGCAAATTTTGTTCTAGGTTTATTGTGATTATTGTGATGCCTCCTGGTTTCACCTGCTGTAGTAAAGGCTTGGATTCATATTCTAGAAAGTGCTCGCCAGGCAGCCCAGTGGCAGCCTCAGCCCACACTGAAGGCCTATAGCATCCCTGATGGGAAGCAAACCTCAAAACAAAGCAAAACCTAAACTTCTGCTCAGTCTCCCTTTGTATCTTGATTGCGTTAAAATTTGACTTTTTGCTACAGAACCTTGCAACACCATTTTTAAAGCTCCAGTCTATGAGAGTTCCAAAATTTCCATATGAAAAAATAATGATGCATGCAGTTTTGAAGCCAGATATTAACAAAGAATGGAAAAATGTTTTGCAATTATGTTTTTTACCTATTGAAAATGATAATACATTTTGAGAAATTTGTTGAGTTTTTCCTTTGTGTGTTATTTATAAAACACAAACATTGCCGAAACCGGTTTGGCTCAGTGGATGGAGCGTCGGCCTGCGGACTGAGGGGTCCCGGGTTCGATTCCGGTCAAGGGCATGTACCTTGGTTGCGGGCACATCCCCAGTGGGGAGTGTGCAGGAGGCAGCTGATCGATGTTTCTCTCTCATCGATGTTTCTGACTCTCTATCTCTCTTCTTTCCTCTCTGTAAAAACTTAATAAAAATATATTAAAAAAAAACACAAACATTAAAAAAATATAGATTTTTGCCTCCATGCTTTTCAACTCATTCATTGCTTTGGAAATTAAATGCACATTTTTCACACATTTTCTCTTGGGCGAACAGGGCCTAGGCACTAACTAAAAGACCTGATCGAGTCTCAAAATGTCATTTAATGAGGATTACTTAAATGTCTCAAGCCTTTTCATTTTGAATTTTATATTCCAGTTTTTGTGTCTGACAACAAATGTTGGCTTTAAGAAAAAGATAGAACCAATGCATGTATGGACACACACCCACTGGGTTTTCATTGCTTAGATAATCTCCAACCTCACATTCGTAACTGTTAATAAATATATCAGGATGCATGACCACAAGTAATCACAAGTCTTGAATAATTTCTAGTCAACTCCTTCCTTAAAATAAAATATGCCAAAGAAGACACATTACCATAAAAACAGGAAAGACTGCTTATGATGGACACTGTAGCCATTATAAAGAAATCAAAAAGAGAGATAAATGTGACTGCTAATTTCCAGATTTTTGAGGAGGTAGACAGAGTGAATTTTTATAAGGCCTGACGCTTTTCAAATTCCATGCACTATGCAATTATAATCATGATCACTACTTGGGACCCACCTGCCCTGATGCTGCGCTGCTTCCCCAGTGATGCATGACCCCCTCCAGGTTCTTGGGCAAGGTCTCCACTTTGGAATGTGTAATGGGATGGACCACTTGCTATAGAACAACTGCAAACCATTAAATAACTCTTATTGGGCACCAGGGACCTTTCTAAGTGCTTTCCATACATGCTTTCAACCACACCAGGAGATAGGCATGTTGTTAATACCATCACCAATTTATGGGTGAGCAGGCTAAGGCATAGAGAAATTAAAGAGTTTATTTAAATTCCCAGGGCTAGGAAGAAGCAGAGTTAAGATTCCAAGCCAGGCAGCCTGGCTCCAGAGTCCACAATCTTATCCCCATCTTGCCTCCTACGACAGAGATGCGGATCGTCCTCCTAAGAAGAACAGATGCCAGTTCTATATGGATGCTCTGGAAAGACTGGAGACGCCCCTAAACAGTCATCACATAACACCCCCTCTTGGCAAGCGCTCCGGTTCCCTGTCAGAGCTGGGACCCATGAAGCAGTCGCTGATGCCACAATGGGAAGATGCTAACGTGTCAAGTCTGATTTCCAAGCAGATACCCAGTCAGTGTCTTAAATAACACACTTTAGACAGAATCCAGCGACTCAGCCACCACTCATGACAAATTCTTTCTAATTACCATCGAACATTTGGTTCTCTCTAGACACTCTGCTGTCACCAAAACACTACTTCATGCAGGAGAACTTGCTTAGCAAAAATATTTTCAAAAGAGCGAGAACAGCTGTCAAAAATGATCATAACCTTTGAATTATGAAATAAGCTGTTGGATATCTTAATGCGTGAAATGGAAACTGGGTACTGCACTTGGATATTTACCTTAAATCTCATAACACATAATGCTATCTTGCACACATCCATATATCTGCCGCTTTATGTGAGTAAAACACATTTGCAAGTGCTAATTCACAGGCTCTCCACAGCCACTGGGTAAGTTGGGTAAATAGGTATTTTACTTGCTTTTTCTCAGAAAAGGTCTTCAAGGCTCCAGGAAGTTTAAACGCTAAACTAGTGTTACTAAACATGTGACAAATTAGCTTATAGACTAGGATTATTCCCTTTAGAAGAGGCTGTTCATTCTTCAAATTTTGATGTCTTGCTGCCAGGGACAATGGTGTGGGTGTGTGTTACACATATTTATAAGTATGTGTAATTATCAGAAAATGTCTATATATCTCATTATGTATATAATTTCTGTGAATTAATTTTCAGATACATTTCTATACCTGTATCTATATCTAGACTTTCTCTTTCTCCTACCAGCATTGATGTTGTTTGGGTGTTGTGAAAAAATGGACTAACATATTGTAAAAGAAAATATATATTTTATTGATACAATTATTCAATTTACTGGGTTTGATTTAACAGTCTTCATGGCTCTGATCCAAATCCTGACTAGCCATTTGAAAAAACAAAGGGTTGCAAATTGGAGTATTTCATCCTTTCTTATGACTGAGTAGTGTGTGGTGGTTGCCAGAGGAAATGGGCTGGGGGTAGGGAGGATCGGGGGGTGCTGAAGGGGATCCTAATATATGGGAGAAGATTTAACTTTGGGTGGTGGGCACACAGTGCTATATACATTTTTTAATTTTTTTTAAATATAAAAATATTGTAACAATGAAACCCACACCTGAAACCTATATGATCATATTAACCCATGTCACCCCAATAAATTTAATAAAAATTAACAAATAAATGCTGGAAGCCCATTTAAGGAGAAAATAAGTAAATAAATAACATTATACTAAAACAAATAAACAACAACAACAAAAACCACCACTAAACCGAAGGGTTAAGGCCTCGAACTACATCCCTGCCTTTTAGCCTGAGGTCTACAGAATCCCCTGGTTTCAGGTCTCTCATGCTGCCTGGGGTATAAGGGAAGGAGGTGAGAGTCTAGGCTCCATATCTACCAAGCAACTTAGAACTTCACCCATCTGGGCTGACTTACAGACTGCACTTCTGAGGAAGATTTCACCAGAAATTTTAGATCAAAACATGAAAATCTCTGATCTTTAAAAGCAGATGTGAAACCTCTGATCTTTAAGATGGCTTAGAACTGTGTATTTTTGTCATTTAATTCCTCAAAGAGACAAATTGAAGTTAAAATTTATTACAATCCTATAGAGAATGGCATCTTCATTCTCTAAACATCTAGATATGCCAAATACAGAAAATTATCATATGGCTGCTTTAATAGAGCTGACAGTCTAATTGCCTAGAGGTCATTTACATCTACCTAAAATTTATATGAAAAAAAGACACACACACACACACACACACACACACACACACAAATGTATTTATCAAAGCAAGACTAACACAAGCTATGGCCTTACTGAGCTCAATCTAGGTTAACTATAAGGGCTCATAATAAACTTTCATTAAACGGAATGCCAATCTCTAGACTTTATTTTACCTGAGTCAATGAGGTTTTACGTAACACCTTTTGCCAGAATAGGAATCTATTGTTTAGGGAATAATTTTGAATTCAGCTTCGCTAATTTTCTCTATAACCCTTCAGTATATGAAAAAGGTTAAGGATCCCCAAAATGTTAGTCTAGTATAAATGCAAATTGATAGATGAAGAAATTTAGATTTATAAATGTCTGAAATATTTTTTGACAATTTTAACATACATTATATTAAAACGTTGTCAAATATCACAGTGATTAAAAAGCTTTTTATGAAAAAAAACTGGCAGAATTTATGCCTAAAAATATTTAGATTTAAAAGATTGTTAATTCAATTTACAATTAAAGATCTCTTTTTGGTCCCTAATAATATATTCGTTTTCATCCTCATAAGCAAGATTCTATATCCTCCAGGGATAATTAATAATTGCTAATGATTAGATGATTTTATGGATATTTTCTGACTCTGAAAGAGGAGTGGGTTTGTTGCTGTATCATCATACATGACGAACCATTTGACTAAAGAGGACAAGTCTCATTTTTTAAAGCTCAAGCCTGTTACTGCATTCGTCTTATTTGCAAAGAAAGGGAGCTTTCTGATGTATACATGACAATTATAATATGGCTCAACTATGGGTGAGAAGAATTTGGAAAAAAAAAATGTTGGCATGAAATAAATATAAATAATTTTCAAAGAGGTGCTGCCATCTTTTGGTTGCTCTTCTGTGAAATGCACACTCATTCCTGCAAGCTTGCAAAGTCACGCAAAGTGCTCAGTGAAACGGCCATGAATGTGTCAGAACTGTAGGCAATTCCATTATGTTCGTATTTCTTATTTAGATGGCTCCCACTATTCCTGATAGGTTTCAGAAAGACTCAATGATATGAAGTGATTTTTTTCAAATGTTAATATAGCAATAAAATAGAAAAGTTCCATTTCAGAAATGGAGAAATGTTCCATATTTTATTGAGGTCAGGCATATTTAATACTATGCCTATGATACGGATCGAGGAAATAAAAAGCAATAGTTATTGTATTGAGCAAAAGACAAGATCACTTACACATTCCATTCTCAGCATGCTAGTTAGACTCCAAGTCTCATTTCATCATTGATTATTTCTCATATTAATATATTTTACTAATCCCACTCTCTAAGTACAGGAGGGGTAAGTTTATCTTCTCTGCTTTTTTTTTTAAACAGTTTTATTGATTTAAGAAAGGAAGGGAGAGGAAGAGAGAGACAGAAACATCAATGATGAGAGAAAATCATTGATGGGCTGCCTCCTGCATGCCTCACACTGGGGATCAAGCCTACAACCTGGGCATGTGCCCGGGCCGGGAATCAAACCATGACCTCCCGGTTCATGGGTTGACGCACAACCACTGAGCCACACCGGTGGGGCTTCCCTGCTTTTCTTAAAAGTCCATTAAAGTTTCTTTCATCCCTAAGAATATAATTTGCATTAGAGTTGAAGGAACAGATGTGTCCCTAAGACAATACTCTGCCTACTGTAGTTCCTGCAGTTATTGTCTGATCAAAAACTATATGAGTAGGACTTATAATGTTTTAATGACTCTATTTAACTGACTCTGTCTTGAAAATGGAAACATTTTTGAATCAAATAACTATTTTTACTACTCATCAAAATATTTTAACTAATTGAAATATTAATCAGGGCATACTAAATGCCAATTATTTCACTTTAAAAACTGGACAGGTGTCTTAAGGACTTCAGTAACACTGCTAATATTTATATTATTTCTTCCATTTCTTTATAATAATTAGTTACTCAATCAGTGACTTCAGATGCCAAAGATTTAAAGGATTTCCAAAATGCACCTGCCACCTTAGGCATAGTGGCCCACCAAGTGAGTCATGGGCTAAGTCCAAAGAACTCAAGTAACAGATTTAACCCAGGTTTTTATGCTAGCATTAACCTTGAACTGCCCTTGAGTGTAAAACCTATATATAAGCTAAGACCATCACTGCCTCTTAAGTGTACAACATGGTGCATTGGAGCCTTTTATCATGTGGGTGGGTGAACACTCCAGGCCCTCACTGGATATTGCACAGTCCAGCAGACAGGGCAAAGCATTCATCCCTGGCTCTTGGACATCTCTCTTCCTGCTGCCACCTTTCTCCCATCCCTTGTAGACCAAGTCATGAAGCTCAACCCTTAGGTGACTTTTGCGACATAATCTTGCCCAAGTTCAGAGTCCAGTCTCCCTTGCAGAGAGCTGAATATGGTTGGGGACACACAGAGCCATTCCCAGCTCCCTCTCTATCTCCGCTAACCCTCCACCCCAACACACACACATACTGCACATTGCCTCAACCCAATGGCCCCAAGGATGTTTCTTCCCCAAGAGAAACTGTATGGCTGGCAGTGTCTTGTCATTTCCTATAATATTATTGCAATTCCTCTGCCATCCTCATCCCATACCCTGCCTCATGGCCCCTCCTAATTAACTGACTTACTCAGCATCCTCTATCATAATTATTCAGAATTGAGAGTGCTACATTAAATAATCCTCAGAATGCCTCCTCATTTGTCTCCCCTTATCTGGATAAAACAGCACCGTGGATAGCCTGCCAGGGCTATGTTTTATGATTTATTTATCTATTGGCATTGTTGTACGGCATGAATAAATAGGAGAGACCATGGAAGTGTGTGTGCTAACCTCAGGGACATTTGGGAACAAACAGGTTTCAGAACCACCAGACCAGGTTCAGTCTTATTTCTCTTTTGGGCAAGTAGTGGGCACCCTAATTATCAAGCAGTTCACATCAGTACTGTCACATTTGGTTTCCATCTTACAAGTGATTCAGGTCATCACTGGTTGATGGCAAGCTTTCTTCATGGGCTAGTACAAGTAGAGTTGTTCTTTAGGCACAGGATGTACAAAATAGAGCTATTCTGGGGAAGTGGTGCTGGCTGTGTGTTATTCCATCAAAAAATGCATACAAGGTTTTCAGAGTTCCCCTCCTCCCACCCCCAAGTTAGGAGCTTGGATAAAACACTACACATCTACGTGATGGATTTGGGAGAGTTCTGTGTAATTAGGAGAAGACATGGAATTCCCTCATTACTGTCAATAAAGGGAATGTCCAGGATTAGAAGCTTCTGTTTATGTAGTATATTCCAAAAGCCCTTCATCAGCCAGTTGTTTTGAATTTGAAATTCGTTTTCTCATAGAAATGGTATTGTACATGACCACTAGTTCCACATTCCATTCACCAAATTACTTTACTACAACAACTAAGTGCATTCTTTGGACCACACTAAGCAGGGAGTGTGACAAGGGCTCTGAAATGCTGGTGATTCAGTAGGTGAGTGGGACTGGCCCCGCACTCTAGGGAGGAGAGAGACAGCATCCATCCTGAATTCTTGAGGGTGACTGCACAAGGCCAGGGGCCCTGCAACTGTTCTCTCACTACTCTTCAAACAGGCAGTCGGAGTGGGGGAGTGCAGAGGTGGCACACACAGACACACCAAGCCACTTGGAGAAGGAAGAGGCCTATTTAACCCTAGAGCTGGGGCTCAAAGTCATGCTCGTCTGTCTGCAAGAAAAATGAGTACTGCACGTAATTATCCCAGCCTGTCACTGCACATATTGACCAGCTCCTTATTTCAATAGCTCCATATTATAAAAAACATATTGAACTCTAGGCTGTGAAGTATGCAATGTTAAATGCACCTCAGAGCAGACTATGATCTTATCTGAATATCATAAATAGAATTGATTTTTCATACTGTCTCAGGTAGAGTCAAAATCTACTACTCATAGAAAACAAAGGATTGTTATTACTTATGTAGTCAAAACCTAATGATCCCTGATATAAGGATGGTATTTGGCAGAACGTAAGCATGTCAGCCGTCACCGCCTCTTAATTTGTAATTAATCAACAACTGCCTTGTAATATCTCTTCATTGAATTTTCTTGTTTAACTTTTTGTGCTTCTCAAGCATATTTTGAAACTCCTAGAAATCAGCGGACTCTAGCAGACTCACTTAGGGAGACAGGGCTTAACTGATCATTAACTTATTAAAGCACTATGATTACAAGTTCAAAACAAACTAACACTAAATAAAAGGATGAAAAGGCACAGCTCTTGTCCTCAACAGACTTGTGTCTTGGAGCTCATCTTCAGCAGATTCCTGAGAGCTGAGGCGAAGCCTGGAGCTTCACACATTGCAAGAACAAGGCTGGAGCCTCCAAGATGAACTCTTACCAGATAAGGGCCCTATACCCCCAGAATGAGGATGACACTCTAGAACCCTGTGCTCCGGGCAAGAGCTGCCACCCATGGCCAATGGGCAGCGACTGCTGGATCTCTCCTGACCGAGGACCACCCGAGCATGCCCAAAGCAAAAGCCACCGAAGCCCTATCTCTGAACACAGAGAGTGCCTGCTAACACAAATTGAAATTCACAGTTACACTCATAGGTTCAGTCCAATTCAACAAATATCTATTATGTGACTATGATGATGTGCTAGGAGTTTTTTCTAGGAACTGACTGAACAAACTGATACCTTTTTTCCAAAGAAACTAGAAACTCAAGGCTTCCATTGTGGGGAACGTAATCTTTCTACCATGTTCTTTTTCACCCTGTCTTCATGAAAAGATGAAGAAGGAGGCTCTCAATCCCAAAGCAGGGTGTTAAAGAAATCACCCTGAAAGAGAGGACCCTGAAATACAGGTAGAAATCTTATGGTCTGAAATGGAGGCAAAGTGCATTTTACACAAAGGAAATACAATGAATAGAGAATTGGACATGGAAATACATGTATAAGTGTGCAATTTGGATTTTAACATCAAATATGAGCTCCAATGCAAGCTTTAATAATACCTATAGTTAGTGTATGGAAATCTAAGTGCCATCTAGATTATTACATTTACATTAGACATAGTATCAATGAATGAAACTGAACATAGAAACCAAAATAAGCCTAGAAATTGTAGGAAGGAAGTATAGGATTTATGACTCCATAGGGGTCAGCCGGCACCTGTCCCTTCCGCAGTCACACAAACACAGCCTGCAAGTGCACATAGCAGGCAGGGAGAGCACAGCTTATCACAGCTCCTTCATGGCAAGTGTCTGAACAAGGGGGGTATTTTCCTGATTAATAAGAGTTGGCAAGTCTTACTTTCTTGGCATTCACTACTCTGATAGAAACAAACTATGACTATAATCCTTTACTTCTTCTGGGCTATTACACTTAGCTTGGAAATACTGACCTCACTGGAAAGATTAGTAATCTAGGTGGCCTCAAAGGGCCCAAGGTGACTTCTTTGAGGTGTTTATTATATGACTGTCAACTTTTGCTCCCAGCTTTAATTTTGGACATATTTCTTAAACAGTGATGATATGCTTTAAAAAAAAATAAGCAAATAAATAAATAAATGCATCTTTGTTATGGATTCAAAGGGCATAAGGAGGTAGATTAAGATATTGTTTGTATTCAAAAGCAAATATTCTGTGCAGGATTATTAACCTCATACATAGACAGTTTTAGTCATGAGGGTGGAAACACAGAAAGAATTCACCCAAATTCTAGGCAAGCCAGAGAGAGCTGAAGATCTTTACATATTTTACAATTAGATTGAGCATTATTTTTCTTTCTGTAAACTGCCTTATATCTTCTTGTACCCTCTACAATGCCCATACATGCCATGTGATCATTATTTATGGGACAAATAAGAATGTAATAGTAAATAAGAGGTAGAAAAAGTATCTAAACCTAAGTATGTATCCTTAGATCTTTTGCAATCTCTGATCTTGGGAGTTGGTGCCATTCTAAGAGCAGCATGACAGGAATTCACTCCCAGAAAGAAAATTCTTTCAGAATTATATTGGATCAGGATTTCCATCTAAATGACTTTACTATTACTCCACTTTGAAAGATAATTATTAAAGCACAAAATTACGAATGAGAGTTCAAAAGAATCATTTCATTTATGCCTGACATTATCTGGAAGCTAAACTGAATTTTTGGTCATTATTAGTAATTTTTAAAATTACATAGAATAACTACAAAAAGTATCAACAGAGCATTTGCTTCTCCAATCCCAACCCCACCCTCTCTGTAGGGGCATTTCCACTCCCCGGATAAAATCATGGGCAGGTGGTCTTGTCTCCCCCCACCAACTTCTTTTTATTTTTCTGCCTTTCTATTACTAGTCTTATTCATCCTTTTATACTTATTCAAATTATAATTGCAGAAGTCTTTTGGTCACTATCATCACAAAAGCAAGATAAAATCAGTAATTAAAATGTCCAGTCTCTTTTAGAAGTCAACATTCCACAATATATGTAACATTTCACCAAGCCTCTTCCTGAGCTGGGACCTGCTTCAGTTGGGAAGCCTCTGCTATTAAAGTGGAGATGTGCTTCACTTCTTGTTGATTTGCTTGCCTTGCGTTTCTTTCCCTTCATACCCTGAGCCTGCTGGCCGGGGCTTCCCACTCCTTCAAGGTCCATGTTCAGCTTGGTGAGGGGTGAGTAGTGGGGATGGAGGAGTCTGATTTGAGGACCAGTATCATGGCCTGGCTGCCATGCTCTCTTCTTAGACATTTGTTGAGAGCTGAGTCTCTCCCTTGTGGCTAGATGTTCTACAGGGAACATCTGAAGGCCACTTCTGGGGCATGGCACCCGGACAACACCTCTCACTCAGATCTACCCAAGAACAGCTTTCATACCTGGCAGTGCCCCTGCACCCTCCTTTGCTGAGGTTTCCTGCTCCTGGGCTTCCTTCCCAAACAATCCAGCTGAACTTCCACCCACAGAGGCCACAACTGCTCTCTGTTTGCCCTGTGGTCCAAAGGCCCTAGTCTCTCCATGGCCCTCCCCTCTGCTGCCCTGGGTGACTTCAACTCGTTTCCCACCTGGAGGCTGGTGTAGGCTTGTGTCCTAGTATAAACCGGTAAAATATTTCTGTAAAAGAAAGTTGATGTTTCTATGAAAAGTAGGTTGAATGCTCCAGAAAGCCATTATTAAAAACCGTTGAATCACTAATGAAAAAAAATGGGAGAGGATAAATAGAATAATACATTTTTTAAAAATTAGTCAAGAAGGTTTCTGTGCTCAAATAGCTTTGCAAGTAACTCTAGGATCCCTTCTCTTTAGCAAAACCAGAACTGGAAGAGGCCGAGGCTGGATTAGGTGTGCAGTTTATACAGTGCAGGATGGATGGGAGGACGGGAAATCAGCCCGCCCACATTCGAAGAAAAGGCCCAACTTCACACAAAGTGTAGCAAAGGAATCAATATTTGTACAGTTTCTGTTAAAATAAAATGCTTAATGTAAGTATGTATCATCATTTCATCATTATGATTTTCTGTTTGAATCAGCTGTTATTTATTTCTTTTTAGTTCTCACCTGAGGAAATGTTTATTGATTTTAGAGAGAGACGGAGTGAGCAAGATAGAGAGAGAAGTAGAGACAAAGACAGAGAGATAGAGATAGAGATAGAGATAGAGATAGAGATAGAGATAGAGATAAGAGAGGAACATCATGTGTGAGAGAAATATCTATCAGTTGTCTCTGGTAAGCACCTTGACCAGTAATTGAACCCACAACCTTTTGGTGTATGGGACGAGGCTCCAAACAGGCGAGGGCTCAGCTAGCTTTTTCATTTGCCTGACCATCTGCCCACCATCGTTGACTTTTTAAGAACAGAGTACTTCCATTTTGCCATACTGTCCCCATTTCTCAGGTTGTGGGGTCAGAAAACAAAAGGAAAACACAAAAAACTCTGAGGCACAAAACAAAAACCAAGCCCTCTTCTCAGTCTGGTTTCTCCTTTAAGCCATCCCCCCATTTCTGTGTTTTCCTTCATGCTCAAAATTCTTCAAATGTTAGTCTCCTTCTATCTCCACGTATGCACTTCACAGGCCCTCAAAAGTTCACTACTGGCAGGTTTCCAGAAGGTATGTCATTACCGCCAATTTATAAAAGTCAACAGCTCCTCACAATCTTCTCTCATCAAGTTATTTTCTCGAGTACTGACATACCCTTTTCCTGGTGTCTGTGCTAACTGGGTTAGCTTTTCTTCCTATTTCTCTGACTCCTTATGTTTCCTGTTCTTCGGTGGTATGTTCATTGGCCCAACCCAAGATCCTGTGCTTTGGAAAATTACCTTTCTCTTACTCACAACTCCTTAATTCTAGCCTATTATTTCAACTCACATCTCTAGGGTGGTACCGGTCGTGTCTGGGTCTTCATTGCTCAGAGCATTGTACTTGGCCACTGGCAGGAGTTCCGCAAAAGCTGTGAATAAATGATTAATTTCTAAAGCTACATCGTTGCCTTGACTTCGCCCAGACTCCAAATCTACCTGTTTGAGGACTGTACTAGGGGCAGTGACCAAAGGAGGGGGGGAGGGGTCAAGGGTGAGATTTTATCTCCAAAGCTAGCAAGTTGTGTGGCTTTGGAAAAGTTACTTAATTAAGACTATTTTCCTTTATTTAAAAATACAGAAGTGATCAAATATCAGCAATGATAATCAAATGATAAACACAATATTATAAACAATATGATGCCTTTCAAGGGCTTAGCAAAGTTCAATACACGGCAAGCCCTACATAAATGGTAGCTTCACCTGCTTGCTAGATATGGATGCACTGATGTCACCTCAAATTTGTCCAAAACTTAATCCATTACCTTAAATTCAAAGAGTGTTTCTGCTCTGTGCCCAACTTCAGTAACAAAATTGTCACAGCTCCAGAGGCTGAGACTAGTAATCGATTTCTGAGTCACTTTTACTTCCTTCTTAACCCTCACCTCCCATCAGTTATCAAATCCTGCCACACATCTACAGGTTTAGTCTTAAGTTGAATTGTGTTCTTTTTTGTTTTCACATGGTTATCAACCTACGTCTGGTCATCTTTCATCTGGTCCCCTGCAGTAGGCCCCTCGCCAGGATATTGTACATGAATTGCCTTGCGGAGTACTAACCCATAATAGTTCCTCTTTGCTTTTAAATCACCCTTATATAGTTGCCAATTATGTACCTAATAATAATGTCTCTAAATGGCTCAGAAATGTACAATGGTTCTTTACCACCTGAAGAATCAATCCAGGCTTCTAAGCATTTAATGATTTGACCTCAACCCACCTTTCCAATTTCCTCTCCCAGGTACTGGCAGGCAGGTACCTGTGATTTTCTGTCCACAGCACTTTTTCACATTTCCAACACTCCGGTCATTGTATTCCCTTGGTGCAGAAGAGATTCTGCTCTCGTTTATGACCATAAAAGTCCTACCTCTGTTTCAAGGTCCACCACTAACTGATGTTCTCCTTAATAAACATTTTTGAAATTAAGAGTGCCTTCTCCATGTTTTCATGACATTTTTTCAAAACTATTATAAAAACATATTTTACCATGT
>NW_006294876.1:5035644-5042617 GCF_000327345.1 Myotis davidii | reverse complement strand
AGAGAGAGAGAGAGAGAGAGAGAGATCTGTAGATATCTATAGCTATCTAGCATCCCTCTCTTCAAATAGACTATATGTTCATTATGGATTTTCCATAATACAGTAATGGATGGGTTGAAAAGAAATGAAAAAAAATCATGAATGTATTCTACTATATATAACTCTAATTATGACTAATGGTATTTTGAAATGTGTTGTGAAATATGTGCAAGAAACACGCATTTTTCTGAATCATATGAAATAAATCCCAAAAGTTGTTAGCCAACACTGGCTTATGTATAACCTATTATACATTTGTCACAATCTAAGTAAACTTTTTGGTTGAAAAAATCAAGATCAGACTTCATATGAGTTTGACGGGCTCACTATGTGCTAAATGATTCACATATTCCCATTAGAGGGCAGAAATCACGTAAATTATCCTGGTGCCGAATAGTAACTAGAGAATTATTCTGTGTGTCTCTCTCTCTCCACTTGGATCATTCACTGTCTTAGGACCATCAGGCCTGTTGGGTTTCTGAGAGTTTCTTCCTTTCTCCATAGGCCCTTAGGTGCACAGTCTGGTGATGGCCCACCTGGCGCTGTTATTTGGCCTTTCTTTTAGATGTATCCTCCTGCTTCCACACACCATGCACCTAGAACAGCCACACTGTGCCAACCCAAATTCCCAGAGACCAACTTCTCTCCTGGAATTTGATATCCTTTCCTTTCCACCTGTTAACCTGACGTAATTCTCTGGTGAGAGAAGAAACAGCTTAATGTTAGCGAATAATCTCCTTTTCATGTGTAATCAGGTTAAAAAGCCACTTCTGAGAAGAAGAAACTAAGCACTGTTTAGCTTATTTGTTCACCAAAAGGGACGTACTAAAGCGGTATCGAGTCTCATTAAAAAGATATCTCTGCAAAAGAATGGTCTAACTACCATTTGTGTCCAAGTTTCAGTAAGCATTCAATACCTCATTAGAGTATAGGGATATATATGATGTTTAGATTCTCTATTTCTACCTGTTCCTTTCATGCAAATCAATGTACCATGAAGTCAGCATAGTGATTACCGGAGAAGTTTTTTTACCTTCCAACACTCACATGAGACAGTCTTCCTAAGGTCATCTGCAGCCTACCCTGATGCTCCTTTCCCCATGCTTTATTTCTCACCTTTTAAAAATATTTATCACCTCATTATGCATTGAACATCTGACTTTCTCTACTACTGGGACATTTGAGTGCTTAGAGGCTACTACTTTTAGGTTAACAATATCTAGCTTCTACTGCAGTTAAAATCCCCAGCACAGAATCATCAGTTTAAATGTTTGTGGAATGATTGCTTGAAAGAATCCAAGTTCGATTCAATCTAAATGATTATACATTAAGTTGGAAAATAACTGCTTATTCTTTACCCTGAAAATGGTTCCAGAACCCCCACATTTTATATTTGGGGGAGGTGTTAGGTATCTCTGGAAACTGCAGTCATTTTCCTGCCATGGTTGATTAATATCTCCAGCTAATTATGGTGTTCTGGTTCCGTCATGATGGGGATTTGTTGGGGAATTTCTGAAGCCAGAATTGTGCTATTTGAAGTATTGCAGGTTTTGCATTTGATACTGGCAAATGGAATTTGACTTTATAGTAGACTTTCCTCTTTGGTGAGGATATTACTTTGGGGAGCCCTTTTGGTCACACAGATGGCACATATGAACCCTGCAGGTGCTTCAGCCTAGAAGTTTCAGTAATGTTCAGTAATTTGCGTTGAGTGTGTTCTGAGCCAGATTATGCTTATGCAGAAGCATGGAAACAGTGCTCTATGTCTGTGTTTAAGTGATGTCCACATTTACTCCAAGCAGTTCTCAGGTGGGGTTGGGGGTGGATGGGAGAGCAGGTAACAAGGGGGGTCTGCTCCCAACCTGAATTCCCATAAAAGGGAAATCTATGACTAGAAAATGGACTGAGTTTTGGTCCCACATAACATGGGTTAGATTGCCAAACTATTTTGAGCAGAATGTAATCAAGATTCACCAGACTCAAGAAAAACTTTCACTTCTCCCTTAACTATCTTAAAAAATTTCGACAGAGGCCTAACCCAGAATGAGATAACTTTTATATAAATGACCTGTCTGTATAGAAGGGCAAGCATCTAATTACTATACATCTGTTTTTACTGTCCAGTGAACAACCCTCCTGTCCTTTGAAGTCCCAGGCCCCTATACCATTCCTTAGCTCAAGATGGCATATAAGCCTCAATATTTTGGCTTGGCCTTGAATGTCAATGTCTCTGTGGGGCCCTCATTTGCACGTAGTGAAATTTGCTTTTCTCCTCTTAATCTGTCTTATGTTGATTTATTAGACCAGCCAGAAGAACCTAGAAAGGTCTAAAAAAAGTGTTCTCCTCATCACAGGTAATGGAGTGCACATTCCATTACCAGGCCCGGAAGGCCCACATGCAATGCTCAGAAATACTTAGGGTGACTCTGAGTGGGCTAAGCTCCAGCAAGCAAGGATAGATAAGCGTTATGCCAGGATGCACTAGGCATATAAGGCCGTGGAGTTTTATTTTGTCAGCATTCGCTACTAAGGAGGGTGACATTATTTACTATATCTCTTTGTCTTCAGGTCCCTTATGTTATGGCTGTTATGATTTAGAACTACTTTAAGCATATAAAATAATATTCTATCTCTGAGGAGTTATCCTAAGGCAATAATGCAGCTACTAGTAATAGCTGGTCTCTCCTTGGGTCAGGAGAATTTTGCTTACTTGCTTTTCTGAGGGGAAAACCAGGAGTCTGTTTTGTAGCCAAAGTTGTCTCTTCCACATATTCATTTAAATACAAGCTTTAGGCTGACTTTTTTTCCTAGCATTTATGTTGACGGCCTGCTAAGCAATTACCTTGTTCTTGAGATTTCAGGAGGAAACAATAGATGCAGTGGTAGAGAGAAAGGACTGCCCTTTTGCTTCTGATATGATAAAGCAAAAAGAGAAAATTGGTTTTCTTTAATGGAGCCCCAAACACCATATATCAACATATTATTAAGTGAAATAATCTCTTTTCTGTTGCACTCTGAAAAAAAAATTTAATATTCGTGTGGAAATAAAAAAATGTTCAGAGTTAGAAAAATTCATGTAATATAAAAATATTCTCCAGGATGCAGCACAGTTTCCACCTTGTCATAAAACTATAGAACAGGTAATATGAATGCAGGATTGAAGAGAATTACTTAGAAATATTGCAAAATTGGGGTAACTTTAATATGACATTTATATAACTTGCCTTTGACATAGGTAACTTATTGATACCTTTGATGTTTTTAAGACAAAATCCATCAATTGCTTTAAAATACAAAAGAGCATTGCAAAGATAAAATAATTAATCGTTAATAAAAAAGACCACATTCACAGTAATTCCAGTCTGGCATTCTGTTGGTTTCCCTGAGGCATTGCATCATTGAACAGATTTGAGTTTTATTCTCTAATGGGAACAATTCTCTATAAATACAGGCATTTATACTTATAAAAGATGCTTATAAAACAAATAGAGGATGCCAGAAATTACACACATGGAACTATAAAAAAAATATCTATTTAAAAAGCCACCCTATAGATTTTCTAACATTTATTTAATATGACAAAGCTTTACATTTCTCCTGATTCTCCTATCTAGTAGACCTTTTTGGGGGGGAGGGGGGAAGAAATAGAAAATAAAGTAAATAATGGGGAAAAGTAAGAAAAGGATGAGGATTAAAGAATGGAGATAATTGAGTTGTTTAGGTATTTTTTTATATCCTCACCCAAGGATATATTTCCCATTTATTTTTTTACAAAGTATGTGTTGGTAAACATTGATGTGAGAATCATTGATGTGAAAGAGACACATAGATTGGTTGCCTCCTGAATGTGCCCCTCCTCAGGCTGGGGTCAGGGATTGAACCTGTAACTGAGGTATGTGTCTTGAGCAACCAGCCAGGGCATAGTATCATTTATGACAACTGTACTTTATGTTTATGGTTGTGTAATTGAATAATCTAAAATTGTATTTTTCTTTTATTAATTATTATGAGGACTCTCTCTAATTGGACATATTTGTGACTCGCACTAAAAATTATGTAAGAAACCAAAGAAATTAAAAAGTAAATAGGCTCATTAAAATGCATTTGAATAGACATTCTCTCTCTAGCTATCATCAGCATATCATACAAAGGAAAATGTAGCAGAGTTTCTACATGATAAAACAGGAAACTTGGATGATGCGGTAGTATGTCCAAGATTTTGAACTTTATGATAATAAGGCCTTGCACAGTAAAAGCCCTGTGGCATTTCACGCTGTCCTGCTGAGACCTGATTGGAGCTATTCTTTAAAGGAATCATTATTCTCAGCATTTCCATCATGTTTTCTCAGAAAATGTTAAAGGTCACTTCACTTTTCTAAGAAAAAATATCTAACATTTAATGAGTTGCAGACATATCATTCTATTTGGTTTCTATCTGTTGTAGGCAAAGATCAAAACCAAAGTTTTAACCCAGGATGTGTCAGGAAATTAGAATAATTGATCCAGAGCCGTGGCTGTAGGGAAGATTAGAGATGGCAGAACCAAGACTGTTTCCAGAAGGAAGGGTAAGCTGGCAAAGGTTAGTGAGCAGGGAGTCAAGACAGAAACCCAGGAGCCCTAACTTCCAGGACTTCCCCTTCCATTCAGTTTTCCTCAAATTTAGAGGGTGATGAACAAGTCCATCTGGGAACATCTGGAAGATGATCATGTAATTTCTAGAACTGTAGTGAAAACTTGTATCTTGTCCCAAATAATTATTTTATCTCTTATTTTTCTCCTGCCCATTAATTTCCCCTTTATATGCCAAGCACTGAGCTTGAGGCTGGGATACTGAGTTGAAAAGACATCATAAGAAATACCCCGCCCCCCGCCCCCATTCTGTATTCTGGTGATCCATGGACTTCTGTCCTAGGTCATGTGCACTCTCATTCTACGTAGTTTCCCCGAGGGCATCATATGCCACCTGCATATTGCTAATACTCAGTTCTTTCTTCAAGATTTCACCTCTCTGCTGAGGTCCACATTCATACTTCTGACTGCCTCATGGACATTACCAAAAATTTCTTTTGAAGTCAGTTCAAAATCATCAGGATAAATCTGCTTTGCATTCTTATGAAGCTATTTTCTGTCTGAGTTTCATTCTCATTTGATGGAACAATGGCACATTCATTCATTCAAATATAAATCCACAAGTGTCCTGTATTTATCTCACTTCCCACTTATTCCCCAATCAGGGCTGGCCTCATGGGCACATGACTTGTGCAGTAGCTTAGAGTTCTGCACTTAGAAGAAGTCTGTGCTTAGTTTAATGCTTTCCTATTACTATCCTAAAATTCTTAACAATTTTTGAACAAAAGTCCCACATTTTCATTTTGAATTTAGCTCTGTGATTTATGTATGACTGACCTTGTCCCCAAATCCTGCAAGTTCTGCCTTTAGTGCCCCGCCTCTCTTGGTACACTGTCCCCTACACACTGTTGCTGAAATATTTTCCTAAATCAAATCCAAGCAGTTAGTGCCTCCATTAAATTATTTTTAAAACTAAAATTCTGCTATCAGTTTCCCAAAGAGTAAAATTAAAACAAATGTCTTTGGGCCCTGACTGCAGTTAATCCACCAGCATAAATTCCCATGTATTTTTACCCCCGCATCCCACCCCAGATTTCATGTATTTGTGTCACTATCACAAGGACTTAAAGTCACTTTCTCCTTCCTATCTTTGACACACTCTACTCATCCTTCTAGATTCCATTTTGCTAATGTAGTCTTCACCTTTCATCACCCTTCCCCAGTAGGTACAGGAAGTAATTACCAGTTGATTGACTCGGGGCACTACGGGAAAGAGGAATGACTCTTCTGGTCCATGATTTCTTCTGAAAGCAAGGCTAATGACAAGAACAAGTGAGACAACTTGGGCACATAATTACATTGGCTTTGACCAAAATCAGCAGGGAAAAACAAAAACAAAAACATGCTCCCATACCACATCTTCTCTCCAGTTCAAACTAGTATTTTCACACTAATTCCAAATCATTCCTCTCTTGACTTCATTGCTTCTCTATAGCACAAAACTCTCCCTTAATTCCTTCCAGATCTTCCTGCAGGTGGCACTAACTCATTCACTTCTAATAATGGCCTACTTAGTTTACGTGGCTCCCGCCCCCCACAAAGACATTAGTCTGTAGAAGAACCCTGTTTCCAAGCACCCTGGAGTGGTTACAAGGGGACACTTGCAGAATGGTTTCAAGGGAAATCTAGCTCCACTAGGTTACACTTCAGCTGTGTGCATGACTCATTCTCACCTCATCCCTTCAATGAGTTGCAGGACTCAATTGCTAAAATTCCCTCTGTTTTTTCTTTTCTCTCTGTAAGAAATAAGGGGCCTGGACACATGCCCCTGAAAGCACAACCTAACACTACACTTGTTTTACAAACTGGCCCCAACTAATCAAAAGTGAAAGCCTAGACAGCATAGGTCATGCCTGTTATTCCTGAATCTTCTCACATCTAATTCATAAGATAGGCTGCAAAATGTATGGTCAATGTGATGGAGAAAAGACTACCATCCTAATCCTATCTAATAAAACAGAAACATGGTAATCAGCCATACTTCCGCTACCCTTCCCATTGGCTAATCAGAGCGATATGCAAATTAACAACCAGCCACAATGGCAGCCGGCAGCAAGGCAGTTGAAGCGAACATGAGGCTTGCTTGCTTCAGTAACGGAGGACTCCAATGTTCCCTGCCTGCCACTGCCAACCTCTGAGCTTGCAGTTTGAAACACTGTTACAAATATAGAAGCTAAACAAAACCCCAGAAACCTGCTTTCAGCCAGCCAGGATCTCAGAGCTGGAGTTGAAACAGTGTTTCGATTATAGAACCCAAACAAACCAGATACCTGCTTTCAGCAGCAGAGGCCTCAGAGCTGGAGCC
>NW_006294876.1:5027219-5035360 GCF_000327345.1 Myotis davidii | reverse complement strand
TTATTGTTTACTTTTTCTTAAAAGTTTTTTTTTTTTTAATGGAGTCTAGGGTTTTCTACATACAGAATCATGTTGTCTGCAAAAAGTGACAGTCTTACTTCCTCCTTCTCTATTTGGGTGCCTTTTATTGATTTATCTTGCTTTATTGCTCTGGCTAGGACTTCCACCAGGCCTCTAGTATACAATAAAAGGCTAATATACAAATTGACTGAAAGGCAGAATAAGCAATCACTATGATGCACACTGACCACCAAGGGGCAGACACTCAACACAGGAGCCGACCCCTGGTGGTCAGTGCGCTCCCACAGGGGGAGAGCCATTCAGCCAGAAGCTGGGCTCACGGCTGGCGAGCGTGAAGAATGTCTGACTGCCAGCTTAGGCCCACTCCCCCTAACCCTCAATCGGACATCCCCAAGGAGTCCCAGACTGCAAGAGGGTTAAGGCCGGGCTGAGGGACCCCACCCCTCTCCCCCAACAGTGCACAAATGTCATAAATACACTGGGCCTCTAGTGTATTTATAATAAATAAATTACTGAAGATATCAACCAGTAGTTAGCTATATGTTTGACTGATATATGCAGGGGTGGACAAAAGTAAGTTTACAGTTGTGAGTAAAAAAACCAGAGTTTATTCTTGTATTATTATTTATTTAGTCCGCATGTTTTCTCCCATATAAACAACTGTAATTCACTTTTGCCCATCCTGTATTAAAAGATTTGAGATATAACCTACTACTTGGCAATGCAGGCAAGATAATCTAGGGTTTTGAATTGATGTTGTATCAATATTTCTTGTTCTAGAAAGAAGATAGTTATGTTCTTTCCCTTGCTGTATTCACATGACAAATTTTGAACTACTAATACATTTAAGAGTATGAATATAATACAAATATTTAAAATTATTTTCCTATATATAATTGCACAATGCATTTCAAGCATGATCAGCTGTCAAGCTTATTTTACTGTCCCTTAAACTCCTTGCAGTAAAAAAATTGTCTCATCTTTAAATGTCACAGTATGACCTCAAACAGCAAGGCTGCATGAATGTTCAGTGACAGTTATGCACAAGAGTTGGTATTTAAGGCATATGCACAGGAAATATTAAAACAAACCTCTAAAGTACCCATTTGATTAACTCTAATCTTACTCCTGCCAAAATTGCACACACACACACACACACACACACACACACACACACACCTCAAAGAACAAAGAATCCTATGCAGTGATATCTCTATAGAATATAGTCACATTTTTTTTGCATTGACTTAATGAAAAGAATATGCTCCAGCATTGTATATTATAATGGGAATGTGAAATCAACCAAATTTCCTTAAAGGCAGGGCAAACAAACAAGCAAACAAAAAACATGTATCCTATTAATCCACACCA
The DNA here is from genome assembly GCF_000327345.1 of Myotis davidii. NCBI lineage: Eukaryota > Metazoa > Chordata > Mammalia > Chiroptera > Vespertilionidae > Myotis > Myotis davidii. The sequence continues at coordinate 5,033,968 of NW_006294876.1, read as the reverse complement.
ACAAAACCAATTCCCTAACAAAAGGGGGTGCTTTTCTTTGCTGAAGCATCATGGTCATCTCACTCTGAAAGTGCATTTTCTCTGCATGGGGAATACCACAGTGATTTTCTTCAAATATTAGTCCATTTATTTTCCTCATATAATAAAAATGACACTGAAAGGTTAATGATGTGAAACCCTGCAGACAAAATGAAGCTACTAGCCTCTTTCTGCTGACAAGCCCACAGTAAATGCAATGTCAAAAGAGAGGAATAGAGTCTCAGATGAGATCCAACTCATGGTGTAGCTGAACTAGCAGGGCTCCGTTTTCCTAGGTAACATATACAAGTGCATATAGTTACTTAATTTATGGGTAAGAGGCTTCAGCGTGTTATAACCAAGGGGTGATCTAAGTTGAAGTAGAATATATTCTATACCATAGTGTACCCTTGAATTTCTTTGTAACTGTTAATCCTGGACATAAAAGCAAACCACAAAGTTATAATTACATGATTTTTACAACACTACAAAGTATGTCTTTTTATGAACATAGCACCACATTGGGCTTTAAAAATAACAAATTTATGTTTGAATTTCAGCAGAAATTACTAATGCAGCTACAATTTCAATTACAAGGAAAATCTAAATATTCAAAGGTACACTTTTCTGTTAAAAGGCTCTAAAATTATAGACTCTCTAATAAAATATTTTAATATAGTTAAAAGAAAACTTGTTAATAGTTCAATTCAGGTAAAAATACTTAACTTATTAAGTACAATAGTTTCATTATTATTAAACAAGAAAGTGAATAAGAGTAACAATTTTCAAATTCACTGACAATATAGCTAATTGTAAGTAACTAGAGACCAAGTGCACGAATTTGCGCACCAGTGGGGTCCCCTGGCCTGGCCTGTGGGATTGGGCCAAAACCAGCTCTCTGACATCCCCCGAGGGTTCCCAGATTGCGAGAGGGTGCAGGCCAGGTTGAGGGACCCCACCTGTGCACAATTGGAGCCAGGGAGGGATGTGGGAGATTGGTCAAGAGGGGAGGGACTGCGGGAGGGCTCCAGGGCGTGTACAGCTCATCTCAATCAGTCCTGACTGGCCAGACCCCAGCAGCAAGCTAACCTACCAGTCAGCTGTCTGCCCCCTGGTGGTCAGTGCACATCATAGCAAGCAGTTTTGTTGCCTTACCATACCATGAGCATATTACACTTTGATTGGTTGGATGGACGACCGGACACTTAGCAATTAGACTTTTATTATATAGAATGACATCTTAAATTACAATCTCTAAAATTGGGATCAAGACAAAGTTGTTCATTATCATTATTTCTACTGATCATGAAAATGGAGATCCTGGCCAAGACAATTAAATAAGAAAATTAACTAAAAGACATTCATATTGGAAAGGAAGAAATAAAATTTTCTCTGTTTACAGATGATATGATCTTACACAAAAGAAAACTTAAAAATTCATAAAATAACTTTTAAAACCAATAATCAAGCTTAGCAGGGTTATGCAACACAGGATCAATATAAAAATTCATTTGCATTTCTACACGCTCCCAATAGACAATCTGAGAATGAGATTAAGAACAAAATTTCACTTAGAAGAGCACCAGCCCTAGATGGTTTGGCTCAATGGATAGAGGTTTGGCTCAATGGATAGAGCATCAGTCTACAGACAGAAAGGTCCAGGGTTTAATTCCGGTCAAAGGCATGGACCTCAGTTGCACGCCCCTCCCTGTCCCAGGCCCTGCTCAGGGCTTGAGCAGAAGTCAATCAATCAATGTGTTTCTTTCACATTGGTATTTCTCTCTGTCTTTCCCTCTCTCCTCCACTCAAAAAAACCAATGGAAAAATATCCTTGGGTGAAGATTAAAAAAAAAAAAAAGGAGAGCACCAAAAATAAATTATTCAGAAATAAATTTAACAAAAGAAGTACAAAATCTATACTCTAAAACAACTGTTGAAAAACAAAACAAAAAAGATCTAAATGAATTTGCAGACATTTCATGAAAATTTGAAAATTGTTAAAATGGCAATACTCAAATTAATCTATAGATGCAATACAATCTCTATGAAAAAATCTCAGTTTTTTTCTTTTTTATAAAAATTGACAAGCTATTCCTAAAATGCATACAAAAATGCAAGGGGGTAGAATAACCCAACAATATTAAAAAGGAAGAACAAATGTGGAAAACTCATACTTTCCATGTGGATTACTAAAAAGCTGCAGTAATCAGGGTAGTGCCATACTGACATAAGGATTGATGTGTAGTGTAGATCAATGGAATAGAATTGAGAATCCAGAAATAGATCCTTCAATTAAAGACAACTGATTTATATAATGGTGAAAGATAATTTGTGGGGGAAATAATACTCTTTTCAACAACTGGGTATATACATGCAAAGGAATAAAGTTGGCTATGGAATGTTATTCAGACATAAACAGGATTGAAGTACTAATATGTTACAAAATGAATGAACCTTGAAAACATTATGCTAACTTAAAGAAGCCAGTTACAAAAGGTCACACATTGTATGACTCCATTTATATGAAAGGTCCAGAATAGGCAAAAACATAGAGACAAAATGTAGACTAATGGTTGGCAGAGGGAGGGGGAGAGGAGACTAGGGAATAATAGATCATGGATATAGGGTTTTTTTGGGTGTTAATGGAAATGCTCTAACATTAGATAGCGGTGATAACTGCACAACTGTGTGCATAAAGTGAAACTCACTGAAGTGAGCTTTACATATTACCGCATGTGAACTTACTCTCAACAAAGCTGTTCATAAACACATCATCTTTACAGCCACAGAGCCACTTCCTTTTTGTCTCGAAGGAATGTGTACCTATAGCTAAAATACTAATTTTCACTCATTGAAGAGCTGTACTCATTGAGCCAGAGATGTTTTGGGGGCCATTAGGAAGTATTAGGATGAAGACCAGCTACCTGCAGAAGGTATGAACGGTGTTTGACACTTTCCTGTTTGCAGAGCATCAATCTAATTATCTGAGGCTTCACTAGATAGGAATATACCACACTGACCATCAGAAGGCCCAGCATTTAGTCATTCGTCTACTTCCAAATGATCACACCAAGTTAACAAGTCTTTCCATTTGGAAAGTGAGGATTTTCTTCCCATTCCTTTTTTTTCCTGCTTCCAAAAAAATGTTGCAAACTTAAAACCAGATATATTTAGAGGCACTGCCCTCTTAAGTAAATACAGTAACTATAGTTATTAATAGTGATAACTATTGCATTGTTGATGTGCATTGTTCTTACTGCCTAAAATAAATCTTGCAAAGGAAATGTATATTTCTTGGGCAAATGTATTATAATTGCTCCCCAATATCAAAAGAAATTTCAACATTGCAGATATCAGGGAGTTCTAGTTTCTGAATAAGTAACCCTTGACTGCTATGTATAAATCCCATATGAGATATGTAAAGTACACAGTGCTAAGAACTCAGCACAAAATACACTCACATCATTCAATTATCCACTTATTCCTTCAATCACTGACTTAATTTGATCTTCTATAATTTCACATCTTCTAACTACTCTAAAACATAAATGTATTAATAAATCTAAGAAGAAGATAAAAAGGCCAACCCTTTACTTCTATCCTCACCAAAACTAAATTACTTGCATGCAAAATCAAGTTAAAGTGATTCTCAACATGTCTAAATTCTTCTCTCTAGGATAGGGTAATACTACTTTAAGTAATAATATTACAGAAGTAATTTTAAGATAATATAAATTTTACTCCCCACAAAATATCTACTGATTCTTCTTTTTTTAATTATTATTTCTATGCCCTCTACTTACTCCCAAACATACATTCAAATGTAACTATATGGAAAGAAAAAAATTAACCCATGTGTCAAGTATTAAATTCATTTTATGGATGAAGTAGCTGAGGCTCAGTAAGGCTAAGCAACTAGTTCATTCTATCATGGCTCGCTAACACTGGAGCTAGAATGTTCAGCTCAGTCTGATTTTACCCACCACACACTTGATCATTACATTCTTACCAGCAACACTATTTATTTATTTTAAAAATATATTTTATTGATTTTGCACAGAGAGGAAGGGAGAGGGACAGAGAGTTAGAAACATCGATGAGAGAGAAACATCGACCAGCTGCCTCCTGCACTCCTCTGACTGGGGATGTGCCCGCAACCAAGGTCCATGCCCTTGGCCAGAATCGAACCTGGGACCTTTCAGTCCGCAGGCCAACACTCTATCCACTGAGCCAAACCGGTTAGGGCCCAGCAACACTATTTAATGCTCCCCTTTACAGCAAAACTTTTCAAAAAAGCTTCCACTTCTTTTGTTACTGTTCACCTACTTTAATTGAACTTTCATGCCCACCATTTCTCTGACATGGACCTGGCCAACACCATCAGGCCTTCCATTTTAACACACCCGACAATTACTAGTCTTAACTCATCTTACACATTTTCGAATCTAAGCGGCATTGAACATGCCTGGCAGACTCCCCTTGAAATCCTCTCGTCTTGGCCGCTGCGGCTTACAGGCTTTTATGTTTTACTTTTCATTCTCTTCTGTGGCCTCTTTCTTTCTTTTAACTGATACATATTAGGGTGCTTCAGTCCTGAGCCTTTGGCACCTTGGCTTCTGTATCTGCACTTCCAGAGGTAGACACAAGCTGTTTGAAATTATCTGGATTTTATTTTCTTATTTACTGGTTTATTGTCTCCCACACTAGAATGTAAGCTCCAGGAGTATTTAATAAGGGTTTTCTGCATCCAAGAAAGGATGATGAATGGACTAATGATTAATGGAAGGGAGGGACCCTCCCTGGTCCTGATTTTTATGGCTCCATTTTTATAAAAAGTATCAATATAAATATAGATGTTATATAAAATCCCAATATATAAGGAAGGAAGGAAGGAAGGAAGGAAGGAAGGGAGGGAGATAACAAACTTTAATCCCCTCTTTCTGGAAGAACTGACTTAACCTGGTAAGGAATGACTGTAGAAGATCTCTATTTTGGGGCTCTCTTTTTTGAAGAAGTTTGGATTTGTTTTGTCTGCAGTTTGCAACCCATTGATTCTCACATCCTAGGTCAGTGATGACGAACCTTTTGAGCTCGGCGTGTCAGCATTTTGAAAAACCCTAACTTAACTCTGGTTCCTGTCACATATAGAAATTTTTTGATATTTACAACCATAGTAAAACAGACTTATATTTTTGATGTTTATTTTATATATTTAAATGCCATTTAACAAAGAAAAATCAACCAAAAAAATGAGTTTGCATGTCACCTCTGACACGCATGACATAGGTTCACCATCACTGTCTTAGGTCAATTTGCATCATAATTTTTGACTCCAAGTACTACCATTAACCTCCAATACTGACTCTTAAGATAAACCTAGATTAAAAAGAAGGGCCAGTTCAGTCTCGATACCTACCAGGAGTATAAGTCTTCCACTGGGGAATGAAATCAGGCTACATTTAACCACCCTCTCATCAAGGAGGAATCCCCCAAGTCATGGGGGCAGAGCGAGGCTTGTACTAAGGTGATTAAGCTTATAGGAAGTAGCAGGGTACCTCTTACAAGTGTTTCTGAGAAGCCTCTGGTTTAGCATGAGACCTGAGTTCAGTCATAGCAAGCTGTCACCCACAGAACTCTCCAAGGCCTTATTTAATTTCCTTTGAGTCCTGCCTAATGCTGTCTAGACTGGCCTTAAAGTGTGGCCATCCTAGTTTTGATTGCCTTCATCTAGTGACAGCTCATCAGATGGGCAGTCCCCACTTTTATCTCCAGCTGATGCTCAGCAGCTCTTGTGGGGAAGCTGTGTTATTTTATCTACCATATGCCCGAGCTCAGCACCTAGCAGTCTGCAATAAATAGACTTAGTACAGTCCGGATTTCTATTCAGAAGAAATGCTAATGATGATAACAATTTACATTTCACAATGGGAAAGTGTGATTACATGAACCTAAAGAAACAAATGGAAATTATTACTTTGTGCGGTTTGGTTTATAGTTTCCTTAATGCAATTTTCATTGTTTTCCTATTTACTATCTTTCCTATTTTATTTCATGGATAAGTAGAGGAGTAATTAGAATGTTCAAGCCGATGATGTACTTCCTACTACTTAGAAGTAAACATTGATATCCAAGAAAAATTGGGCATTCCAGAAAAATGACGTACTCAAACTTTTGTCATGTGTTTTCAAAGTTAAAGTGGTCACACATGTTTAAATGCTATTTACTTTTCAATAGCTCTTTTAATTTTGCCCCCTCCCTAGTAACTGCAATGCCAAGTGAATCATATCTACCATCAGGCATACTAGTATATCAGAGGGTCCTTCTCTCTGACTGAATTTTGCTTGATTACTCTTGAGCAATTAATTTACTCTATTTAAGCCTCTATTTCCTTATCATTCTCAGAAAGGACTAATAATAGCTCTACCTTAAAGCATTGTTCTGGCCTGGCTGTGTGGCTCAGTTGTTGAGTGTCAATCAAAGCACCAAGAGGTCATCAGTTCAATTCCCAGTCAGGGCACATGCCCAGATTGCAGGCTCAATCTCTGGTGGTGGTGGTGGTGGTGGTGGTGGTGCGGGTGTGCAGGAGGCAGCCTATGAATGTTGATGTTTCTCTCTCGTCAATATTTCTCTCTCTCTCCCTCTTCCTTCCTTTTTCTCTCTCTAAAAGTCAATAAAAATAATTTTTTAAAAGCATATCCTTGGATGAGGTGTTTTTTTTTTCTTTAAAAAGA
>NW_006294876.1:5005169-5027132 GCF_000327345.1 Myotis davidii | reverse complement strand
TATATTTAAAAAAAAACGAGGTCCATATTTATAAAACACAAAAAAAAGAGTTGTTCTAAAGATTGAATGAAATAATCCAAGTAAAATATTTCACACAATGCTTGCCCCATAGTAAATGCTCAATGCATGTGCATCCATCATCATACCCACTACCATCACCATTAAACAACTGTATAGTCAACCCACATACTTTGAATTTTCTTAACATTCTTTTAAAATAGTCTGCTATACATTATTAGCATTCTGGTCCTACCACAGTATTTGGCAGAAATTAAACATTTAGTAAATGTATATTGTGTGTTGGTCATGTATTACTCCCTTTCTGTAGTTGCACTGAGGCAAAGAGCACGCGACATTCCTCCTAGGCTGGGCACAGTTAGGGACAGCAGACACAATAGATGCTCCATGACTGAAGGGCGCACAGCCAATCACAAACAATCCATTAGATGATGCAGAGAGCTACATATTCATTACAGTGACAAGTGACACTAAGCACTCTCTCAATAAAAAAAAAATGTATCTCTCGTCCTGCCTTGCTCTTTACTGATTACTGGTTACTGATTACTGATTACTGATTACATGTAGGAAGAACGCTGCTGTAACCTATCCAGCCTAACCAGCTGGCTGAGACCAGCTTACATGGTACTGTTAAAGCACAGTGAGGAAAGATGCATTGCAAATCAAACAGGCACACTGCCTGCCCATTAGCTCTTCTGTCTGGCATGAAAGAATGTACGAATTAAAACCATTAAATAGCAAATAGGCAAATGTTAAATACAGTGCAATCTACTTAATATTGTCACTCAAAAAGATTTTTAAGTTTGTTCTTGTTGGAATAAAGATCATACATTTTGCATGATCCACACAATGGAGACAGTTTAGTATCCAATCCCTATATTGTATGGTTTAGTGGAAAGAGCCCTGGACTGGAAGTCCCCAAATTCTCTCTGTATAGTCCTGACTTTGTGATTTTTTTTGATAAGTCACCTTACATCCAGGATTGCTGCAGCCAGCCAGCTCCTTCTCCACATGAATGAAAATCTCTCACACAGTCCAAAGACATCATAAACCAGTGGGTCCCATTTATTCTAATCACAGCCTGCCCGTGACAAGACGGCAGGTGATAAGGGCCATAGCAGGAATCAGATCACAGTACTCAGGACTAATTAAATCCCGTTATTCCATACAGACACAGAGACCATTCTTGGTGATTAAAAAAGAAGGCAGGAATTTCTGAACAGAAGAAAAAAATTAACATAATAAATAATGTCTTTATAAGCCACACATACACATATATTTTTGTACAGAAGCACACATACATTTTAATCACTTTTAAAATTAAGTTTTTGTGGGAAAACTAGGACATTTTGGCATGAGCATATGCCATGGTCTGGCTTCCCCATGTCATTTGTTATTGAATATGTAGATATTTTAAAAAAAGCACATAATTGGTACTAATTTCACACTTAATCTACACACACTGGCCCTGTTCAAGACTTGATACATAATACAATTATGAAGAAAAAAATTAGATTTTCTGCAAGATGTGTTCTAACTCTAAAGCAAATCATTCTACAATATCTGCAGTAATATGTGGATGTGTAATACTGGTGTTTTCAAATCACATAAGACTTTGGTTTAAAATTCTTATGGTTTCTGATTTGGAGTTGTTGCTATGCCTTTAAAAATAATTTTCCAGTAGACATAAATGCATAGAGTTGTATAAGCATCAAGTCCCTCCCACAATGAATGATCCTACACATCAATATCCAAAACAAAAACCTTTAATACTTTATTTATATTTTATAACTCTATACCAAGATAATCTCAACCCTCTATACTATAAGGACATTTCTCAGGTGTCCACAGGTTTAGTGACTGTTCAGGTGCAGATTACCAGGTGCTGGAGTCCACATATCTTGAGAGAGGAACTTAGGATAAATATACTATAGTGACCAAGTGGAATACATTGAGAAGAATGGACTGGTTCATTCACTGGTGTCTGAGAAGCTCCACCCTGCCTCTCCCCACCCCCAACCTAGCCTCCTCTGGCTGAAATGCTTCTAAACATCTCCAAATCCTGCTCACCCTTCTCAGCAGGTCTACTTACTCCCTCTCTTGATGAGCTCTTTTGAACACTGTCAGCACTGCTGACCCCTCTTGCTATAACCGGGGGACACAGATCTCCCGCATCTCTCATTTCCCTTTCACCAGGCACTGCCTGAGCAAAAGCCAGGTCTCTACCCACAGCCCTGGGTCCTGGTGCTTTATCTATGCTATTGTCACACTGATTCCTTAGCTAATTAATCCCCTGGTTATACAAGTTCAACCATGTTTAAAAAGGGATCCTCATAAATCATGATGGGCAGAAATGCTTGCTCAGGAAAAAATCCCTTAAGGGGCAGTTCCTTTTGCAACTGTCTTAGTTGAAGGTAAGACTACAGCCAGGAGAAGCTGTAAAGCCGTGAGCTGGAATCTCCGATCCCTTCACTGCTCTGGCATCCCACCCGACCCATGCCCCACTCTTGGTCTCCACCTTCCCACCCCCGGCCTGCCTGACTCCCCCTCCTGTTCAGCACTCAGTCACAATGCCTGCCCTTTCACCTGATAACAAAACAGAGCCCTTTTAATGGTCTCCCTGACTTAGTACACCCTGACTTCAACACAAACACATTAAAACATTCAACCGAAAGTATTCTTGTTGTAAGTTGCAGAGTGAAAGCTTGTTCTTTGGCTAACAGAACTTCAAGCATCAGCAAAAAGGATTTTTATTGTTGTTTGGGGTCTAGAAGGACCAGTGAAGGGGCACACAAGTTCTTGTTGCTTTAGCAGTGGGCCTGGAGAGGGTATCGACAGCGACAGGCCATGCATGGAGAACTCTGTTCACACACTTTCCGCAACAAAGCCCTCTCCAAAAGGATTTTAGGCAATTTGAAGATTGGTGAGAGAGGACAATCGGGGTGAGGAGCTTCTGTCTGTTCCTTCGCAAGTATCTCTCCCTAAAAAAGTCCACTTTTTCTCTTTTCAACAAAGCACCAACACACTTCAATAAAAGTATTGTCCGTAACAAAATAAGTGAAGTATGAACATTCTCCAATGGCAATACACACTGGAACTGGTATCATACATCAAATTGTTCGTATAATCAATTCATTTCGCAAAACGTCCCTTCATTTCCCATCAGATTTCTTTTTAAAAAGACTATATTGTTGTCCTTTTACCGGAGTCCTTTAGCTGCTGCCTTCATTGATCCATCGCTCACTCACATTCTCAAGATGCTTTGTGATTATTTGAAACCCACAGGACTTTAAACAGAATAATTTCAACGGATTTAGAAAAGCAGGTGGGCTAAAGAAGCTGAAAGTGGTTTGGGTGTTTATTGTAATATGACCTTTTCCCAATGACCGTGAGCAAACACATCCATGGTACTAACACCCGCATGGGAAATACGCTGTCCAGGGCTTTAGTGCTCTTTAGCCATGGCCAAGTGTCCACGCTGGAGGTACAATTCTAAGGAGAGTTTTCATTCTTAGCCCAACTCACAGCACTCAGAGAACAATTAGCCATAAGAATTGTTTATTGGATGATCAGTTATCAATAATTGTTGAATTGTCAACAAGAAATGCATCTCTGAATAACCCCCTTTACCAGGAGGCTTTAGCCAATATACAGGGTGTTTCCAAGTTAACATGATAGACTGCACAAAGAGATACACTGTCATTTTATACTACGAACAAAATTTTTCACATTAGAAAACATAAATCGTATTTGATTTTCCAAAGAATTTAGGAAGGCAAGCTGCCTTGTTGGGTAAAAGTGCTGATGCTCAGACCTCACCTTTAGGTGCTTGCCAGGTGGGCTCTACAAGAAAGTGTCTCCAGGTAAAATCCACCAGCTCCCAAACACCAGTTCCCCTCTAAACATGTCTAAACACTTCATATGCACCAATCTTTAATCTTCACAACTCTGCTCATTAGGCACTATCATTATGCCCCTTCCAGGCATAAGAAAACTAAGGTACAAAATTAAACACAGAAATACCATTGGAACCAACAATTTCTTCTTCTAGATCAGCGGTTCTCAACCTGTGGGTCGTGACCATCGCAAAACACATATGGCATATCAGATATTTACATTACGATTCATAACAGAAGCAAAATTACAGTTATGAAGTAACAACAAAAATAATTTTATGTTTTGGGGGGTCACCACAACATGAGGAACTGTATTAAAGGATCGCGGCATTAGGAAGGTTGAGAACCACTGTTCTAGATACATTCCCAGAAGAATTGAAAGCAGGGACTCAAACTGATCATTGTACACCCATGTTCACAGCAGCAGTATTCACAGTAGCCAGAAGGTGGAAACAATTTTTGTCCATTGGTGGATGAGTAGATTAACAAGATGGGATATATCCATACAGTGGCATATTAAAAAGGAGTAAAATTATGATGTATGCTACAACATGATGAAGACAATATGCTAAGTGAAATAAGTCAGACACAGAAGAAATGTTGTAATATAATTGTATTTACAGGAGGTAAATGACCTAGAAGAGTCAAATTCATAGTCAAATTCATAGAGATAAAGTAGACACTAGGAGGAGGGAGGTGAGAATTATTGCTTAAAGGCACAGAGTTTCCGTTTTGGAAGATACAAAAGTTCTAGAAATAAATAGTGATGGTTATAAAATACTGTGACTGTATTTAATGGCATTGAATTATACACTTAAAATTATAAATTTTGTTATCTATATTTTACCACAGTAAAAAAAAATTAAAAAGAGAAATCTAAGCTGCCAAAAAAAAAGTACAATGCCATGTTCCAAATCATTGAGCTTGTAAATGGCAGAGCTTGGCCTGGAGCTCAGGCAGTCTGGCACCTGAGACCACCCACACACCAGCACCCAGGTCTGCCAACAGGGCTAGTTGTGTGAATGGACCAAGATACTCATGACTGACTCCCATTCACATTGGCACAACCTCAAAACCACCAAGAGACCCCAACAAGGCCATCTGCCAGGCTGCCCATGGCTCTCACCTTCCCTCCACGCACCTCCAACGTGGACCAGACTCTGCATCTCCAGCACTCGCCCTGCCTCAGCTCCTTCCCTCTGCCTCCTCTCTTTATCTCCATGTTCCACAGATCATCCTTCCTATTTCAAACAAGATTCAGTTTGGATCAATATAAGTATAGACAGAGTCAATGGCTGTCCCACCAATATCCCTTTCTAAGACATGCCAGTATGTATGTCTAGGAATTTATTATTTTCTCTTCTAATGATAGTTTCTCACCAATAACTCTGTCACCAATAACACTCTTCTAAGCTACTATGTCACTGTATTTACTATCCTATATAATAAACAGCTAATATGCAAATTGACTGAACAGCTGAACAACCGGTCGCTATGATGTGCACTGACACCAGGGGGCAGACGCTCAACGCAGGAGCTGTCCCCTGGTGGTCAGTGCATTCCCATAAGGGGAGCACCACTCAGCCAGAAGCCGGGCTCACGGCTGGCGAGTGCAGTGGTGGTGGTGGGAGCCTCTCTTGCCTCTTTGGCAGCACTAAGGCTCTTTAACTGCTGCCTTAGGCCCACAGGGAGCTGGCCTAAGCCAGCAGTGAGATATTCTCAAGGGCTCCCAGACTGTGAGAGGGTGCAGGCCAGGCTGAGGAACTCCCAGAGTGCATGAATTTTGTGCACTGGGCCTCTAGTTTCATATATGAAAATATTAAAAACAGTGACATAATTGCCCTAACCAGTTTGGCTCAGTGGATAGAGCGTCGGCCTGCAAACTGAAGGGTCCCAGGTTCGATTCCAGTCAAGGGCATGTACCTTGGTTGCAGGCACATCCCCAGTAGAGGGTGTGCAGGAGGCAGCTGATCAATGTTTCTCTCTGATGGACGTTTCTAACTCTCTAACCCTCTCCCTTCCTCTCTGTAAAAAAATCAAAAAAAATTTAAAAAAAACAGAAAAAAAAAACGGTGACATAATAGTGTCTTCTAAACTTTACTTTATAGTTTATAGAAAAGAGGGTAATCTTATGCTTTATTTTTCCATTGGCACTTAATAGAAAACAACAGACACAGAGACACACAATAAACATTTGAGTAATGAATGTCATCCTGATGGGACCCTAAGGTGTTATAGATAATGGCAAAGTCTATGATTTGGACACTGAGATGCATTACGATTCTAGAGTGGTTTTCCAAACAGGTATAAACAGATTCTTCTAGGAAATTAAATAAACTAGTGTAATACAACAACATTAACGGGTTCAATTAAAAACAAACAAACAAAGCTCATTCAGTATGTATAGGCATACATACAAAGAGAGGCACATTTCAAATCCCCAGAGGACTTATCAATCAATGTCATTTTTACAATTGGTCTCTAAGCCCAGACATCTCATACAGGGTTCAGAAAGAATGAACATAGTGTTACTCCTGCAATTGTACTTGGTGCCAAATGACAATATCATCCATCAAGAAGGCATCACCGTAAATTCAAGCCAAGCCTGCCTTGGGCTGCATGCACAGACTTGTTTTTGAAATATTTTGGGGGCCTCAAAGCCATGCTCTTAAAGAATGACTGGCCAGCTTTTCATTGGTATGCATACTTTGAATTCATCAAGTAAAACACAGCAACCCATGAAATAATCTTTGTTCCCAATGGATCACTTAAAAATGAAATCTCTTCTTATATAGATTTGGGAGTTAGTCCTCCATCTTACTAGAGATTTTAGAAAGTCAAAGGAATTGAAATATAGGAGAAGGACTGGGACAGCCCTGATGGAATAGGGAACAAGGTCTCTATGAATCCACCAGAAGGCAGATGCAGGATCTAGGGCTGGTGGCAGGGAATTCTGAGTCCTCGGGGATCTCTATACCAAATATCCAGTACACACAGATGCCAGCCCCTGCCCAATCCAGCCTGAGCCTGCATCAGGGGAGATGGCCACTGAGAACTGAACCTGCTGGCCATTCCCAGCTGGACACCTTGTGCCAGTCTGGACCAGGACCACACAGGAAATGAGCACTGCCACCTGTGGAACAGAAGCAGGCAGACAAGTATGGCCGACATTACTTTGAATGAATCCCTGTCTGCCCTGATTTCAGTGGGGGACAGAGGCTGTGTGTCATCATCAGAAGCAAGTGGCCCCCGCTGCTATAGGACCAACCAGAGCTTCCTGGGGTTGGCAGTTTATGTCTTTGTCTTCAGGGGACACACCCAAGTTTCTGATCCTCTGACAGATGTCATAAGGCTTGTGTGGGCATCTGTGGTGCTATAAAAATATTTGGAAAGAGAAACCCCAGGACCCCACTGTACTAACCTGGGCAGATGGGTGCTTGCAGGAAGTGGCAATGCTTAAACCAAGGCAGCCTGGCTATGTTTGGTTTCACAGCTGAGAAATCTGAGAAGTAGGTGTTGCTGACCCTTGACCAAAGGGAGATGGACAGCAAGGCTTGACCCAAAGGCAACACTGTTTCCATCACATAAGAAGTCTTCCCAAGTGAACCCACGAATGTTAATTATGAACACACTACCAGAGGCTGGGACAGACTCAACTCTAATGTTCTATCCATTTGTGAAACACATTTTTTTTTAATGGAGATATTGTTATGTTTGAGAACTGATTTATTTAATTTCGTTTAAGAAATCAAATGCTCTGTAAAGCCAGTGCCCTCTTTCCATGAAGTATCTGTTATTTGTAGATATTCAGAAAAGGAGAGAAAGAGAAAGGAAATTCTTCTATAGCTCATAAATAAGAAATACACATTATGGTTTTACATCACACAAGCCAGCTCTGATCTATTTTTAACTCTGCTCTGGTGCTCACAAGAAACTCACAGGGAAAGAAAAAGACTCAATAAATAGCAATATAAATAAATAAATAAATAAATAAATAAATAAATAAATAAATAAATTTTAAAAAGAAAACAAACAAACAAAAACAGCAATATCCTCACAGGAGCATAATCAAATAAAGTTTAGTTTGGAAATTGGTTTTGTAGTCTCCTAAATACAAAGCATGCAATGGATTTACTATATCTCTAGCAAAATCATGAATATGAATGAGGACTTCAGAGTTAACCCAAGATTATGCAGCTAGTTTAAGCTTTATTCAGAGCAAAATTTCAAATAGAGTTAGAAATGTTTTCATAAAAAAGGGCTAGGAAGAGATTAATGGTATTTTCAAACAATCTAAAATCATGGATTTGAAAGATCTTTCTTTGGTTTATCATCTTTAAAATTACTCAGAACAATATGCACTTAGGTATCTAGAAGAGAATTATCAAAATCCTTTTGCACTGATAACTCCATCATTCCTGTATTATTTAGAAATAGTAATTTATCTTGAAAATTATATACTGTATGCCATAAGATTACTTTTTTAAACTGTACTTTTTCCTGAGCTTTAAGCTATACTGTATCCTGTAGTTTGCTAAGTTGAGAATACCAAAATGTTTCTATCAAATGGGCATCCTAGATTCTCCCTGACAACAGTCCCTTTGGTTTTTACTCTCTAAGTGCCCATGTCAAAGTTTGCATCATCAAAGCAGTCAGTATAATTCCATCTGGTAAGCAAGTGTGAGATGAGGATTCCAGAGTGGCTCATACTATCTAAATTCATAATGAATAAACAACTGAAAGCTTATTTTGGTAAATATCAATATCCTAAGATGGTAAAAAATTGGTGAATAATCCTGTCACTACAACCATTACATGGTTTAAAAGAATACAGTTTTAGATCCAACTGGGCCACGTAGACACAAAAGTCATAGAGTTTATGTTTATTGCTTGGGGGAGTCACTCTCTCTGCTTTCAGGCCTTGGGGCCAGAACTTTCCAGGTGAGAGGACTGCTCACTCCAAAACGGACACAGCAGCATTTGCCTGGCAGGAATGGCCAGCCTCCAAGACCCAGCCCTCTGAAGCTGGGGAGATGTCCCACAGGGCACTGCCCTCAAAGTCCTAGAATGCAAGATTTTCCAGAATCTGACACCACACGAGGGTGGTAGGGCCTTGCCAACATTTTGAACCACATGTACGTCTTCACATCATGCCTCATCCATGACTTCCTGTCTCCATCACTCTTTTTGATTGGTCAGGCCCCTGGGATGGGTTACAGTACTCATTTTTGAAGGCAGTGACCATTCTTAATTCAGGTTCTCAACTGCCAATTATAATCCTTAGGGTTAAAAAGTTATGTTAACCTGCAAACACACACCCTGTTAACACTGAAGAATTTTTAAAATAAACTACTCAGGAGCAATAGAACACAAGGCTTTTTCTCCTGCAAGCAATAAGAATAACATGCTATAGACATAACCATCATTAGTGGCTTACTCCACTGGTGGGAAAGGAGTGATAGAAAACATCAATACCTTATTAGAATTGCTCATTCTGAATTTACTAAAGGGTTTGATCCAGTGTGAACTACTGTCTCCAAGAAAAGTAAGGGTAGCCAAGAAAAATGGGAGTAGGGCAATGGCAACACAGCAAGTGTTGGAACAGAAGCAAACAAGAAAGGACTAAATAAATTAATCAAAACTATGCATGTGACAGATAAGGAAGTGGGGAACAGAAGGGGATCATGGCCCCTGGGGTAAATTCAAACAGTTAAGATGAGCCAATGCCATGGGGATTATTACCATAGGTAGTCAATGTTAATTATTAAAATAGGACCACTCTGAAAAAGAGTAAAGAACAAAATAAAAGCCACCTATCATTTTGATATGTTTTTCTAGGCGTTCTGTCTATGAATATTTTACACAGTTGATATACTGCACATAGATATTTGTAGTCTGCTGTTTACACAAAATTTTACACTAAGCATCACTTAACAATTATTTTGATCATTGATTTGGCTTGTCTGCTGAAGTCCAGTAACATTACTGCAAGACATGTTAACTGCAGTGAGTGCTGCGATGCTCTGCTCAGACCCCCTCAAGAAGGGAGTGCCAATCCCGCAAGCTGCTAGACCACCCGCCAGACAACTTCAGCTGAAAGCCCCTTGTACAGGGACCCAGCCAAAGACTTTCTCTCCCTTCCTGGAGCAGCCTGTATCCCATGACCTGTTGACTTTGGGGTACAGAGGCTCAGTCTCCTTGCCCCAAGCAAACCCTACAGTTGCCTTGTAGTTCAACTGGGGCATTTGTTGTGAGGACCCAATAGCTCAACTTCTCCCTCAGCCCAGTCCTGCTTCCTTCTACAGCGCCAACTCCAAGAGCACCCCAAAAACTTCCAATGTGCTACTCTTCATATAGAGTGGGCTCCTTGGGGAACCCAACCTAAACACTAGCACTTATTAGAAAAAAAAGGTATTTAATTTCCAACTGTTTCTGAGACAGCACCTATAAGATAATTTCAATTTCAAAATTTTAAAGTAGTCTTTTAGTCAAAAGGATGTAAAGATCTTTAAACTATAAAGCAAATTTTTATTAAGCCATTGAGCATCTACTGTAGGGCATCGGCCTTGCCAGGGGCTGAAATACATGACTAAACAGGCATAGGGATTGATGCGACCACCCTTGATGCATAAATTCTGTGTGTGTGTGTGTGTGTGTGTGTGTGTGTGTGTGTGCGCGCGCGCGCATGTGAGTTACTGTGGGTGATATGTGGTATACTGTGTGTTATATATACATATGCAAGTTGGGGTGAGCAATCTACAAAGAACAGAACTATTTAAATATGGCATGAAATCAGTGAAATCAGTGGGAAATAAGAAAAACACTGTGTCTAAATATTTTTTTCTATCATTTTCAATTATTTCTATAGGCTCAAGAAAATAAAAAGGGGGCTTGGAGAAAACTAGACATCTGCTAGCTCAGGAAGTAAGCTTGAAGCAATATTTGATAGCATACATTTTTACATTAATTGCTGAGGTAAGATTTCCTAACTCACCCAAGGGGTGCCTGTTGTTGCCCCACTGACAGGGAAAAAAAGGGGGAAGGGGATGGGAAGCACTTGAAGCAGTCACTCTGCATAAAAGGAATCTGAGATTCAGAGGAAAAGAGGAAATTAGGTGAGCAATTAATGCCTCTTTTAAAATGATAAGGCAATTAGTAGAAACTTTAACACCAGCCACTGCTGTTCACATGAAGTGGCAGCCCCAGGGGGTTGAGAAGGGGAAGGGTGGAAATGCAAGTTCACGGAGACACTCCAGCCAAGAGGAGTCAGGAAGAGCTGACATCCATGTGCAGAAGAGGTCAGCCGTCTTCCCTAAAAGTATCGAATGTGCATTAATTCTTGCATCAAATATAAGACTGAATTCCTAAACAGAGAAGCATTTTTAGTAGGAAACAACGCGAGAGGTTGCGCTTGTATTTCCGAGCCATCAGTAATGGCCCTCAACAGCTCTGTTAAATAAATCTTACTCAAGAATGGTTCCTTGAAGTCCTATAGAGACTTGACCTTCATACTCCTTCCCCCTTGGGTGAAACTTGGGAGCCCACAGCTACGCCAGGGAGAAAATACTTCCCCAGCAGCCACTGGGAATCATGAACAAAAGCTGCTTAGAATTTGGGTAGTGAGCACCCTTTGGCCAGCAGTCCAGCTGGAGCCTGGAGGCACAGGGGAACCCGGCCCCAGCTAAGCCCTGATATCCAGCACAGCCCCTCGGTCCCTGGTGGCCCATGAACTTCCTTCAAAGGCCTCCCCGCCCACATCAACATCCTCACCTAAGGCAGCTCCTCTCTTTGGCTACGTGGAGACACAAGTATTACTATTAGAGGGGTGCTCAGGCAGCTTCTCTCAAACCCTGACAGGTTTTCAAATTACCCCAGCGTCCTGAGATGCTGCATGTCAAACAAGCTGCCAGGTGATGATGTGCCTGGGCCTGGTACCTCACTCTGAGAAGACAGGGCCTGGTGATCTAGACGGCAGAGAGAGAAGCTTACACAGCATCACTGAGTGCGCCCTGCATTCCCTGTTTGAGGGAATGAATGTATTCAGAGCATGCCGGCTTCTGTACACGGTGACTTACAGGATCATCTTAAGCAAACAGTTCCCTCCTTAGCCCACCTCCACCTCAAAAATCAACATCCATCCTTCCCTTCTCAAATGGCAGGAATACAAAAACAACCTTTCTCCCTTCTTAATTAATTTGATGAGTAAGAACATCTTGTGGTAACATTGAAAACCACAAGGTTGTTGCATATGACTGTGAACTCCCATGGTCTCCAGGTTGTTGCAGGCATAAGAGGTCCATTTTCCTGGAAGGACACTTGGGGTATAGTAGCTCCGGGAGTGAAACTCTGCCCTGGGACCTCCCGCATGCATTTCAAATTGGAGTCTCAGGCTCCTTATTTAAAAACTGCTAGCGAAGCCTCCTCTTTAGAGAGTTTTATCTGAATAAAATGCACTGGAGTAAGGGGACCTGTTTGTGAGCTAAATATTCTGACAAACACATAAGCTAGCTTTTTCTCAAATACTTTTCTGATGGCCCCCTCATCCTGCTCTAACTTAACACTTAAAAAATAAAAACAACCACGTTTTCTTCTTATGAAACATTAATTAATCTGTATTAATTTAAAATAGAGAAGCAATTCTAATAAAATGATTCACTTTATCAACTACACTGCCTTCTCAAAGAAACAGCCTGCAATATGGCATAAAGTGTGCTTCAAAATGCCCATGTAGAGCATCCTCTTGTGTGTGCGATGGCATTGCGCTGTATTTTGTTCTGCAGTTTGTTTGTTTCCTATACATAATTTTTCCCTTAGGTAGTATCATGCTGAGAGTGAAATTTCTTTCCATGCTTTCTTTACTCTCCATTAAAAGGTGAGCATTTTTGACAAGTGTAATCTTGTATGATGCAGCTTTTTCTTTGTTTATTCCTTGGATACTTACAGATTGAAGGAAGCTGAAAGCATTACTGCATCTTTAATCTCACAGATATTATAAAAATATATGGTATTTCCATGTTCAACACATCTCATGAAATATGGAATTGGTGAAATACAAAAAAATGTGTAGTGGGAAAATTATACAATTAGTGAAACTTATAAAATGGTTGACTTAGGAAGGCTTTTTCACCCCCCTGATGTTACAAGTATGAGCTCTGGACCTCCACTCCTGAGTTCAGATCCCAGGGCTACCCTGACTGTTGGGTGACTTAGAAAAGTACCCTGAACTGTCACCTTCTGTTTCGTCATCTGTAAAACAGGGTTACCCCAGAACCACCCTCATGGGCTTGATGTAAGATTTAAATGCAGTCCTATAGTGAAATGCTTAAAGAAGCCCTTGATGCAGAGTGAACACTCAATAAATATCAGCTTATATGATTTCAAAATGCATTTAATCATTTGGAGCAGTGGTTCTCAGTGTGGTCTGGGCCTGTAGGATCAGCATCGCCGGGAAACTTAGAAATACAGCTTCCTGGCCCTAATCCGAGACCCACTGAACTAGAAACTAGAGGGGTGGGCAGAGCGGGCACAGCAATTAGTCTTTAATAAGCTTTCCAGGTCATTCTGATGCACTCTGAAGTTCACAAACCACTGGAATAAAGGCAGAATATACCATTGACCCTTTGTATAGATAAGCATTCCCAATGCTTCCTTATACATGAATTAATTTGAGTTGCTGAGGAAAATGCTGGTTAACATCTATAAAGCACTACTTAGCGATGACCCAGGTAACCTTAACATAGTTATGATCTTTCTGACACTCCAATATTCTGAAGCAAAATTTGTCCGCAGGTTAATAAATTAAATATCTGAAAGATAATGTAATTAGCCGTTTTGTTATGGTGTAACTCAATACAAACTTAAGTGCACATATTGGCATTAAAAACTTTTATCAAAAACATTATGGGACTGAATAGAATTTATGTACATTGTACAGCTCATAGCTTTGAAAAATCCATTGATTCTCAGACATTATATGATTCTTTAGAGTTAGGCATCAGTATCCTACAGGCAGAGAATAAATAGTTACCTTAAAGATATTATTTCCTTTTTATTCTGTTTTGAGGTGGGGAAGAAAAGCAATGACAAATGATGAAGATACGCTTAGGTTGGGGGAATGCGCGCTCTTGTAGGATGGGGTTCAGAAGGGAGGACTCCTCTCAAGAGCAAGAAGAAGGGTGGAAAATAGCCTTAAAGCGTGGTATTAGCTTTAGAAATAGGGTTAGGAAAAGCATATTTTTAATATCTTTTATAAAAAAGAAGTAAATAAAACTGAATAAAATACATACACATAAGCTTTATATATATATATTTCTTCATTATATTATCTTGTAAAATAATATTATAAAGTGTTGAATAGTAAGTGCTACTTCCCAGCTCCTTAATCACCAGTTTAAGATTCTACATTTACACACAATATTCCTAGAATATCCTGAAGGATCTCAAGAGCCCATCTGCCATTTGGTGGATTCACCATGGAGGAAATCTGAAGAAACTCTTCCTGCATGATTACTGTTTTGGAGCAGATTATATCCATGCTCCTTCTGGTTTATTCCAAATAGCAAAGTAACAGGTGTCTATAAACCAATCCCTTCCCTGGGACTAGCAGATTGAGCACAGACTTAAATCCCATAAGAATTAGAAAGACTCAGTTTCCACTTATTTGGAATAGTATAGAAGTAAGGATTTCCACCTAACAGAAGGGTGGGAGAAGGAAAGAAAAAATGATGAATTTTTGCAGACACGCAGTGCAGCATACAAATCTATGACAATCATGTAATAATTTTCTGCCAAAAATCTCTGCTCATCCAAAGGAAGCACAGTTATAACTTGTACTCATTTCAATACTTTCATCAACCTAATAGCTTTCTCATTTAACCAAGGGCCTCTATGCTTAAGAGCATTCTTACCACATCAAAGTAAGGGATGCTGTATAAACAGGTCAAAGAGATTTATTTATTATAATGATTTTCTTCCTTAATTTCAAAGATTCATCCCTGCCATTAATGCTGCTGCTTCTGCTAATTTCATAACACTTTCTGGATGCAAAGAAACCCAGTAAGTAACGTGGCAGTTGAACAACTTTATTCTGTATGTTCCATCATTACTCAATGACATTCTACTCAATATACAGACTCCTAATAAAGAAAAAAGGAAGTAATCCAGGGCTTGGTGCCTTGTTAGTTATTTTTTTTTGAAGAGCTCTTTTCTAATCAGACTGGCTGGGAACACTTAGGTCGATGCTTTCTGTTTTGTAGGGCTCTCAAATAATTCACAGGATGTTATTCTTAATGACAAAGTTCTTATAAACAATTCTACATAGTTTTCCAGTAGGCTAAGATTTTTCACCTGGCTGTCTATAATAAAAGTTAAGTGACATCAACAAAAGCCATAAATAATTCTTATAAAAATTATGTGAAGCATGTACACTAAATTTTTAAATCCCTAAATTATTATTAAGATTAATTAAAAGTATTGCTATTAACATTAATTTGTTGCTTCCTAGATGTGTGGTGTATACTTCAGATCAATTCAACTTTTAAGTGTAAAAATGGGTCTTAGTGCCCTGCGTTCACTGTGTGGGGGATTGGAAGATGGACATGCCAGGGTTGCTGCTTTCCAGGTGCACCCCATGGCAGATGCGAGACACCGGATTCCTCAAACAGTACGTACGTGTGAAGACACTTAAGGTTGTTCTTTGACTTAGAAGGCACTTTGGCTGACTACAGAGAGCATCCGCATTTGAGTTCTTACCCCTTCCCAGTGACTGGTGTCTTGGGAGAGCTCACTTGTCTCTGTGGCCCAGAACACAGTCCTTGGTCTACTGTTCAGCAAGTTTTTCCCACACCGCCTGAAGCTAAGCGGTGTCAGCCCCAATGAAATATGTCTGCACCTGTCTTCTAATCACCTGTCATTTACAAGTGGCTTCGGGATACTGGGGTCACTCTGTGCTGCTGTTCTTTGAAGAATCATCAGTACAGGTCTATGGTCTAGATGAGCAAGTCATTCAGTTGTAAGAGTTGGCTCCATGTAATACTGATGCAATGAGCAGGTCATGGGTGACTCCAATGACCAGTGGAATTCACAGTCCTTCTCCAGCCGATACTAGGCCATCAATCTCCACAGAGACATTCATGGCCCTGTCATGTGTCTCTCTACTGGAACTGCCCTCTCTCATAGGTTGAACCATATGAAATTGCTAGAGATAAAGGTTGCATGGC
The DNA here is from genome assembly GCF_000327345.1 of Myotis davidii. NCBI lineage: Eukaryota > Metazoa > Chordata > Mammalia > Chiroptera > Vespertilionidae > Myotis > Myotis davidii. The sequence continues at coordinate 5,011,000 of NW_006294876.1, read as the reverse complement.
TGGTTATTATAAATCTCATACATTTGACCTATTATTTCTATAAATCTACACACTATTCCACATGGCTCCAGTTGAAAATGAACTGCATACACACCAATGGTCTTGCTGCTCACTTCAGCTTCAAGAAATCTCTGTCACCTTCAAAGTCCCTCTTTAGGGCACCTTCATGTGGCCGGCATAGCTCTTTATGACATGTTCCTCACCATTATGCTGTTGAGGATGGGTCCTCTTGAAGGCTGTTCCCATTCCCCTTCACCTTTGTATTTATAGATCCCTTTGCTCCATGTGAATAAGTGCTCACACTTTATTTGCAAGAGTCATTGAGAATCCCAGAGGAAGTAGAGAAAATGGTTATTATCTGGATGTGTGGTCATAATGCCCATGTTTAAATCCCAAGGTAATTCTTTCCTATCAGTTTATCCCCACTTGAAAATGGAAATAATAATAGTATATTCTTCTCTCATAGATTGGTAGGAAAATTAAATGAGTTAACTCCTCAAAAAGTGCTTAAAACAGGCAAGGGTTCAATGAATATCTGCTATTATTATTATTTCAAAATGACAAATGCTACAAATTAGTCTCTTGTAGACTCAGAGTCCAGCCCTTCCAGAGAGACACCGAGGACTAGACCACAGAATACCAAGCTGTTGGTCTGACCTGAAGCCTGGTGTGTACAGCCCTGGGCACCTTTAATGATGAAAAAAGGCTATTGGAGAGCTCAGAGAGGAGGCCATGACCCCTGGCTGCATGAGGGAATCACCAGGGGCACTTTAAAAGCTATGAGTCCCCAGGCTCCTTCTCCAACTAGTGACATCGGACTCCTTGAGGCTGGGGCCCAGGCATCAGTGTTTTTATGTTTCCCAGGTGATTCTAACAGTCCAGCTAGACTTGAGAACCGCTAAGGTAAAACACCCTAGGACCACACTTAACCATTACTTATAGTAGTTTGATACTAGATTTTGTGATGATAAGCAACTATAGAAAAGAGTCCCCACACCCCAGTTAGGAAAATATCAATTTCTGACTTTGATTTCCTCAAATTGTTAATTTAGTAACAAGAGTTTAGGGATCAGGGGAAAAGCATAACTAAGCTTCTAGCCTTAGAGAATTACAAGCACACTTGCATTTTTCCATAAAGGGCTAGAGATAATGGACAGGAAATAGTTTTATCTTTGACAAGGGAACATTTATATACTTCACCTACAGTAAATGGATTCTATTATTTGACTACAATAAACTTTCCTCAGGGCACAGGAATTCAAATGCAAACCAGGCCTCAGCAGTTGAGTTCTATATGAGAGATTTCCAGATTCTCAGAGCCATCATTTCCTACCTTTCTTCATTATTAGCCCCATTAGGAGTCTTTTTAGAATTTCCCTCCTCTGACCCCATTCCCCATGCAATTTTAACACCACAGATACACTCCATATCTGTTTATGTACTGTGACCTTGGGAGGACCACAGAGCACTACAATGTCTAAGGTGATTTTGCCCTTCCCAACAGAAAACAAGTTCTGCCCCCTTGGAGCCATCACTGCCCCCTATTGAGAATGTTTGTTGCAATTTAAAAGGCTCTATCTGTTGAGAGCATGAGCTGTGAGGGAGGGGTTGCTACAGAGGAAACTTAAGAGGCTACTTCTCAAAGCTTAGATTCAGTCAAGACTCACAGACAGTAACAAACTGTGTCAAGTTCTAATCACTTGCCCTGTCTCATGCTGCAGAGACCTAATGTCTGGTAAAAGCAACCTTCCTTTGAGGAAAAGAAAAACAGGTAGAAAATGTAAAATTTTAAAATGACTCTATTCGTTCATCATTTCAAACATCCTTTTAACATTGCTGATTTTTTTGCTCATTATTTGAGTGAACTCTCAGAATGATAATTCTGTTAACTTTCTTTAGTGTTAAAATAAACAATTTGATGGCTACAGATGCTGTCATAAGTTGGTAATATACAGCAGCTAGTATTGCAAAATATTTTATTATTATCTACAACAACTTCCATTTACATTGTACTTTACCACTTAAATTTTTTGCATACATTATATTACTTAAATAATGGCAAGGTGGTGAAAGACTTATGTATTTAATAATAAACTCAAGAAAGCATATAATCCATTCAAGTTATTAAAATTATACTTTTGAAAGAAATGAAAAGCTTGCTATACAACTCAACTCAAGCAATTTCTCAGTAAACATATGAAAGAGAATGGCTTCCATTTTTACTTTTAATGGTGTGTAAATCAAGACCCAAGCCTCTTCTGGAATACCACAAAGCCTTATTAATGCATCACCCTACCTCCCATTTATGTGGGCCCTGCAATACCTACAGCAGGGAACAGAGGCTAAACATTTGGGGTGAGCACCACAGGCTCTCCCGGAACTTCATTTCTGATTCTAGTACTTTCATTTATTAACACTAGTCTTCACATAAAAATCTCAGAGTAAGCAAGATATATGATTGTTTGGCATATGTAGAACTCAATAAAACACATGTGTACGTCCTCTAACCGCACTCTGGGGTCACAATAAGGTATTGGAAGTAAATGGAATGAACCTTTGCCTATGAATCCGCTCAAGCGATTACTGCTAAAGTCACTGAATTCCTCTCAGGTCTAACCCTGAAAACTATTCAGAGATAGATGGCATGGGCAGGTCTTCTTATCATCTTCTATGTAGATTAAGTCTGTAAACATACCAGGCAGTAAAAAATGTTTCTATATGCTGAAGTAGAAGAGGAATTGATCAGAAAAGTGATGAAGTGCGCTGTCCACTCCAAGCAATTATTCAACAAATATACAGTCATTCCATGATCTAAGGACGCTGTAGCAGGACAATGGGGTTTAGGGCAGAAGATATATTATTACTTGTTTGTAACAACTAGATAGTTTGAAGGCTTTTTATGGGCTGGTTTCACTCTATTTTGCTAATGTTTTACTCACTCATTGAATTGAATACACAAGTAGTGGTATATCCATCCATACAATGGAATACTAAGCCACACAAAGCAATGAGCTATTGAAACCTATAACAACTAAAATTTAATAATTCTTTGTGATGAAACACAAATAAAGAATTAAAAGGAATAACTTTAACTTGGTTAAATGAATCTATAAAAAAACTACATTAAGCAAGTGATCCGGCAATCCCACTTGTAGCTATACACCCAACAGAAATGAAAACATATGCACACAAAGACTTGCACATGAATGTTCAAAGCAGCACTACTCATAATAGTCCAAGATAGGAAACAACCTAGCATCCAACAACAAATGAATGGATAAATAAACTGTGGTATAGCCATACAAAGGAATATTATTAGGCAATAAAAAGGAATGAAGCATTGATACATGGTTCAACATGGATGAACTGTGAAAACAGAAGTAAATGGAGCCAATCATAAAAGACCTCATATTGCATGATTCCATTTATATGAAATGACCAGAAAAGGCTGGGAAGAGTATGAGAATTCTTTTTGGGGTGATGAAAATGTTCTAAATTTCATTGTGGCAATGGTTTCAAGACTGTATATATCTTTAAAACCATTTTATATATAATTAACTTTTATACTTTAAATGAGTGAATTGAATAATATAAAATATTAAAAATAACAGACTTATAACTTTTAGCAGGTAGGTGAGGTGGTGGGAGTGGGAGAGGAAAGATGAACTAGGGAACTTATTTGCATAGCCCATGGACACAGACAATAGTGTGGTAATGGCCTGGGAGGGGAGGGTGCAGGATAGTGGGGAAAAAAACAAAGGGGACATCTGTAATACTTTCAAAAATAAAGATAAATTAAACAAATAAATAAATGAAGCATAAAAAAATAATAACCCCGAAGCAGTTCTTATAATGCTAAAGACTAAAGGAATTACATTAAAAAAAAATAAGGTTGCCTACTCTTCTACCCCACTTCTTACCAGTACAAAACAAAACAAAGTGAAAGTTAAAAATATTTTATTTTGTTTATTTATTTTTCATATATTTTTATTGATTTCAGAGAGGAAGGGAGAGGAAGAGAGAGAAACATCAATGATGAGAGAGAATCATTGATCAGCTGCCTTCTGCACACCCCCTACTGGGGATTGAGCCGCAACCAGGTCATGTGCCTTTGACCAGAAAGGAACCAGGACCCTTCAGTTTGCAGGCCAACACTCTGTCCACTGAGCTAAACCAGCTAGAGCAACGTTAACAAGACTTTAAAAGAAGAAATAATTCTATAATCTTCACAGATTACTCACACAAATACCCTGTCAGATTCTAGGAACAAATTACTAAAGTAATGAGAGAGTTTAGCAAGTTTGCTCATTATCAGATCAATACATAAAAATCAATTGCATCTTTATATAAAAAAGAAACTCTTAGCAGTTGTACCTTATTAAAAAAAGATAACATTTCCAAGATCAACAAAAACTCCAAGGAACTTAAGAATGAATGAAACAAAGAATAGAGCAAGGCCTTTGAGAATAAATTTATAAACTTAATTGAAAGACATTAAGTAAAATAGACTGACATCAGGTTCATAAATAGGAAGACTCAAAATTTTGCTGTAGCCTGGCCGCCATGGCTCAGAGGTTGAGCATCGGCCTATGGACCAGGAGGTCACTATTTGATTCCCCATGAGGGCATAAGCCTGCATTGAGGTCTTGATTTCCGGTGGGGACCATGCAGGAGGCAGCCAATCAATGATTCTCTCTCCTTACTAATGCTCCTATCTCTCTCGCCCTCTCCATTCCTCTTTGAAATCAATAAAAACATGAAATCAATAAAAATGATTGTTATAATTTTCCCTCAATTTCCCAAAAGTATAATATAGATATGTGAAAACTTGATACATGATAGACATGGCATCTTAACCAATAGTTGGTATTGGAACAACCACTTATTTACATGCAAGAAAACTGAATCTCTACCTTTGCAAGTTCAAAAAAAAAAAAAAAACCCAGACAAAACACAATTATAAATGAATTCAATAATTTACTGAACAAAAGGTATTACTTTGCAATTATTAAAATAGAAGACATTGTTTAATGTTGTTTTAGTAGGTAAGATTTCTTTAAAAAGATTCCAAAAACATAAATCATAAAGGAAACAGACATCAGAAAAAAATGAAACAAATTTCACTAAGATAATTGTAACATTCAGCTAACAAAAGATTAATATCCAAATATATTGAGAATTAAAATAAGAAAAAAGAAAAACCACCCTTCAAGAGATGTACAAAAGACATAAACAGGCATTTAATGGAAGAATAATAATGAATATTTAATACATTTATTTAAAATGCTCTTGGTACAGAAGTCAGGAGATGCAAACTTCAAACCCACCATATTTGCACCAACAGCACCAACAAGTACTTTGAAAAGACTAAGTTTCGCTGAGTACATGGAGCAATAGATTATTCACTGCTGATGGGAATGTAAGTTTGAACAGCTACTTCTGAAAGCTTTGGCATTACAGAGGACTTGCAGATATTCATATCCTACAAGACAGCCAGTGCTTTTCCATGCACACCCAAGAGAGACGCTTACACACTCTCAGGAGGAGTCCTGCATAATTATGTCCCAAGCCATATGTTCTAAAAGCAAAACCTGCAAAGTCTGCAAATGTTCTTCTCAGGAGAAAAAATAAATGCATTTGGCATATTCACATGATAAATTAGGAGGCATCAGTAAAAAAGAAAAAAGAAAAAAAAAAAGGCATAATCCTCAAGCACCCATATCAACATGAAAAAAAAAAACCTGGAGAACATTACAGTTGAGTTTTAAAAAAGCATGTTGCAAAGAATATGGAACATAATCATGCAAGATTTTTTAAAAAGGCAAACCAAA
>NW_006294876.1:4993235-5005118 GCF_000327345.1 Myotis davidii | reverse complement strand
GGAAACATAAAGGAATTCAAGGGAAAGAATAAACACAGATTCAGTGGAGTATTGATCTCTGAGTTAGAGATACCAGGAGAGAATGGCAGGGAAGTCTCCAACTACTGATCAAGTTCTATTTCTCAGCAGGCCTATGGCATTTTTAAACTACACATATAAAAATACCACATATTCTCCACTGTATATATCATAGATGGAGTATCTGTAATACTCTACATACCACTATCTTACAATAAAAGATTAGTTTCCAAAAATTATGTTTGTATAGCATAAGCTTAAAATGTTTTCTTTATTACTAAAGCTCTATTCATAAATGATAGCATTTTAAAAATAGGCCACCAGTCCATTTTAATAGAATACTTTTATTTGGAAGTATCTTATGCCATTATTGTATTCAAATAGCATCTCAGAATTTTACTTGATTTTGTACTTTTCTAACTGAAAGAATTCTCCCTGGGAATAATAATTCAAGTTAAATCTTCTGTGAAAAATGGTGAATCCAATCCCCTGGTAGACAGACTGCCATCTCCTCTATAACTTACTTCCTAAAATTCCCTTGTTTTGTAGTTTTTTACTATTTCTTTAAAAACTTTCAAATATTCTATGGCGCTTCATTTCTTCATTAGTTTCTGATTCCTTTGTTCTGACTCCATGAGTTGCACATGGAACTGAGTTCTGATTAATTTTTTTCCCTCTGGAATGCTAGTCCATTAGCCAAATATAATAAGTACTTGAAATGGCCAGATTTAAGCTTAAAATACATGTCTGCGTCCCAACCCCAAAGGGCAGATTAAATAGAATTGAGCTCATTTAATTCTCTCTTTGGAAATATGATTTTGCATTTGCTGTGTCCTCTTAGTATTAGGTGGTTGATCATGCACATGAAGGTTAACTTGATTAAAACATTTTGTTATAGACACTAAAAAGAGCAGTTTTAGTCTTATTTATTTAAAAAAAATTAAATTAAATCTTTACTGTTGAAAGTATTACATATGTCTCCTTCCCCCCGGCCCCCTTGACCCTTCTACCGCCCCCATCCCCGCCCCAGGCCTTCCACACTATTGTCTGTGTCCATAGGTTATGTATTATGTACCTACAAGTTCTTTGGTGGATCTCTTCCTACCCACCCACCACCTCCATCTTCCCTCTGAAATTTCACAGTCTGTCCTATGCTTCTATGTCTCTGGATCTATTTTTTTCATCATTTTGTTTATTAGATTCCACTTAGGCGTGAGATCATGTGATGCTTTTAAAGACAGGGCATATTTAAGAAGGGAACGGTCTTGTTCACATCCCTATTAAGTAAAGTCACATCCTAAAGGCAGCATTAAGGCTGAAGGCTACATGAGGTCAGGGAATTTGCTTTCCTCATTCAGAGCTGTACTCCTGGTGTCTATTACACACATATAATAGGTCCATGATCTCTATATGTTGAATAAGTGAATGAATGAATGAGTGGATTAATGCAATCTCACACTCACAAAGGGAGGACTTTGCAAACCCACATTCCTATAGACTTTTCCTTGTTTTGTTGACCCCAGTAACCCACCATATGACCATGGGCAATGCTTCCCTGGATTAGGGGCCTGGTAGGCAGACTTCAGCTTTCAGTCACAAATTCCAAAGGGAAGCCACTAAGCCCATCAAAGTCCCCAATCAATGCCTTAAAAAATGCTAACCATTCCAATGTTTAATAATGTTGAGGATTCTTTATCCCCACCTTCATCTCTTTGGTGAAATTCTTTTTTAGTACCAGGTTACAAAGGCATTAAGTGAAACTTTCTAATAGTAGGACATAGACACTCAAAATCACAGAGACTTTGAGCAACTATCCACTTGAGGGCAAATACAATTTTTGTGATAATGAGAAAGTATCTTAAACAGTATGATGCTTCAGTGAATCATGTCTACATTATTACATACATATTGTTGACCCATTAATTTAAGAACACCTCTTTACTGTGGTATTCCCTGGCAGAGAACAGCAATAGTTAGAATACACTGTCTTCAGTTAACTTGATATCATCATAACCACTTACTAAATAAAAGAAAAGAAGAGAAGGTATAAATACATAGCATTTCTTTATGAAGATAATGACATTTCACATCTATTTGTACATGTGACAAATAAGTCATAACTGTAATAGTCATGGCAATTAATTAACTAATCAGGATGAGGACCAAACCACAAATATCGAATAGTTTCTCAGTGACAAACACTGTTATTTGTTCTAAACACATTTTAACATGTAATTTTTACAACCAACTTCCAAGGTAAGTACTATTCTTCACAATTTACAGGCAGAGGAATGGAGTCTTTGGAGGACCAGTATATTTCCCAAGTCACATAAGATAGCAATAAGCAGAGCTAAGATTTTAATCCAAAACTTATAGTTTCCAAACTCCATTGTCATAAATAGCACCCTGTGCCACCTCCTAAAATCAGAGCTTTTGAATTTGTTGGGCAATTATGGTATGACAGGCAGTCCCTACATCCCACAAGACAGAATGAAACTCATTGCCTTAAATGAGAAATGTCAAGACAGGGCAGTGAGCTCTCCACAGGTGGAGACCATCATTTACACATTAGAGAGAGGTTAATTGCTAAGTTTTGGGTAAAGTTGGCAGTCATTCATTTGGATAGAGCTTTCCAATAAAATCTTGCTGAGAGTTAAATTCTCAAATAAGTGCGTAAGACTAAACAACAATGTGTGAAGATTTTTTTAAACTTCCTCAGCTCTTGAGGTACTAAACAAACAGATGTTTGAGAGGGCTGAGGCTTGTGAATACAGCTTTACTGTCAACAAATTAGGTAACATCTTTGCTGCCTGCTGCTAACACAGCAATCTCTTAAATTTAAAATTCTATGATAGCTTCTCCTGGATAAAGGGGAATTAGGATACATTCACGTACATGAAATTAAAAAAAATCCAAGTTTCCTTCTTGAAAATGGGCAATCGTTGTGGTAGGAACTAAGCTCAGAGTGTTGGCCTCACCTATCAAATGTTTACATTTTTTTTTAAATAAATAATTTTGCAATCCTACACTGTCTCTTTTAATACAGATGAATCCGCAGACCCTGCCAACTCTAACTATGAAACCAATGTAAGCGCTTAGGACCTTGCTGGAAGTTTTCTGACCTATCTCCTGGACAAGAGCTACCATCTCCAACTTGTGCTGCAACGACCAGCCTCCACAAGCTCCCATTCATTCTCCATGCAGCTGGCAGAGCCAGAGCTGGCCTCATCACGTCCTTGGGGAAAACCATCTTCACGTTCTATTGATTGCCCAGTCAACAAAACGCAAAGTCTCTAGGTCTCTGGCCTGACCTATATGGCTGCTCACAAGAATGATTATGTCTGTCTGTACCTTTATCCAACACATTCTGTCCCTTGGACTTGCTATTCCAACCACACTGATTCCCAAATTGACTCTTGTCTTACTGACTTTGCACTCTCCCTCTGAGCAGTGCCTTTACCCTAATTCATTCCCTGCTAATGTTTCACATGATTAACACACAAACATCTGTCTGTGAAACCATCTCATGACTTCCTGTTCCCTTCAGGGCACCAAGGAATTGTCTCATGCCTTCCGTGCTTAGATGTCTCTCTCTGAACACCTGGAGGCCAGGAGCTGCATCATACTCATGCCTGGAGCACAAGAAATGTTGATTAACATGCTGGACCCTCAGAAGTATGGCATCCCGTTTGTTTAACCCTTCCCCAACAATTTTTTTGTTAAAAACGTTTCTTTTTCAGACTAATTTTTTTTATTTTGGTTCTATATAGTATTTTTGATGCTGGTTATGAAAACAGTTTGTAACTCGTCTTCCTATAAACCATATTTCTTTACCATATTTTCTTAGTATACTCGTCGACGACTGAAAAAGAACATTTTGTGAAAACGAGTATACACATTTCTGCCGGGGAAGGGGTTAAATGGAGCCAGTGATTATTTCTTAAAAGGCCCACTCCACGTGATTGCTCAGTGTGAAACAGTCTGTTCCAGTTCCCTATCTTTACCCCAGGATTTACCCAGACTATCTCAAAATCTATGAACCAGGAAGCAGGCTCTCAGCAGACACCACATTTGCCTGTGCCACGATCTTGGAGTTCCCTGCCCCCAGAAATGTGAGAAATAAATTTATGTTGTTTATAAGTCACCCAATCTATAGTGTTCTTTTATAGCAGCCTGAAGAGACTAAGATTATAGGATAATGAGCATTTTATAGACATAAGTATTAGTATAATTTGTTTATTGGAAATATGCAAGAGAATAATGAATAATTACTCTGGATGTACTTAAAAGCAATGATAACATATATTAACACCCTTTACTTCATTTGTATAAGAATGAATCTCAGAAACATATTCCAAGAAAGACTTCAAAATAATAATAATCATTGGGATGGGGAAGGGAGGAGGAAAAAGAATCAGAAAATAAGTCCCAAAATGAAGTGGGTAAAAATGAACTGGGTTTATTTAGATGGTCATTTACAACATAATTCAAGAACAAGCATTGTGGTGAGGCATTTTAGCATGTGTACTTGAGAAATAAAGATACCTGGGATCAAACATCAATAACTGGTCACTAGCTGTTGGATGTTATGAAAGTGAATTTTCTTCTCTGAATTGTAGTATTCTCCATTCTACAATATTTAACAATAAAATTTAACTCATGGGCTGATTAGGAATAAATGGCATGATGTATATAAGCCAGTTAATGCTGTGCCTGGCCTATAGGAATCTCAATAAATACTACCATTATAATGGTTAAAATTAGCACTATTATTGATATTGTTATCACTATTCTCATCATCTTTTTAAGATCAGAGTGAAAGTATGAGACTAAATCAACCACAGATTCACACACAGAGCACATCAAACCAACAGGCCTTGGTGTCCAGGTACTATTTCAAAAAGAAAACTGACTAGAATGAATAATGAACATAATATTCTGATCCAGCTTGGTCAGAAAAATGTATAATATTTGATATGAATTATAATTTATTATATATGTATCATATATAAGATATATTCTGGAATATAGAGTGATGGTAATATTTACAGATTAATAAAACTGGTGAATTTTCTGCAACAATAGCAATGGAATAAGAACAATAATAAAAGTACTGTATACTCATTCATTCATTTATTCATTCAGTACTGACTGAACAGTTATCATGTGCTGGCCATTCTTGGGCATATACTCCCAGTCCGTGCACTTGGGGAATTAGAGAGTAGGGGAGAAAACAGAAGAGGGACAGTACCTACTTCTAATTGTTGAGAAGGCTAAACAATGACTCCCTGTAGGTGAGGAGAAGGCAGTAGCTTTAATCCAGGTTGTAAATTTTGCTACAGGATTAGAAGTTCAAAGGCACTAGGGTATTATAGTGATGGCTCAGCATAGGGACCTTGGACTCCAGGCAGGCGGGAAAGGCTCAGAGGCCTGACAACTGGGAGATAAAAAAAACCACACAAAACAACTAGAGAAATAAATGCTTCCCAATTAAATAAGCAATAGCTGTAAATGCTCTCTCTGAAGAAGAAAGCGTTCTGAGTGGAGGCCTGGACAGAAATGTGATGGTGCTGGGAATCATGAACATGAACCCTGAGGTCCCAGAAAGTATTCTAGAATGTTCCTCCTAATTTATGTAGGAAAAGGGAAAAACTATAATAGGAAATCCTAAAAGAATTATCTCATCATTAAAAACAAGCAATTGAAAATAATATATTAAGACAAGAAGAACAGGGGTTCATGAAGACAATCAAGGAAATGGAGAATCTTCTGGAGGGAGGTTTCTGCTCTGGAATTTAGAGTGGAAGGAAACAAGAGAAAAATACTTGTTTTAAAATAAAATTTGCAATGCAGAAAACAATGCTAAAGTATGTCTATAGTCCTTATATTTTGTTCTTTTCTTCTGTTTTTATAATGAAGCAGACATTCTAAATGACTTCACAAATGCCACTGCAATGTTATTTCTGATTACTAATTCAATAAATTAAATGTCTCATTTAAATAAATCTGTATGACTTTGTTGGAAGAGCAATATTTTAATCACATGTGAAATTATTATGGAGATCAACAGCTAGCCTCTAATTTTAAAAAAAAGTTTAATAAAAAATTAAATTAAAAATAATTTATTTGAAGGTGATTATTTATTTATTTTTTATTTGCAAGCATGGTAAGAATCTAGAATTCTGACTATGAGTAATTTTTAATCTTCGGCTACATAACTCTTTTTGGAAATGTATGTATATATATAAATAACATAATAAAATGCTTAAAAAACTAAACATTTTAAAATTATTAAATTATCGAAGATGTCTGGTCTTCAAAATAAAATATTTTGATTGATTTATTCCTTCTGCATATAAAAAAATAAATGTCAGTATCTACTTGTTTAAGGATGTCATATCCTGTAGAAAAATTTTAAAAATGCACAAAATGTCTGACTTTGAGAAACAATTATATTCATATGTGATTTATTTCCTTAAGAAAGTTCAGTGACCATGGTTTTAAATATAAACATTTCATTGTGACATAAATGTATGGGACTACTTGACTTGTGTTTCTTCACCAGTAACTAATTAAACCAGAAGTCAGCATTTTCTCTAAAATGAGCCTGGCTTCTTTGTAGGAATGAAGAAGATCTGTACTCTATTTATAGAATTGTTGGCATTTGGGCTCACAGGAGTTAGTCAATAAAGAGAACAACCTTTGATAACACTTGTAACATTAATTCCTTTTGTATTCCACTATCCAAACTATGGCAGATATTTGTGAAAACGTGTTTGCAAGAAATTCAATAGCTCACCTGCGGGAAAAAGAGCGCAAGATATTTTCAAGTATATATTACATTTGTCATTTTAAATATATATAACTCCAATCAGAGTCTTGGGCATCTACATTAAAAAATGGTGAAGCTAAACTGATTGCTTTATTTAGTTGTCCTTATTCTACATTAAATAACGACTCAATTCCACATTCAAATACTTCCCCTTCTTAGAATGAAAACAGCATGTTGTTTTAATATGTAAATTCAAATGCATGTGTATATGCATGAAAAATAAAATTGGATATACAAATTAAACTTTTGAATGGAATACAGTCACAAAGTAAAATTTATTTTCTCTAATAAAAACCTTTCATAATTCAACTTGCTATAATATGCAAGTGAGGCAAAAGTAGGTTTACAGTTGTGAGTGTGCAAAATAGAGTTTATTCTTGTACTATTAGTTATTAATTACTGTATTACTTTCCATACGAACAACCATAAACCTACTTTTGCCTCACCCTGAATATCTAACACAACCTATTAAAAAGTATTGTAACCAATTACTATCAACTTAAAACAATGTCTTTTTTTTAAAGTTACAGTTTTGCAAATTTTGTAAAGTTCAGACATGGCGTAATTGGGTTCTCTGTTCACGGTTTTGCAAGGTCTGTCACCAGAGTTTCACCTGGGCTACTTTCCTTTCTGGAAATTCTGGGAAATAATTTACTTCCAAATTCATTCAAGCTGTGCAATCAATTTCTTTTGGTTATAGGACTGAGGTCCTCCTCTCTGTAAGTCAGGGATCGCCCGCTGCCTTTAGGAACCATGTGCACTGCTACCCACACTGGCAAGGAAGACTTCATCATGTGTCAAATATCTCTAGCACTGAATTTCTTGACTTCCTTCATCTCTAGCTCTAGGCCATCATCAACCATCATCATCTTCATCATCTTATCATCATTGTTATCATCATCATCATCATCATCATCATCATGCCTTTCAAGAGTCAGATCTTCCTTAGGAGGAGTTTATAAGATATGTCCAACTGTGATTTTAATTTATTTCTCTCCCATTATGTTTTTAGTGCCCATGAGAATCAAGGGATTTAAGTAGATATCAATTTTGTTGTCATTAAATTTTCAGCAGCACATAAGAAATCCCTACACATCCTCTGAATGAAGCTTAAAATATTCTGTGGCAGGGAACTTCTAGAAGGGTCAACAGAGGCTCATCCTCAATGCTTTGTTAGTTCTAATGACTCCCAAGAAAGGGATACCTGGCCCAGTTTGGACTGGTCAAGGGGGCATTCAGAAGGGTGTGAGCCCTCAGCTGAGTATATAGATCCCCAGGAGAAAGGGACAAGGCAAAAAAGGGAGGGTATTTTAGGTGGAAGGGATTCCTTGGTCATAGGCATCGACTGGGAAATACTGGTATATATATATGAACTAGCAGAAGTGGGGGGAAAGGTACTTTATAGACATGATTCTGAATTATGCATATGCATATCTAACTCACACCACATGGAGAGTAGATTTGTGCAGATAGCAACCAAAGAGGTGAGTTAGAATGCTGCTACAGGAGTGTAGAGCATGACAAGGGCATGGACACAGGAAGGTCCTCAGACCACTGGGCTTATAAAACCAAAACAGGGGCCGAAGACTGGGAGGGAATAAATGGATCATGGGGCTGCTAGACAAGACCTCCTGGGCAAACCTTTGACTGAGGGACAGATATGAGCCAAGTAATCTCAACTGGCCAAAGTGTGGGAGTGGGTTACTAGCAAGAGGGATTTTATCATGACCCTAAATCAGGGGTCCTCAAACTATGGCTTGCGGGCCACATGCAAATACAAATATTGTATTTGTTCCCGTTTTTCTTTTTTACTTCAAAATAAGATATGTGCAGTGTGCACAGGAATTTGTTCATAGTTTTTTTTTTTAAAACTCTAGTCCGGCCCTCCAACGGTCTGAGGGACAGTGAACTGGCCCCCTGTTTAAAAAGTTTGAAGACCCCTGCCCTAAATAAAGGGAGCCATCAGAATAAATAATGTTCTAGCTTCAGGTCTGGATGGTTCTGAGGAATCAGAGGGAAGGTATGAAACCAAACTAATTGTAGGATGGGAGAAGGATCCAATAGATTGGAGAGGTGTGGCCTGGAAGCAGAGTGAGAAAAGCCAACATAGGAAGAAATGGTGGAAGTAGAGCTGCCATGAGAAGCACTAATAACTTCTTGGTAGGAGAATGATAACACTCAGACGACCACTAAATGACCTGGATTCTGGAAGCTACAACATGCATTTGGGTGTTTAGAAAAGTCTGTGAAGAGTTTAAGAGACCACATGGTCCTATTTGTAGTTACTTCTACCGTAGACACTTGAATGCAGAAGCTGATATGCTACAACATGGGATCCAGATTCTCCCTTCTCCAAATTCTCAGTGCTCTCATTTTTTATTTGATTGACTATTATAAAGCTGGCTGTTTAAATGCATACTAATAACATTTTTCAAAAAGTTCAAACTGTCATTGTGACTACCAGAAATAGGGTCTGAGAAATCAGATGAAGCAATTTCCTATCACCAATAAAGGCAGAGGAAAACCAAAATAGAATTATCATTTTTATCATTTATGTAAGAAGTCTGAAAAATATTTAATTTTGTTTTATTTTTGTTATAAAATTCTTACCCCTCCAGGATATGAGACATCTAAATTATCAGACTTCTTTACCTGTCCTCCTTTTTCAAAAATTGTTTATATTCTATTTTTTATTTTTAAATATCCCTTTTGAGGTGCTAACTAGGTTAGTCTATTACCTTTATAAAGACTTGGATTTCCAAAGGTGCATTTCTGAAGCTGAGCAAATTACTAGGTTATGACCAAACACACCAAAAAAATGGAAGCTATGTATGGGACTTTGTCCAGTGAAATATCAGTAAATTGCTTGTACTATTCAAATGCAGATTCATACATTAGAGGTTTCCCAAATATAAAATAATTAAGCTTGATGAAGACCGAATATTATAGAGGTATATAGCAGGGGAAATCATTAGGCAGTGTCCACTGCACCTAAGACTATTACTTAATACACATTTAACACAGAATTACTGCTAATGTACTATGAGCTGCGAGCTAAGGATACAAGTTATAGGTGAAGAACCGAACACCATCATGGGTAATTTTTCTGTCTAGTTTGGTAGCTCAACGATGTGTTCTATCTAAGACACTTTGGACCTGAGAAAAGAAATCAACTCAATCCAATAAAATGAGGGGAGGGGGGTTAAGAATGTAAATGAAATATCAGAGCTGCAGCAGTCTTAGTGATAACTGAACTGGTCTCTGTAACATTCAGAAACAAGATGATCTCTGTCACTACAGGCTCCTCCACTGGCACACAAACCACATGGCCACCATCTCTTAGCATTCACCACTGGAGGTCACAGATTCGGGGTCACTTATTTCACCTTCTCAAGAGTAAGAGCCCAATTTCTTTCAGGCTATTCACTGGACGGATTGCCCTTGGGTTAGACGTCCATTTCTGATCCAATCAGAAGTCAGAAATTAAGGCACAGGGTACAACATGGTCCCCCAGACCTTCTCCTACCAGGGACTGGGGGGTGGATGAAACAAAATAAAAGATGTATAGTATGCAAAAATATCACACAGAAAGATTAAGAATATGCATTAAACAGGTAATCTGACCAATCGGGAAACAACTAGTTTCAAAGCCAAAGAGATGTCAATTCAGTGGTGCTCATGAACCCCCAAATCAGGCTTAGCTTCGGATGAGGTGCTCAGCAATAATAATCAGCTCTTCAATACATACAGTAATAAAAATCTATGCTTATAAATATTTTTCTCACCACCTTCCACAAGTCAACCTTCTGAACACAATTTCAAATGGACACAAATCACTTTTTCTGGTCTATCCTGTTTCTGTTAATTTGGGTGTTCAGACAAATCGGTGATGAGTTTCAGAGACCATAATTTATCTACTTGCTGCTTCTCACTACTGAGGTATTATAGAAGTGGATATGTTTCCACACATTCCATATACAGCTTTGCAATTGAAAACGCTATCCATTCAAGTAACAGTAAGAGTCGCAATGACTTCTATTTAAAGTGTACCCACTGCTCCACGAACACAAGAAAAATGTTAAAAGACTAATGGCAGGTGCCTCCAAAATGAAATATTCCAACCACAGATTTACTCTTGCAATGATAAATGCTTTAGAGCAATGGATATAGCGGTGTTTTAATTCTGTTGTGGCAGCAGGTAGCTAAGAGCTCACCAAACTCAAGCTCCTGCTTCCTGTTGACCCAGGTCTAGGAATCCCTGCCCAGCTCATCTATGAGAGGCCATGTGACTGGTTCTCACCAATGGGCTGTGGGTGCAGTGATGCATTTGACAATGCGGCCATAGGGGTTCTCAAGAGTTAGGCCTTTGCTCCTGGCATCGAGGGAAGCAAGGAAGCAGCTCCCTGACCAGCATCTCCTGCCTCTATCTGTGGCATGAATGAAAAGCAACCTGCTATTTTGTAAAGTTGCTATAATGTTGAAGTTTATTTGCCACAGTAACTATTATTTCCTGAACCAAGATATGTCCATAAAAAATGTAGTATCAAACACAACATAGAACAGAGGTCCTCAAACTTTTTCAACAGGGGGCCAGTTCACTGTCCCTCAGACTGTTGGAGGGCCGGACTATAGTTTTTTTAAAAACAAAACAAAACTATGAACAAATTCCTATGCACACTGCACATAGCTTATTTTGAAGTAAAAAAACAAAATGGGAACAAATATAATACTTGTATTTGCATGTGGCCCGTGGGCCGTAGTTTGAGGACCCCTGACATAGAAGATGACAGAAAAGTACAATGCATTTCTGAGAAATGAAAGTTGACTTATGGAACTGTTTGTGTTTATTTCAATTTCATACACACACACACTTTTATTTTTAAATATAAAAACAAGGCCCTAGGTGGAGTATTTATTCTGTGGCCAAATGACTATATTTTGTTTTGTTCTGAAATATTTCATAACATCAAACCAACCCCTAATTTAATAATCAATCATTCTATCTATGGATTTGAAATATTTTTTACACATGG
>NW_006294876.1:4988694-4992369 GCF_000327345.1 Myotis davidii | reverse complement strand
CTATTAAGAATGGTTTAAATTTAAGCATAAAGGCAATGATACTGATTCTATACAGGCTAGTTACTGAGGAAATAACTTTTGACATTGTGCTATACTATTTTTTAAAATAGCCAATTATAGCCAATTAAACCAATGAAGAATGGTTCTACAGAGCAGCCCAAAATCCACTGTTAAAGGATTAACTTGAATGAAAAATGATTCAGTGAGTACATCAGGAATCTTGGCTGTTCCAAATATTGTACTATGTACCATAGTTTAGTTGTTATATTTTACTTTCACATACACTTAAGTTTTTAAATAAATATAATGAAAGCAAATTACATGTTTTAACTAAAGAAATATTTTTACAATGTCACATTTAACTTCTTTTAAAAATATCTGCACAGTTATATTTTGGTGATTGAGAAACAAGAATGCTGAAAAATATTGAAATATAGGGTTGAGGTCAGTTTGGGAAAACTAAAACTCCCAACATTGCAAGGATCTGTCTTTCAGGAGCAGATGAGTTATTTATACGTACTACCCTGGAACATCCTTGGGTGAGACCTTTAAAAAGTGGGATCCACTATTGTGTCCTCTACATGAATTAAAAATATCCTTGCTCTTTTCCATAAGAGGAGAATTTTTTTGTTGACATTATTTAGGGGATCTAAGTTTGAGACACTCTACATATGACAGCTCAACTTTTCCCTTTGGGGTGCTAAAACTGAGGAAGCATGCTGTTGTTTGAGATCAAACTTTTATTCTTATAAATCCAGAAGGACAGCAAAGACTCTTTGTAAAGAGTGACTACCAAGAATTGTGGTGAGCATATTTTGTGCAGCTAAGTTTCCCTTCTTCGCCCTTCAAGTTCTGGTCTTTTTTGACAGTTTTTTTTTCCATAAAAATGTGAAAGTTCTAGAAGATTCTTCATTCCCAGACTGTATAATATAGTATCTTAAATTTCTCTGTATAACAGGAAACCAACTCATACCTTTGAATTGATAACACCTTAAAAACACAATACCTGAGGGCTATAGAGAACTCCTTATTTGTATAATTTAAAGGACTTCAATTTGCTGCATGTTTGCATATGCTACAAACAGTCCAATAGGGTGAGACAGCTCAGCATTCTGAGTCCTGGGACAGACACTGTCTTGCCTGTGCTTCCTCTAAGGCTGCGACATCACTGCATGCTTTCTCCATTTCACCCTTATCAATGGGAGGTGATAGGAGACACTTTTCCATCTGCAAGCTGCCTTTCAAATATAGTCAAAACTTCCAGTGCTCCTCATCACTTTTTATGGATCTGTATTTCCATCTGGCATCATTTTCTTTCTGTTTAAACAACTTCCCTCAATATTTCTTGTATGTGGTTCCTTAGGAGATAAATTTTTCCAGCTTTACATGGCTCACGGGAGTCTTAATTTCCCCTCATTTTTTAAGACATTTTTGCTCCACTGTCCTCTCATTTGCATTGCTTCTGACAAAGAAAAAAAAATTATGGTATTACTTATCTTTGTTTGCTTTTTTATATAATGTCTTCTTTCTCAGACTCCTTTTAAGATTTTTCTCTTTTTCACTGGTGCTGAATAACTAGATTTTCATGTTCCTTGGAGTAGTGTCCTTCATGTTTCTTATGCTTGGGGTTCATTGGGTTTTTTCAATGTGTGGATTTATGGTTTCCTTCACATTTCAAAAATTTTCAGCCATTATTTCTTCAAAGAATTCTTTATCTTCCCTACTGTCTCCTCTTCTTCAGTGAGTACAGTTAAGTGTATACTAGGTCACTGGGAATTGTCCTACAGTTCAGAAATTCTTTTCCCATTTAAAAAACTTTTTATCTCCCTTTGTATCTCATTTTCAATAATTTCTATTGGTGTCTTTGAGTTAGCCAGTCTTTTCTTGTGCAATGTCAAATCTATCATCAATGCTATCGAGGGTATTTCTTATCTCAGATGAATCAAACATCTCCAGAAGTTTCTTTGGGGAAATTTTTGTATCTTCCATGGCTCTATTTAACTTTTGAACATATGGAACACATGTAAAAACTGTTTAAATGTCCTGATTCTAGCATCTGTGTCCGTTTCAACTGATTGATTTTTCTCCTTAGTATGAAGTTCCACTTGCACTCCTCTTCATGTGTGGTGATCTTTGAACATAAAACATTTGACTGTTACCTTGTTTTTGTCCTGGTTGTCTTCATATTCCTACAGATAACTTAAGATCTTTCAGGGGCACAGTTATATGGAAGGAATTTGTTACATTTGAGTCTTATATTGATTTGTTAGGAGCAACAGAACAGCATTCGGTGTAGGGCTAATTTCCCTATACTGCCTAGGCAGTCCCTTTGGTGTCCTCTACTCAGCATCACTTGAACCATGGGGTGTCCCAGCTGGGCTGGTGGGCGCTGGCACATATCTTAGCCCTGGTGTGAGCAATAGGTGTTATTTCCTCCCATTCTTTCAGATGGTGCTCTTCTAGCCCTTGGCTTCCTTACACACATGGGCTGCTCAGTTCTCTACTGAATAGGAGAAGGTGAACCTTTGCAGATCTCAGGGGTTCTCTGTTTGAGTAGCAATATCATTTCTTCTATTTCCCCCTGCAAATTCTAGCCACCTTTAGCTTCCTGGACTCTTAGTGCTGTCTCCCCAACTCAACAAGTTCTCTGGCTCTGTCTGGGTTACCCCTTCTATACGTTCTGGAAGAAAGCCTTCCAAGGCAGTAAGCTGGGACAACTGCAGGGCTCACCTTTTCTGTTTCACGTCTCTAAGGAATCACCATTCTTCAGTGTCTAAAATTCAGGGTCTTGAAAACTGGTGTTTCATTTTTTTGGTCTGTATGTTTTTGTTGCTGTTGAAAATATTTCCCGATCCTGTTACTATATCTTTGTTGAAAGCTGTATAATTTTTAAAGAACTAACAGATTTTCCTCTATACTTTATTTTTAAATAAATATTTTCCATCATATTTTAAAATTCACACAAAATTAACAAGTAACCAGCTAAGTACTTAA
Source organism: Myotis davidii (assembly GCF_000327345.1). Taxonomy (NCBI): domain Eukaryota; kingdom Metazoa; phylum Chordata; class Mammalia; order Chiroptera; family Vespertilionidae; genus Myotis; species Myotis davidii. The sequence goes on along the minus strand of NW_006294876.1, from coordinate 4,989,375 downwards.
GTTTTTATACTTAAAAAATGTTGTTCACTATTGCAGTATTAAAATTCGAGGCTACCTTTGGGTCGTTTCTTTTATTTGCTGGATGACTTTTTAATTGAATTGACATTTTCTTTATTAAGGGAACTGAATCAATGTGCTGCCTTTTAAAAATGTCCATTCATTAAATGTTTACTTTGTCATTGCGTATATGAAACAAGCAAGTAATTAAGTGAATTATCCCTCTGTGCTTTGCCAAGGAGTACACAGTAAATGTCAAGGTCCTTAAGGAGCAAGTACTTTTTTCTCTTCTTCACTTGAAATACTACATTTTATTAATATAATAACACAATACCTAAGAAAATCGGAGGTTAACATGTTTATTGAGTGCTGACTATCGAGTGCTTAATTACTAGGACAGTATACATGGCAGAAATTTTTCCTACTAGGTTACTACTGTATATAGGGTCTAGAGTGGTCCTGGCACATAGTAGGTGCTTAATAAATACCCGTTAACCAGTTAACTGCCATGTGTCCAAAATGGGAACAATCCCCACACGCCACAATATTTTGAATTTAATTTAAAAATTATGGCATACAAAGGGTTAAATAAATGTATGTGCACTGAGCTAAGTGATTTACATATATTATTTTGTGTGAACATCTTAAAACTGCTATTTTCTAAGTTCCCTTTCTTTTACAAGA
>NW_006294876.1:4986717-4987920 GCF_000327345.1 Myotis davidii | reverse complement strand
ATCATTGATTGGCTGCCTCCTGCATGCCCCCTCCTGGGGCCCAAGCCCGCAACCCAGGCATGTGCCCTTGACCGGAATCGAATCTGGGACCCTTCAGTCCACAGGCCGGTGCTCTACCCACTGAGCCAAACCAGCTGGGGCTAGATAGAACTTTTATAATCAGCTTAAAAAATGTTGTTCACTATTGCAGTATTAAAATTCGAGGCTACCTTTGGGTCGTTTCTTTTATTTGCTGGATGACTTTTTAATTGAATTGACATTTTCTTTATTAAGGGAACTGAATCAATGTGCTGCCTTTTAAAAATGTCCATTCATTAAATGTTTACTTTGTCATTGCGTATATGAAACAAGCAAGTAATTAAGTGAATTATCCCTCTGTGCTTTGCCAAGGAGTACACAGTAAATGTCAAGGTCCTTAAGGAGCAAGTACTTTTTTCTCTTCTTCACTTGAAATACTACATTTTATTAATATAATAACACAATACCTAAGAAAATCGGAGGTTAACATGTTTATTGAGTGCTGACTATCGAGTGCTTAATTACTAGGACAGTATACATGGCAGAAATTTTTCCTACTAGGTTACTACTGTATATAGGGTCTAGAGTGGTCCTGGCACATAGTAGGTGCTTAATAAATACCCGTTAACCAGTTAACTGCCATGTGTCCAAAATGGGAACAATCCCCACACGCCACAATATTTTGAATTTAATTTAAAAATTATGGCATACAAAGGGTTAAATAAATGTATGTGCACTGAGCTAAGTGATTTACATATATTATTTTGTGTGAACATCTTAAAACTGCTATTTTCTAAGTTCCCTTTCTTTTAACAGAGTGAAAAGGCAACCTATGGAATGGGAGAAGACATTTAAAGTGCTCAATTTCTAAAATACACAAGAAACTCATACAACTCAATAGTAAACAACAACCACAAAAATGGGCAAAGTACTTGTATATACATTTCTCCAAAAAAGACATACAATGGACAACGGGCATATAAAAAGGTGCTCAACATCACTAATCATCAAGGAAATGCAAATCGAAACCACAATGAGTTTTCGCCTCATATCTGTTATTATGGCTATAATAAAAACACAAAAGATAATGAGTTTGGCAAGGATGTAAAGAAATCGGAAGCTTTGTGCAATGTTGGTGGAAATGTAAAATGATGTAGCCACTAGTAAAACTGCGTTATATATAAT
>NW_006294876.1:4984368-4986598 GCF_000327345.1 Myotis davidii | reverse complement strand
ATGGCTTTTATAAAGAGAAAAAAGATAAGTGTTGGTACGGATATGAAGAAATTGGAACTGCTAGTGGGAATGTAAATTGGTACAGCCACTATGGAAAACACTATGGAGCTTCCTAAAAAAATTAAAACTACAACTACTTATGACCCAGCAATTTCACATCTGGGTATATTCAAATAATTGAAATCAGGATTTCTGATAATATCTGCACTCCAGTGTTCACTGCAACATTATTCACAATAGCCAATATATGTAAACAACTTAAATGCCCCCAAATAATTAAAGAAAAATATACTTACATACAAACATATACTACATTCATACATACATACAATGCAATATTATTCAGCCTTCCAAAAGAGAAAATCATGCCACTAGTGACAAGATAGATGGGCCTGGAAGATATTATGCTAAGTAATATAAGTCAGTTACAAAAGGACAAAAATCCCATGATTCCATTTATATTAGAAATCTCTAAGAGTCAAATGTATAGAAGCAGAAAATGGAATGGTGCTCTTCCGGGGCTGGGAGCTGGAGGAAATATAGAACTGATGTTCAATGGCTATAAAGTTTCAGTTATACCAGATGAAGAAGTTCTATGTAATCTGTCATACAACATAGTGCCTATAGTTAAAAATAATACAGTGTTGTGCACTTAAAATTTTGTCAAAGGGTATGTTTCATACTAAGCATTTGTATAACAAAAACAAAGACAGAAAAAGTAAAAGGGACACAAGGAAATGTGTGAATGTGATGGATGTGTTTCTTACCTTGTTGTAGTGATGATTATTGTAGGTGTACGTAGATATATGTATCTGAACTTATCAACTGTACACATTAAATATATGCAGCTTTTTTGGGATATCAGGTATGCTTAAATAAAATTGCTTTAAAACCACTCAAAAATATGGTTCAGAAATTACCCAGAGAAATTGGGAACTCATGGGAATGAAAAACAGTGGGTGGATTAGAGTGGACAGCCTGCAGTAAAGGAAGTTTTAAGAAAACACACAGTAGTGTTAAACCTAAATCTCCCCATTATGTAGAAATTGTCTTGTTTTAGAGATCGTAACAATTTATAAAAGTAGCAAATGTATGACGCCAAAGTTCATTAAAATTTATGAGGAGCCAGATTTAAATGATCACCTCTCCTAGAATAGCACATTGAGTCACATAATACCTTAGGATTATAAGAAAAAAATTATACAGTTTTCTAACTTTGCCCTAAATAGACTAAATGAATCATTAATTTGGCTTAATTAAACGGTGTTTATTAAATATTATAAATGGATAAAAGCATGTAAATCTCTTACAGAGGCTTAGCTAACTCAGTATGAAAATGAAATCAGAAAACACATACTCATGGTTTCATTAATTCTTTCAATAAATAATGTAACATTGTGGGAGAACATCAGTTAGGATCATACAAACTAGACTTGAGAAAATATAAAACCTCAGACTAAATAGTGAATTAAGTAAATAAAGACTTGTCATGATTTCTCTAATATGAGAAGGTGAGAAAGAGACTAGACAGGAGTGGATAATGGAGAAGATGGATGAGATGCTAGACACTGGAAGTCAACATGATTCCACAGTTGTGGCTCTGATTGCTAGAATCCCATGAGGATCTGGTTGCTAGAATCCAATGTGGATCTGACTGCTAGAATCCAATGATAGGATTCGAACTGCCCATGCCAGCTAGACGAAGTGGGAAAGTGGACCCATAACATATCCCGAGATTGTGTGGACTCATCCATGCTTCTCTAATCATCAAGGAAATGCAAATCGAAACCACAATGAGTTTTCGCCTCATATCTGTTATTATGGCTATAATAAAAACACAAAAGATAATGAGTTTGGCAAGGATGTAAAGAAATCGGAAGCTTTGTGCAATGTTGGTGGAAATGTAAAATGATGTAGCCACTCTGGAAAAAAATATAGAAGTTCCTAAAAAAATTAAACATAGAATTGCCATATTATATAGCAACTTCACTTCTGGGTATATATATCCAAAAGTATTAAAAATAGGAACTTGAAGAGATACTTGCACACCCATGTTCACCGAAGAATTATTCACAATAATTAGTGTGAATTGGAAGCAACCCCAGTGTCCACTGATATATGAACACATACTTACAATGGAATATTATTCAGCTGTTAAGAAGCAAATCCTGTCACATGCTACAACATGGATGAATCTTGAGGACATTATGCCAAATGAAATAAGCAGTTC
>NW_006294876.1:4971268-4983435 GCF_000327345.1 Myotis davidii | reverse complement strand
GACACAGTTGTGGCTCTGATTGCTAGAATCCCATGAGGATCTGGTTGCTAGAATCCAATGTGGATCTGACTGCTAGAATCCAATGATAGGATTCGAACTGCCCATGCCAGCTAGACGAAGTGGGAAAGTGGACCCATAACATATCCCGAGATTGTGTGGACTCATCCATGCTTCTCTGTCAAACTCTCCTTTCATAGAAAAAAAAAAAAGGGAATATTGATGACCAGCATCCACTCAGACACAAGATAGTGGTCCTATGCAAAGCCTTCAAATGGTGAAAGGCATGAGGGACAAGAGCAGAAGGGGGCATGGGACTTCCTAGGTCTAACCACTGTAGTGAAGGCTCCAGGCTTCTCCTGGATGCTCCTCCTGCTGAGTTAAGTTAAATGAGAAAGGGAATTCTATCAATGAGCAATAGAAGGACCACCATTCTAATGATTTCTCAACTGTGTACAGTACTATTATTTGTGAACCAATGATAATCAGTTTATGCCTTTATTCTTGTAATTTATGTATTTTATCCTGACTTTCTGTTCAAGCATTTGTAGTCCTCCTAGATTGTAAATTTATTCAGGAGGGAATTAGGCCACACATCATTATTTTATCTGAAAGCAAAGTGCCTGATATGTAAGTTGGCTAGGTAAGAAATTGTTTATGAATGGTCCTGGTGTTGCAGCTTCTTGGAATGGAATGGCCAAGTGGTTAGTTATGCAATAATTTTTTTTCAAAGAAGGTATTTCAAGACCCCAATTGCATGAGGGAATACTTCTCAAAAATTTGGGAAAATCACTAGTTCTATGAAAAGTCTTCTTCATCATGTTATTCTCTCAATTCATCATTCCAATCATTTGTAAGAATAAAAGTGTGTAAAAGAACTGTTAAAGATTTATCTGGCCAAAACTGGTTTGGCTCGGTGGATAGAGCGTCGGCCTGCGGACTGAAAGGTCCCAGGTTCGATTCCGGTCAAGGGCATGTATCTGGGTTGCGGGCACATTCCCCAGTAGGAGATGTGCAGGAGGCAGCTGATCGATGTTTCTCTCTCATCAATATTTCTAACTCTCTATCTCTCTCCCTTCCTCTCTGTAAAAAATCAATAAAATATATTTTTTTAAAAAAAGATTTATCTGGTGGTGTCTTTTTTGTTGGAATTTCTTCTTCTTTGCTTTTTTTTCTTTTGAGTCAGTGAATACTTGATCACATATATACATATGAAATATATAAAGTATAAAATACATAAATACCCATATAAAATTATATATCACATTCATATTTTCACTCTATAAAGAAAAATTATAATGGTTTTTAATATATTTTTATTGATTTTTATAGAGAGAATAAGGGAGAGGAATAGGGAGGTAGAAACATCAATGAGAGAAAATCATTGATTGGCTGCCTTCTGCACACCCATTACTGAGGATCGAGTCCATAACCAGGGCATGTGCCCTGACTGGAATCAAACCAGTGCCCTCTTGGTTCCCGGGTCATTGTTCAACCACTGAACTACACCAGCCAGGCTGTAATTATTTTTAAATCCCATTGTACATACATAAATTGAAATGGGCCAAATATGTCTCAAGTTTATTTGAAAAACAGTAGCAATCCCTACTTTCTTCAGAGGCAAGTGCTTTTAACTCCACTTTCTGACTTTTATTTCCATATCTCTATTAACTTTCTAATATTATTATTCCTTAAATTTTTAGTTATAGGCCTCATCAATTGAATTCTCACAATGGAAGATGAGAATTTAGCTCCATTTCTCCATCTGTCATGCCGACACACATTTCTCATCTCCCCACAGGTTCCCCATAGAAATAACCTGCAATTTTAGATAGAACAATATCATGTTGGAAATGCTTTATTACATGATTTCTTTAACAACAATACATAATTTTTTGTTTTCCCTATGTGAGCAGCTTGCCTTTCTTATTATTGTTGTTCATTTATTCCACTGTCTATGTACTTATCAGGAATCCAACCAAAAAATTTCCTCAATTTGTATAAACTTCTCTCAACATAATCAAATATGTCACTTCCACCCACGGAGGAAATCTCTTCTGATGCCTTCCAATTTGCTCTAATTTGGCCTCTCCTTACAGCTGTCACCAGGGGACCTCCCTTCACCTCCAGGCTGGGGGTTTCCTTCGTTCCTCTTCTGTGGTTTCCTTCTTTACTGGACCTGTTGTCTTCATTTTCCGATATCACTTTCTTTTTCTAGTCGAAAGGTTTTTTCAGAGAGAGACTAAGTGGGAGGCAGTTTTTGGGGACTTTATGTTTTTATTCTACTCTCATGTAATTCTAAGGCTGGGTAGAGAAACAGAGAATTCTAAGTTGGACAGATTATTTCCTCAAGTGTTTTGAGATACTACTTCATAATCCTCTGAGTTCCAGTGTCACTGTTGAGAACTGCAAAACGTTCTGAGCTTTTATTATTTTTGTATGCCTTTTCTTCCTCCTAAAAAACTGTGTCTTCTATTGGTCCCTACTGTTCTAAAATTTAATTGTGATGTGTCTTGATATAAATATATTTTTAAACAATTTCTGGACATTTTAGAAAGTTATGTTGTTCAATCCTAGTCTATTCTACTGAAATGAAAAGTTATGCTTTTCTCCTCTTTGTCTTAAATATCTTTCTATTGTTTTTTATTTAACTCAGCATTCAGATATTAAAATCTGCATCAGTTCCTTAAGAGTCTTCTTTTAGTATTTTTTCTCTTCTAGTTTTCAACCTCTTTACCTCTTGCTTTACTTTCTGGAAAGTTTCCTCTGTTAACTTATTTAGGTCACTAACAAATGATTTATTGCTGTTGTTAAACTTTATTAAAATGTATTTTTATTGATTTCAGAGAGGACAGGAGAGGGAAAGGCAGATAGAAACATCAATGATGAGAGAGAATCACTGATTGGCTGCCTCCTGCACACCCCACACTGGGGATGAAGCCTGCAACCCGGGGATGTGCCCTGACACAGAATCAAATCGTGACCTCCTGGTTCATAGGTCGACACTCAACCACTGAGCAACACCAGCTGGACAACATACTTTTAATTTCTAGGAAATGGTTTTTCCTCTGAACATTTCTTTTCATCTAGGATTCATTTTATAGATGTGAAGCCATCTCTTTTCTCTCTCAATGATGATACTGTTCTGTTTCCTTCTCTCAGCATAGTTACTATTTATAATGGTTTTGTTTGTTTTAGAATCTGTCTTTCATGTAATAGGCATTTTGAGACATCTAAGTTCCCTGCTTTTATTCGGAGAGGCAGAGTGAGGTTTAGTGAGCTGTCAGACTCTTAGCAGACGTGGGAATGGCGAGCTGTGCTCTTGCAGAACCACCAGGTGTGCATGCAAAACTCCTAGAGAAGATTCTTCCAAGCTCCAGGTGTAAGTGTAAACATTTGGCTGCCCTATATTAAAAACTGTGTGGAGTAGAGGCCAGGGTCAGGGAGGGGCTCAAAATTTAATAAGTAAAATTTCACTTTCTCCCACTCTCAACTTGCAGTGTGCTGCTTTAAACACTCTTCTGAGTTTTCCTGGAGTTGAGACTAATTTTATCCCGGGGGATGTCGGACTGCTGGTATCAATGATGAGAGAGAATCACTGGCTACCTTCTGCACACCCCACCGGCAGTCCAATATCCCCTGAGGGATGCAGTAGTGCGTGAAGCGGCAGGTGGCTGGGGAGGAGCCTGAGCCCAGGTTGGGTGCTGTGCTGCTCATCCTGGCCCCGCTGTGCCTGCTGCCGCCACCTCCATTGCCACCACAGCCCGGTAGCTCCGCCGTGGAGGCAGGGGAGGCTCGTGCAGCCGCAGCTGCACTCGCCAGCCATGAGCCTGGCTTCTGGTACCTGTCAGTTGAGTGGTGCTCCTGGTATGGGAGTACACTGACCACTAGGGGGCAGCTCCTGCATTGAGTGACTTCCCCTGGTGGTCATTGAGCATCATAGCAACCAGTCAAATGGTCGACTGGTCTACTGGTCGCTTAGGGTTTTATATATATAGATTAGAGGCCCGGTGCACAAAATTTGTACACATGGAGGGTGGGTTCCTCAGCCTGGCCTGCACCCTCTCCAATATCAGTCCCTGCCTCCTGCAACAGTAGGTCCTCCTACTTTCCCTCCAATCCGGGGCCCCTTTCCTTACGTTACACAGGTTGGTCCCCCTACTTTCCCTCCCAATCTGGGACCCCTAGGGAGATGTCCAACTGCCTCTTGCAATCCAGGACCACTGGCTCCTAACTGCTTGCCTGCTTGCCTGCCTGATTGCCCCTAACCACCTCTGCCTGCCTGCCTGATTGCCCTTAACTGCTACCCTGCTGACCTGATTGACCCTAACCTCCTCTGCCTTGCCCCACATCTGGGACCCAGGATTCCCTCCTCTGGCCGGTTGCAGGCACCCAGGACCTGGGTTTCCCTTCCTCTGGCCAGCCGCAGGCACCCAGGACCCAGGCCGGCTTCACCCGGGCCAGCCGCAGCTACAGGGGACTATGGGCGGGCAGCTTCACCTGGGCCGCAGCCGCAGGCACCTGGGACCACATGTCGGGTGGCTTGTCCCTCTCTCGGGCCACAGGCTGGGTGGTCCCCATTCCTCTCTCACAAGCTCATTTGTGCCTGGCTTGTCCCTATTCCTCTCTCCCCAGTGTTGAGTGTCTGAGCTATTATGGCATGACAGCATGAGGGCATGACGGCCATTTCCATATTAGCTCTTTATTATATAGGATAGTTTAAAAAGCATTGTTGCTTTCTTTGTAGTACACAAAGTAACTAACTTTATGGCCTTTCAAACTTGGTGAAATACAGTTCATTATTCATTCACTCTCTAGGTTTATGGTGTTTTCCCTTTTAAAAAGTCTCATTACTACATTGCCATTTCCAAGAGGGAGTAGGAGTTCATCTAAGAGTCCAATTTACCTTCTTTATTTGTAGGTCAGGTCACTTTTGAAAGGAACTGGAATTCTCAGAAAAAGGAGTGCATACCTGATTAAGGGTGAACCTACAATGCCCTTGGCCTTTGTACCATCTGCCGAACACCCTAAACCAGTATACTCTGTTACACAGGTTCGTCCTCCTACTTTCCCTCTAAGCAAAACCATATCCCACATCAGTTTCTTAGGCCCTGTTCTTAGAAGCACCAATAGCAACACAATCATGCCAGTTCTATGTAAAATGAGAGAATGGAGGCCCATTTCTGCTATTACTCTTCAGGCTCTAAGAGTCAATGACTGTAGGGACTCTGACTCCATGACTGTGCAAATGTTCTGATATATTTTATTACAAAGAGAACTATGGTTGGCATCATTGTTTAAATCTGTGGTCCTCAGATGTTATTCTACCCGGGAGAGGATCAGGGTCTAGGGCTGTGGTTCCCTGTCCTCTGGTTTGTGGCTCTGCAGAGAAGATGAAAGACCAGTTTTCCACCAGGTAGATGGGCTTTGCTCCTGGTGTCTCTCATACCTGTATTCATCAAGGCTTTGATCCTGGGTGGCCTTTTCCCTCCGCAATACTTTTCATTTCCATTTAACATGAATGAGTTGACTTGGTAACCACAAACTCCTGGCAGTGCTAATTTCATACCACTGAGACACGCTGTGAAGCCAAATGTGAAGGGAAGGTGGCACAAATGACGGGGTAATAATAGGAACCCTACAGCAAAGTGTCCAACAAATCTGGAAAGAACAAGCCATGATGTCAAGATGGAACGGAACAAATCAGTGTCAGCTGTACGACGACGGAGACCTCGCTGCAGAGTCAAAAACAGAGGCAAAGAGCTGTCTGCAAAAGTTCACAAAACTGACAGAGAAATGTTTTAAACAACCGCAATGTCATCCTGGGTCACCTAGCAAGACAGAAGATGACAGGAATCAGCGCCCTGAAGTGGAATCATAGGCCCCTTTCCAGAACAGTTTCAATAAAACGAAAATATAATAAAACACATCTTTCTGACCCAATCCTTTAAGCTGGGTCTGCTTTGTTCTGCCATTTTATCTTGCCAAGTGCCTTGTTACCCAAATAAAACATGTCTACAATAGTTTAATTCATCTAAATAAAATACTCAATGGAATAAAGTAGGCAGCATTTCCTGGTAGCTTAAGATGATGTAAAAACCCATTAGGTTTAATAAATAATTTAGTGATACTATTATATTAGTGACTCTCAACTATGTCATGATAATCTCACAAACTCATTTCAATGCCTGAACTACAGAATGAAATTTCATAGGTAACGGGGACCTGATATGCACACTTTTTGAAACATTCCCGTTTGTAATGTGTATGCCTACACCTGCTTGGGAATGACTATGACAATAGTAAATTAATATTTTAAGTATTTACTTAGCATGTATTATATACTCTTGTGAGTGCTTTAGCTTATTCATTCCTTTCACTGACCTAATAAGGTAGGCATTTTATTGTCTGAGATATCTCAAATATAAAGAGTTTAAGTAGCTTCCCCAAAAGATGAGCTGGGACTAGAACTAGGAAGTCTAACTCCGACTAACTCTTCAGAACACCATTGATTCAAAACTCTAGGACTATTTACTCTTACTATTTTAAAAGAGGCTACAGAACCTGTAAAATTACAGCCAAAATAGTAACACAAATTTCCTTAATGAGGAATGAGTACTGCTTACCATTTCACACACTCTTATTTTAGTTTTCCTTGCCTCCTATAAATAAAATAGTGGAATTATTATGTCCAACCATAGGAATAATTATACTCAAGAAATCAACATTAAAAAAAAAGAACTCAATTGTAAAGGTGACTTTTTCCTTTACATTCATGCTATATCATTTGCTGGCAGAATAATCAATTTTCCTATGATGGACCATCTTCCTAACATAAAATTTTCTAATGTATTTTACTGGTAGCTATTTAAGAGCTGAGCATCTATCAATATTTAGGATAAGGAGATGTCTCAAATCTCTTCAGGGGGATCTAAATTCTAAATAGATCCTTGGAAAGCAAAATTATTCCCCAACAGAATGGTGACATTTCTGCATAATTTCTGCTCTTCAGCACTACAATACCAAATTTATCTGGTACATAAATGAACACCACCTTCTCACTAACAGAAACTATAAGTGGGAATTGAGCCACCCATGATTACTTGTCTGGCAGCAAACCACAAGTCACAATTATTTTTGGAGTTTTTATGTTTGATTCCAAGACAAGGACAATGCTACCTTTTCATCCACATCTGTAGTGCCCACTATAGATGTCAAATAAACATTTAAGGAATGAATGAATAAAATAACAATAGGGCAACAGATATTATGTGTGAAACGTTCTACAAGGTATTAAATGACAGGTAGAAAAGACATGGTACAAAATTATTTCAGGTATGAATCTTGTGATGGTTATTTTTGTTGTTGTTAATCTTCACCAGAGGATATTTTTCCATTGATTTTTAGAAAGAGTGGAAGGGAGGGGGACAGAGAAACAGTGATGTGAGAGAGACACATTAATTAGTTGCCTCCTGCACTCCTCTGACCAGGGCCGAGGATGGAGCCTGCAACAAAGAATCAAACCCTGAACCCTTCAGCCCTCAGGTCAAGACTCTATCCACTGAGCCAAACCAGCTAGGGCCTGATGGTTAATTTTATGTGTCAACTTGACTGAGCTAAGAGATGCTCGGGTAGCTGATAAAACATCATTTCTCAGTGTGCCTGTGAGAATATTTCAGCAAGAGATGAATATTTGAATCAGTAGACTCAGTGAAGATCACCCTCAGCAATGCTGGTGGGCACCATCCAATTCCTTAAAGGCCTGGATAGAGGGAAAGGCAGAGGAAAGGCAATTGCTCCCTCTGCTTGAGCCCAGACATCCATCTTCTCCTGCCTCAGGCATCAGCGCTCAATGGTTCTCTGTGCCTTCAAAATTGGTTCCCCTGGTTCTCAGGTCTTTGTGTTTGGCCTGGAACTACACCAACAGTTTTTTTGGGGCCCTAGTTTACAGATGGCAGGTTGTGGAACTTCTCGCTCTCCATAATTGCCTGATCCAATCCCTCATAATAACTCTTTTTCTCTGTACCTCTTTATATCCTATCAATTCTTTTTCTCTGGAGAATCCTGGCTAATACAGACCACGTTGGTAGTATTTAAGTGTAGTAAACAAGTGGAAATCTGTACACCATTAACTGGAATACAAAGTAAAATGCTAAACTGTGATGAGAGAGACATAAATGGATTTAAAAGATGACAACAAGTTAGGGATGTTGGAAGCGGGTGGGGAGAAGGAATAAATTAGGCACCTGCAGAAGGAAGCATCTGAGATGTACAATGGAAGTTCGCTCTCTGACCATGTGAAAGGGTGGAGGAAAAGCATTACAGACAGGAGAAAAAGCATGAGTAAAGGCACTGAATTAGGCAAATGCAGAATGTGTGCATGTGTTGTTTCACATAATAATTAGAGTTCAGTTTGATTGGAGTGTAGAGCCCGATTAACTATTCGACAAAGTAGATTGAAAGTTCTGACTTAAGTAAAAGGTAACTGTTCAACAGTGAACTGATATCCTCAGTCATTGAATGTGATGCACCATCTCATCTATTTCTGTACTCCAAGTAAGAAAACCTTTGAAAATTTACGGAAGTCATTTGTTTTATTGACAAGAAAATAGTTAATAAAGCTTAACTGGTTCCTTTTCTAATGATTTTTAGAGAGAGAGGAATGGAGAGGGAGAGAGAGAGAAACATGGATGTGAGAGCAAAACATCAACCACCTGTCCCCTATACACCATCTACTGCGGATCAAGCTTGTAACCCAGGCATGTGCCCTGACTGGGAATCAAACCAGCAACCTTTGGGTGCATAGGATGACACCCAACCAACTGAGTCACATTGGCCAGGGCCTTTACTGTTGTTTTGAAGTTTACTTTGTTAAGTCCCCTGGCACTGTGGTCACAGACAGCTATCAGCCCCTACAGCCCAAGAAACAGTCTCATTTCTCTTCTGCTTCATTTATATTGTTGACATTTCTTTCCTGTGATTTTCTTCGTGTGTGTATCTTTCAGAGCCCCCCTTCCTTGTTGCCTCCAGAGTGGTTTTTAATTGCTACTGTCACATCTACTATTCAGGGAACCTATGGGGCTGACATCAAGTAAGAGGGAGTTGTTATTATCACTGCACCCTAATATGAGAATATAATGGTTTTCTTACTTATATAATAACAGCTGTATGGTTCATCTATTTTATCTTCAAATGACCCAGTGGAAGATTAAGTCTAAGAAATATAATCCACTTGTGGGAAGAGGAGGAAACTGGCAATTAGAGGGGTTAAGTGAATAATTCACGATTACTCAGCTGGTGGTACAGTAGAGACAATATCACAGTGACAGCCATCCCGGTGACCTTTCTTGTTCTTGATAAGATATATGAATGTGCACACTCATGTCAACTCCTTTGTTTTGTCTGTGAAATATATCTCCCCATTTCTTATGTAGTAACATATTAAAAACATTATTATATCCACTTGTGTAAATCAAAATGGGATGACAGGATTTTATTCCACTTTTCATTTCTTATAACATTACACATTCAATTAAAAAATACCCTCTTCACTAGAGTGGCTTCGTGGAACATTTCAGCATGATCCATTCTCAGATCAACTTCAAAAGATTGAATTTAAACCTATCTTCAAGCTGTGAAGGTTTTAGTTTTCTTTCCCTTTAATTTTATTTTTCCCTTTTGAAATTTCTCTTCTGAGAATGAATTACATACAGCCTAACAAGGCATATATCCATATTTGCGTCCCAATAAACACACAAGAACTTGCTGAACTGTAGCACTGATGAATAGGCCTCTGTTGAACGAGTTTCTGTATGTTGAAGCAAAATGAACTGTGACCAATAAATCGCTTCTATCGTCACCATCCTTCCACATCTCCCCAATACGTAGAAGTGTCTTAATGGATGTGCATTATCAAAGTTTGCAGGCTTATTTTCACTCATAAAGAATAGTGTACCAGATGTTCCTGGTACACTGAATTTGTCACACTGTAGACAAGCTAACATCATTATGTGAGACCACAGGGGAAAAAATAAAAGACTCACATTTAATCCAGATTAACTACCAGGAGACCCATCAAGGCAGTTGGGCTAGCTCATGATACAGCAGCTTCTAGCAAATTAGCAGCCCATAACAACTTAGTTATAATGAGCTCCCAGATCTTACACCATAAGCTCGACTCCATTAAAGTGAATTCTAGTACATGAATTCATGTGCAGAGTATAACCTTAACATCTGTCTGTGCTCAGCCAATATTTTGTTTATGCCTTCTTAGGAACAACCAAAGGAGGGACAGTCATTTCCATAAGCTAGAGTTTCACCTGCTAGAGAAGGCAGAGCCCCCTGGCTGCAGAGCTGGGCAGCAGGCTGCTTGGGGTTCCAGCAGCTGTTTTGTACATACTAGGCCAGTTTTCTGCAAAACAATTTCCCCTTGCTATTCAAGTGGGAAAATCAATAATCTAACCAGAAATTAAGTAGTCAACAAGACATGCATATCTAATAAATATTGTAGAACTTGTATTTAGTTAAGCCAAATGACTTAAATTGTATCCTACTAAATAAACTCAGCATGGAGAACCTTTCTCTTTTGATAAACCTAGGCCATTCTCCCCCCACTCCACCCCCCCCCCCCCCCCAAAAAAAAGCAATGTCCTCCTTCTCTTCTTGTGGTGGATACCCATGAGGATTCTGAAAATAATATCACTATTAAATAATAGTTATTATTTCTATTTTACATATCAGGAAACAATGGAATAAATTCCCCATGGATATCTGGTTGCTAAGTTAGAGAAACAGGCATTTGGTATGTAATTTAAAGTATTCCCATGGGATTTTAGGTGTACAATGAATAAATATCTATGTGAATAATTTAACTTTCCCATTCTTGTTCTACCTTAAACAATGGGTATACATGAATCATTTGGGCAGTGCTTTCAAAATTGAAACCCCTCCTCTTATCTCCAGAAATCTTAGCATGCAAGAAAGTGGGTGCTGCCAGTATCATGGTGGGGGTTTTAGATTTTTACACACCCAAAATGCATCTCGTTCTCATCAATCTATATATACACGAATAATTGACTTCAGAGAGAGGAAGGGAAAGTGGAATAAAAACATCAATGATAATGATGAGAAAAAATTATCGATCAGCTGCCGATACCCCCCCACTGAGGAAGGAGCCCACAACCCCGGCATGGGGCCTGACCAGGAATCAAACTGTGACCTCCTGGTTCATGGGTTGACACTCAATCAGTGAGCCACACTGGCCAGGCTGATCAAGCCTTTGGATCAAACTACTAATTTACAGTAAATACAGAGAACAGAGAAACATGTTAGACAACTTCATGAAGACATAATTAGCAAAATCCAAAATATGGAAAAACACACATCTAATTTTCTTAGTTTTGGGTAGTCAGAAAATTCTATAAGACTGCTTTAAAGACATGAGTCAAATTCTTTGATTATAGTTTTTTTTTTTTAAAAAAATATGCTTTTATTTATCTTAGAGAGAGAGAGAGAGAAAGGGCGAGAGAGAGAGAGAAAGACACATCCATGTGAGAAAGAAATATCACTTGGCTCTACCTCCTGTATACCCCTTATTGGGGATTGAGCCAGAAACCTGGGCATGTGCCCTGATAGAGAGTTAAACCAGAAAGTAACCTTTTGGTGCATGGGACAATGCTCAACCAACTGAGCCATACTGGACAGGGCTAATTATAGTTTTAAATAGAAAGTACCTACCTCAATGCTTTTCCACCACAGACTCATTTTCATGTTTATAATAATCTTAAACAGTGGATCCAAAGAGATGTATAAACACATGCCTAATACATGTCATCAGCATGCAAAGATCAGCCTTGGTTTGTCTTCTAGTAACTACATTTGTCTTACTGGCCTCCTTTCTGGGCCAATCAGAATAGAATGGCTGGTACTTATTATGCACTCATTTAACAAATGATGAACAGTCATTCACCATGATGTGATCATCTTTATCAGTGACCCCTAAATCAAGACAGAGTGTCTCACAAGGACAGATAACCGAGCTTAACAAATGTACCCATTTCTTATATCACAGGTTTTGAATTTGAATTTGTTAACTTCCCTATACTGTGCTTAGCTGTGCAGCTCAATGAGGGCAGCAGTCATCTCCGAAGTGGGGTACATGATGATCCACT
>NW_006294876.1:4966620-4971243 GCF_000327345.1 Myotis davidii | reverse complement strand
AGCCACTGGGGAAGAGAAAGTAAAGTTTCACTTATGTTTACACTTTACACTTACTGTTCTCACTATTAAAATGAGGTTTTTATTATATAGTGTCTCCATAAAACATATATACACTTTAACAGCTGACAGCCCAATTTTGACAATGAAATGTATTTTAAAAAACACTACCTTTATAATTATTCAAAGTGTGTATACCTATTTGGGGGGGATACCCTTTATTTTCTAAAATATAAATTTTTGGTACAATGGTATAGTTATATCAATGTAAAAATAAATGAGCAGTAATGGATATTCTTATTCAAAAGACTTTTCCTGATTGAGGAGTGACATTAACAAAGGCTGAAGACCCCTGGGTGAGAACCCACACAGGCAGGGCCAGGGACCCAGGTGAGATCCCACCTTAGCCATCCTGCTCTGCTCCAAAGCTAAACAATGTGCCCCTAACTCGCACTGGGATGCCCTACAGAAGAAATAATAAAATCCTATTCACTTCATTTGGAAGGGATCACAGTGGTGAAGCCTTTAATTTTGCAGGTCCAGAAACTGAGGTGCAGAGGGATTAAGTGACTAGGCTGAGCCGCTTCAAAGCTCTTCGGGGACATCTGAGGGGAAATACAGCAAAATGAAGTAGAGTTAATACCAGAGCTGGACCTGAATGCACTCTACTGTTCTTCTTCCAAATATATTGCCCCAATAAGGAAACAAACAAACAAGGAAACAAAATTCCCAAAAGCCAAAAACAACGACAAAGAAAGAAAAGGAAGGAATTAGAAGGCAAGAGTCACCCAACTGCATCTTTTGGAACCGCCCTTACATTGTCCAATTTTCTGCTGACAGCCTGAAGCACAGGGGGCTAATACCAGCGGGGAACTTTCTGAACATGGACTGCATTCCGCAGGGCAGCACCTTCATCTTCTAATGTTAAGCCCCTTTATAATTCTACCTTCAAAAGTAGTGAACATCCACATTGTTCTAAGGTGAACAGCACGTTACCAAAAAATAAAGGTCTACTGGTACAATACAGAATGTCCACCCATAATCTTGATCCAGTAAAATGTCCTTCTATAGATGAAAGGGGAAGTTACCATACACTTTATAAATGCTATCACAATGTTAAGAATATCACAGTTCTTATGGAGAGAAAGTCATGCACAAAGCATGTCCACATTTTCTTTAAGTCCTACAGTTGGACTGTACTGGGAGCATATAAAACCAAGCCTGGGACCTTGCAGGCCCCTATTTTTTCCCACTACACCACAGCTAAGGGGCCTATTTCAAACCTGGACAAATACTATAAAAATTTTGTCTCCAATAAAAACTCACATGTTCTCGAAGTTTCCCCCCAATATCAGTGTTTCTTACAAACAAGCGTGATAAGAAAGTTGTCTAGCTTACAGAACATTGACAGTGATAAATATGATGCATGTAGCCTCCATGTCACCATAACACACTTGATCCCTAGATTGTTGTTGTTTGGAGGAATAATAATCATAATAGTCATTGATTTATCCTCTGCACTGATAGCGCCATGAAGGCAGTGGGTTTAGATCTCTTTATTTCTGGCTTTAGAACAGCGACTGGGTACAATTTCAGTAAACTGTAATGTAGTAATAACTCTGTTATGCCATCTAACTAAAAACATCCTTATGAGATGATTTGGAAATATTAGCATCCATAGGCTTATTGGGTAGGATGAAAATGATACACAAAGCTGCTCAATAAAACAAGCAACACAATGGCTGCAAATGAAAGCAGTGAGGAGAGAATGAAGAAGTGGCCAGAGGAATGGGGAGGACATGGTAAGATCAGGCCATCACCCACATGTCTACCATTCACCCTCTTAGCACTAAAAGGCCCATCCTTGTATCCAGGCTAACTGTACCTTCCCTCAGATCACATATCTCCCTCTCTCTTTGTCTTATGAGTGCATGCACACATACAGTATGGAAGAAAGTAGGCCTAGAATAATACAAGATTGAGATCAATTAGATGCCAAGGATGACCCCTTTAATCTCTTATCACCTTGAACCTGACACCTGCATGAGTCTCCAACGTGGCAGACAGGACCGCTCTAATCTATCCAGCCGCCAATTCTCTACAGAGATTTCTCAGATCACCCTTGAACTTGTCCCTCACCTCCTCCCTCACAGCCCGTTTCTGAATCTATAAAATCAGATAGCTGGTTTCCTAATGCTCATGGGTCTAGCAATCCTCCAGGGAACCCATTAAAAATGCAGATGTCCAACTCCAGCCTTTGAGACAGTGAGAAGGAAGCTGCATTTCTAACAGCTGCTCAAGTAAGTCTAATATGGATATTCAGTTGCACCCCATTACCAATCCCTGAGCTCCAGGCCCTACAGGATTCCAAACAGGCACACACAGACTAGTGGGTCAAACAGTTTGGGAGAACAGCCTGGAGCGTCTGGCTAGAGGTAAACAGTAAAGAAAAACTGAGGGAGAGATGGGTGTGGGGCTGGAGGAGGCAGGATGGGGATGGGGTGATGTAAAAGGGATATCTGTAAACGGGAAAAAAATCTAAGTAAGTTTTCCAAAACCGAAGTGACGTGCTTAAATTCATCAGTGCTTGCAGTTAGAAGGCAGAAGGTGAGTGAGCTTCAGAGTTAAGCACACGTGGGTCCTAACTCTTGCACTAATTTCTGGAATCTTAGACATACTGCCTAACAAAATAATTACTCAACTTAATGTTTCTCAGCTATTGTACAGAGATACTATATAACACATAGGGACTTTGTGAGATGCTATAAGCAAATAATCAGGATGCCACTGGATCTGCCTAGTAAGTGTATCAGTTATTATTTCAGAGCAATAACAAATATAGCGTCAGATTTATAAGTTTTTAAATGAAAAATGCAAAGTTCCTATTTAATTCCTTATACCCTACATGAAAAATGTATGCCATGTGGCCAATATGTGTGAACCGAAATTGCCAAATATATGCTGGTATGTGCCAGGGTCTACAAAATAGTGTCAGGTCAGCTAATGCAAACTCTATTAATGCTAATGCAAATGATCAGAAATTGGTTCAGAAGGGCATGAGGGCTTGAAATGAGCGAAAGCAGTTGAAATTCGTGAAGAAGGACCTGTAATTGATGTGGAGCTACACAATATATGGCTGTATTCAGAGTTCCTCTCTGAGAGTGTGTACTTAAATGTTACACTGTAAGTGAAATGGCAGTTGAGGCTTATGGGATGCAGAAAGGCTCTAAAATCTCTTTGCTTCATATTGAATAGACAGTTCACCAACAGCGAACATTAGCTTTTCTTCTTTAAAAACAATCTAGTGCCGTTGGAAGCTGTAGACTAACTCCATACTTTGGTTTTTAAAAGAAGTGGCCCTCATGGCTTTGAAAAATGTTCACACACTGGAGGTCATTATATAATTAGGTACATTAAAGTGTTTATTCCTAGAGCTGGCAGAGTTTATTTTTAAAACTACACGTGCTGAGTTTAATTAAATTTGTCAAATGTAGGATGAATTTAATGGGACAGAGGCCAGTGATCTGATCCACAAATTTTGAGGTAAGCCGGCAGTAGATATGGCCAAAATCTACAAAATACCACTGTGGACATGATTAATATTTATTGGTGATTTTTAGGATCCTAAGAATGTATTTTGTGTGTTTTTTTTCTGTAGAAATTTGACAAAATTGCTTACTGAATATGACCACATAAATAATATAGGCTATTGCATAATTTTTTCACATCAATGTATATTAAAAAATTACAAAAATACATAATTTTATTATTTTAGAGATTGAATACACTGTTATAGCAACAGGCACACCTCTTTTGGTGGAGGTAATAGACAGCTCCAGAGGCTGAGTAGTATACTGGTTAAGTTTCTACAGCTAGAGAGTGATAAGAGGGGAGAAGACGCCAGGTCTTCTTCCTAAGAGACCATCAGTGGTCGCAGATCTTGCCATAGGCAGGGACATTCTGAACTCCTATTCTGCTATTTGTATTTGACCCCAAAAATCAGCCAAAAACCCCTGCCCTCCTGGAGTTTCCCTTCTAGTGGAGAAAACAGATGTTAAACCAAGTGGGCCAATGATTAGAGAGAGATCCACTGGAGGGAAAGGCAATGGAGGAAAATAAAGCAGGAAAAGAAGATGGGGGCAGGGGGAATTTAAGTTGGATTACCAAGAATGAACTCACTGACAAGGCGACATGTGAGCCAAGATCAGAAAGAAATGAGGGAGTGAGGCATGTACCTATCTGGGCTGGGTTTTGGGGAGGTGAGGTAGTGTGTGTGGGGTTTTTTTTGTGTGTGTGGTTTTTTTTATTAGATTTATTGGGGTGACTGGTTAATAGGTAGTGTTTGTTTTTTGTTTTAATATATATTTTATTGATTTTTTACAGAGAGGAAGGTGGAGGGATAGAGAGTTGATGAGAGAGAAACATTGATCAGCTGCCTCCTGCACACTCCCTACTGGGGACGTGCCCGCAAACAAGGTACATGCCCTTGACCAGAATCGAACCTGGGACCCTTCAGTCCACAGGCCGCCGCTCTATCCACTGAGCCAAACCAGCCAGGCCCCGCAGGGTTTGCAGACCGGAGGGCAGCACTGGAGAGCAGGCGCCGGGGAGGCTGCGAGAAGGAAC
>NW_006294876.1:4955141-4966255 GCF_000327345.1 Myotis davidii | reverse complement strand
AGAAGCTCTGCCCTCCTGGAGTTTCCCTTCTAGTGGAGAAAACAGATGTTAAACCAAGTGGGCCAATGATTAGAGAGAGATCCACTGGAGGGAAAGGCAATGGAGGAAAATAAAGCAGGAAAAGAAGATGGGGGCAGGGGGAATTTAAGTTGGATTACCAAGAATGAACTCACTGACAAGGCGACATGTGAGCCAAGATCAGAAAGAAATGAGGGAGTGAGGCATGTACCTATCTGGGCTGGGTTTTGGGGAGGTGAGGTAGTGTGTGTGGGGTTTTTTTTGTGTGTGTGGTTTTTTTTATTAGATTTATTGGGGTGACTGGTTAATAGGTAGTGTTTGTTTTTTGTTTTAATATATATTTTATTGATTTTTTACAGAGAGGAAGGTGGAGGGATAGAGAGTTGATGAGAGAGAAACATTGATCAGCTGCCTCCTGCACACTCCCTACTGGGGACGTGCCCGCAACCAAGGTACATGCCCTTGACCAGAATCGAACCTGGGACCCTTCAGTCCACAGGCCGCCGCTCTATCCACTGAGCCAAACTGGTCAGGGCAGAAGGTAGTGTTTTAAGCATAGGTAAATGGCAAATGCATAGGCCATGTGCTGGGATGATGACCTAGAAGCAAGGAGTTTTGTATGCTGGAGCAGAGAAAAGAGGGAAGGAAAACAGGAAATGTGGGATAGATAGGGCTGCAGACCACAATGGGGCTTGTATGTCCTTTGCATTTACTCTGCATAAAGTAGTAACTTGATAGGATTTACATCTTCATAGGATTTCTCTGGCTGCCACCGGGAAATAATCTTCATAGTCATCCATTACCAGTTATTTCACGCAAGTCACTTACCCTCTCTTTATCTCAGTGAAGCTGGGAGGAGCATATTAGCGTATCTTAATGCACTGTATAGAGCATTTTTCATGCTCTCCTTGGCCATGCCTCCATTATAGCAATTATCTTACTGCACTACAGTCACTAGTTCTCACATCTGCATCCCTACCTGATTTTTTAGTTCTTGGACCCTAGGGAATATCTCTTTCTATTTTTGTACACAGCACCTCATGCAATGTTTATTTTAGCACACAGGAGGGACACAACAAAAGTTGCTGAATATAAGGTATTGCAAACATAAGAATCATGAAACTATAAAACAGAACTCTAAATCAGAATTTCCAAGTTGGTAAGCTGCTTGTGAAAATACAAACACAAATCTGTGTACGTAAATCATGCCAACTAGAACGTTTGGTTAGACTTTCTAGCTATAATCCCACAACTTGACAATGTAATTAAGCGAGTTGGACCCAATCTGTGATTGTCTGGGTAAATATATTTTTTAAACAATTGAAACTATTTTTCTTAATGTGTGCATAAAACTTAATAACCCAGAAAGTATTTTGCAATGAGGCATTTAGAAATCCTTAGGATGCATATTTCTTTGACATCAAATTTTGTTTGTCTTTCTGCTGTGTGTTAGACTACAACCGGAAGAATCTTTGGATGTACCCACATGATATACATATCTGAATTTTAAAAAAACACACACACACAAAACTTGCAAATAGTTTAAATTTCCTTCCCATATAAAATATTTCTATCTGGCAATGTGGGGGTAATGGGCTATCTAGCTAGTTAATCCTTTATTTAAAAAAACACACAACTCTTTATTTGGATAACATGCATTATAATGAAGACTTAATGTCTCTTGAACCCATTACATTGATGCTACACAAGTATGAACGCCTAGACCAGTGATGGCGAACCTATGACACGCGTGTCGAACTCATTTTTTTTGGTTGATTTTTCTTTGTTAAATGGCATTTAAATATATAAAACAAATATCAAAAATATAAGTGTTTTAATATGATTGCAAATATCAAAAAATTTTTATATGTGACATGGCACCAGAGTTAAGTTAGGGTTTTTCAAAATGCTGACACGCCAAGCTCAAAAGGTTCGTCATCACTGGCCTAGACCCTATATTCCTAAAGTAGAGCTTCACAATCATTTACCTTTACATTTTGGCAGTATTATTAATAATAACAATCAATGCATAAAAACCACTCTCAAACGTTAAAGTTTTCTTAACTCAGTATTTTCAATCTATATCATTAGATTTACTTTCATTCACTAAAAATGAAAAGGTCTCTGAGCCTTAGTAGGATTAACATAAACTTGTAACTTCTAATTAATTTGAATGAAATATTTACTAAGAGGTACCCCTAGAAAGTAAGTGAGGCTCCCTTGTTAGTATCTTCAAAATAAATCCACGTTAGAGGATTAAAATTCTAAAACATGTGCTATGTTTCTGATAAAAATAAATAATTTCTTTGTGTCAACATGGTCATTATTTGTACTTAATACATGAGCTACGAAGCCATTCAAATTTCAAATAATTTTAATCAAGTAGAAATTTTATCTTGTGATTGACATCACTTGAAAACTATTCTCTGTCATTTGTCATTCATTTGGAAACACTCAAAAGATAAAAACTTCAAGACTTTCCAGGCATTCTGTATTACCTACAATTCTCCAATGTATACCTGTTTTACAAATACATTAACAATAGAATATACAACTCCCATAGATTTTCATCTTTATAATCACCAGCTGTCTGAAATTCTGAAGTCAATTTTTTTAAAAAATCTATCGAGCATTATAAATATTGTTAACTCTAAAGGTGATACAGTTGGTATCTATGAAGTCCTAAATTTGGGTCAATGATTCTCTCAATGAGTTATCTGAATAAAACCAATCTGGAAAAATTGGTATGGTAAAGCTCTCCCATAATTATTGGATGTGTGCATCCCATTTATACCTTTTAGAATTATTAAAACATGTAATTATTGTATTATATTTCCAATGTAAAGCTGATCATTGAGAACCAACTAATCTCTATGAGAAAGGGAAGCCGATGCAACAAGTCAGCTGTCCAATACTGAATTTTTGCAGTGGCTTTACACAGTAACACTGATCAGAGAATTTTTATGCCTTTACTCTCAATGAAGAATGTCTTTCTGGGTGAGGTTACTAGTGAATTGTATACCCAATGAGAAAAAGGCCCACAGTTTCCAAATCAACTTTTAATTACTTACTACTTAAATATAAATGGCTCTTTACATGGGCAATCATAACTTTCACAAAATCTAAAGGCTATATCTATGACAACCTAAGTCTTACTAGAACAATTATTAAGCAGTTATAACCGCGTTAGCTGATAAAAAATGGCACATCGATCCTCGCAATTGCTTTCCTTTAATTCAGTTACTTGCCATTTACAATTTCAACATCAATGCACTGAATAAACTGACAACCGTGAGGCCAGAAATCAATCCCACCCATGTTTTCTACCCAGAACACTCAACCTGCAGTTTTGAAACTTTAGCCAAAAACATCACAAAAGCAACATCAATAATGAAAGAATTGAAAAAAAAAAAAGAAAAGAAACGAAAAGAAAAGAAAGAAAGATATGTTTAGTTTTCACTTTTGCTCTTTTACCTTTGGAAACAAATGATCCTTAAACACTTCAAAACTGTAGTCTGGGCAAAGAAGTCGCCTAGTTGCAAAGATGAGGGGCGACTTTCTCCCCGCAGCCCAGGCAGCAGTGCTGGCGGCTCCAGGCTTCTCCCACCTGCTCCTCCCTCCCCGCTTCCAAAGGACCCCAGAAGAGCTCAGAAATCACGAGAGGACGGGAAGAACAGCCTTGAAGAAGTCGGGATGCCAAATCATCACAGTTTAATTTCTGCTTTTTCTTGCAAGCAGTTTAAGAAAAAGCAAAGCAAGAGCATCAGAGATACCACAAGCTAGTGGTTGCCTTCTTAAAAAGAGAAAAGCACGGAGTTCAGCCGGGCACAAAGGTCTCCATGGCAACAGTGAATTCAGACCCCCATTGGCATTATTTATGCAACATTTCATCACAAAAGGACCCTCCCACTACCCTGCCTAGCAAATTCTAGTTTTCTCATCTAACATTTCTTTGCCCTGAATTGGTACGTCTGAATCCTTAGCGCTCTGTATCTCAACAGTGAAAAAAATAAAAATAACAAAAAGAAAATTAAAAAAAAAAAAGAAATCCCATGGAATTATAAAATTTTCTCAAACTGAATCTGGACTTCTTTTTTCCTTGGTGAACTCAAAGGCAAGAGACAGATTCAAATTTGTTTGAAGTTCATATTCAAAACCTATCTAGTTTTTATCTAAAAGACAGGCAGCGTGACAAACACCAGTTTCCTGAAATTATGTCAATTTTTAAAATGACATTATCATTCAAAAAAGGCATAAAATGTGGCAAAAAAAACAACCCAAAAGACTCACAGAAAAGAGAAATTGTCTAGATGCTGACTTTGAAGCTAAACTTTATGCACTGATAGCCACCCCAGATATTATAGTACCTTGAATAACTTCTGAGTCTTTTACCTGATTATCTCTTTTAACCATGACTTCTAAAAAACATAAATTGAGCAAAGTATTTTAGACACTTTTTATTGAACCATGTACCAAGTGCTCCCCAGATCCACATTTTATAATTAGATGACCTGGAGCAAGTTATTTAAAACAGAGATAAGCCCCCAAAGTAATTAGGCTATCATAGCTATTAATATGATGATATATTATTGAAGAAATGTTTTCTTCATCATATTTGATGATGTTGAAAAGAAAAATTACTAGTTCTCATTTGAAAAGGATCCTACTTAGTGTTGACTCAAATAAGAACAAGAAGACTTTTAAAATTAGGTTTGATTATATTTAAAACAATACAAGCTTTTATTAAACCTTCAGACAGTAAATATCTCCCCCACACCAGTCCCACTCTCTTTTAATACAGTTGCATGACTAAACTTAAATCACGTACTTTGATCTAGGTCCTAATTGAGTCTGTCATTTCTAAGACAATTAGGTAAGAAAGGCTCATGGGTGCCTGTATTTCCTGTCCATGCATATTTGATAAGATTTTCTGTTGCCTGCAAGAAAAGAAAATATCCCTGCTTCACAACCCCAGACACTTTATTCAACTAAATTGTTGCCTCCAAAAATACAGCCCACACTCATTTTCCATGAGGACAATCCTGGAGTTGGAGAACTCATGGCCCTACTTAAATGATTATACAATATCTACGAATAAGTCATTCACATGTCTCTGACACTGAACATTGAAAAAGAGAATTAAAAAGCCAGGCTCATATTACTCTTTTAGGAGAATTACTCTCCCAGGTGAGAGCAGCCACCACCCATACATTAGATCCATTCTCTCTTCTATATCTACTGCCTTCTTTTTAGTTGTTTTTGTCTCCCCCGCCTCTTCTGTTTTACTTCATCTTAGCAGCCCTTGTATTTCCGCATTATCTCTTCTTCTTGATGCTTCTGATATGATTTTATTTCAGCAATGGTTTTATCTGTTCCCACTTCCCCATGAGCATTGCCAGCTCACTATTATTCCTTTGATGCATCCTTTGTCTCTCTTTGATTCAATGCATTTTCTTTTTTTTAAATGTCTTTAGGCTATGAAAACAAAGTATGTGACTCACTACCTAGAACAACTTCGTTACTTGGGGGATGTTTTATTTTTCTGTAGTTATACGTTCTCTGCCTTTTGAGTGGGGATGTACAATGGTAAAAGAAATTTGGTGTTTGTCAAACTCTTTTAAAACTATTTGTATACATGCTCTGTCTCAGCAATTCTGCTCCTAGACATACACTCAGGAGAAATGTGGACATAAGTATACCCGAAGACATCTTCTGTGATGCTCATACCAGTAATATACATATCAACCCCAACTGAACACTATAGAAATGCCCAGAGATGACAAAGGATAGTAGTATGATACATGTACAAAATGAAATCCTATTCTGCAAAGAAAATAAATTAATAACCAAATGCACTATTATAGCTGTCTTTACACACATAATCTTGAGTAAGCTGTATACTTGATATATGCCCTTTTCCTTACGTGTGTTATACTTAAAAAAAAAAACAAACTCTAAATTATTTACAATCCTAGATTTTTGGAGATTATAACAGACATGCATGAAAATAGGAACATTAATTACCTATTAATGTTTGTGATTAAAAAATAAATATGTACCATTTTAACTTCAGAGGTGTTGAGCAATATCCTTACCATTTTTGTTTAAAAAGAAAATAATTTTTAATTCTTCCAAAATAAAAGTAGAACTGGAGGATGAAAAAATCACTATTTGTTGTGGCATCATCAATTCTAAAATAATTCACTATGTTGTGGTCCTTTTGAACAACTAATCCTATTGCTGAGAAAAAGTTTTAAAAAGAAATAAAAAATGCATTTTAATGTACTGGCCACTTTTATCTACTAACAGTGACAGTAAGGTAGAAGAATAAGTAGCACTAATATAGGAAAGCACTAACATCTATATAATAAAAGCCTAAGCAACCATTATGGCAGAACAACCAGAGGACCAGTTGCTATGATATACACTGACCACCAGGAGGCAGACGCTCAATGCAGGAGCTACCCCCGATGGTCAGTGCGCTCCCACAGGGGGAACACCGCTCAGCCAGAAGCTGGGCTCACAGCTGGCAAGAGCAGCGGCGGTGGCAGGAGCCTCTCCTACCTCCGTGGCAGCACCAAGCGATAAGGAGCAGCGATCAGGCAGGTGGTAAGGAGCGAGGGATCACAGATTGCGAGAGGGATGTCTCACTGCCAGCTTTGGCCTGATCCCCTGAGGTGTCCCGGACTGCAAGAGGGCGCAGGCCTGGCTGAGGTGACCCCCACCCCCCCAGTGCATGAATTTCATGCACCGGGCCTCTAGCTATAAATAAGTGACCAACTTTAGTATGGTTCCCAAATAAGTTTAATGTAAAGAGTTTGGTTTGCTATTTTAATAAAACATTATCTTTACAAACTATTTTTTAAAGGCTTGACTCTCCAAAAACTTTGGCTTTTCATTTTCTGAGAAACAGCATTCCAGTGTAAAAACTCTCTAATTCTATTTATTATCCCTCCAGACTCTAAGGTATAAAATTACAAATGATTGACAGTCAAATTACTGAGCCTGCCTTCCAAGGGGCACAGTGGAGCTCCAGTGCAAAGGTTCTTTTGCAATTAAATAGCTGCAAGGAGTAATATTTTTAGGGCCAGCTCAGCTTTTCATTTGTAGTCCACAGTTATCTCTGCTGTCCATGGTGAGAATGGATTGCAGGCCGTGGGAGAGGAAAGAAGAGGAGAAAAGCTAGAGGAAGGAAGTCAAACAAACAATGCTGGACATTTGCCTGGGGGCCCTGGTAGTGACAGCTTCTCCCATAAAACCAAAAGCCCTGTGCTGCCTGCTGCTGCTAAACATGACCTAGTGTCGAATCCACTCAGAAATAGGACATTTGGTACTTAGAGAGGGGAAACACATGACATCATACATTAGCACTCACTCCTGAATCAGTATAAGTTTGAGCCCTGTAACTAGGAGTATAGGCTATACTAAATCCCATTAATAAAATATATTTTAGTTTTCATTTGCCCTATCTGGGCATAAACTTTTTATATGGGAGCTTTACACCAGATAAGTTGCTCACTTTCATTCACTCTATGCCTTAAAGTAAAGCTCATGCAAGGACAGATTAAGAAGACCAGAGGATTTCAGGGGCAGTGCTCTAACCTGGCATGAAATTAATTTCACTGTACTCAAAGCACCCTTGGTTTCTCAAATAGGTTATGTAGTTGACCATGTGGCAACAGTTCAGCAAACTCCTTGGCTTTCTGACCATATAAACGAGCAATCATATGAATGTCTATCTTTGGCATAAACAAAGATTGAAAGCAGGAATCCCCAGTTACCAATTACATGATAGCAATTATTACAAGAGAATGAATATAGGGCACGGTTTGTAAAATGCATTAATCAGAGGCTGAAACACATACGCTCTATGGAGTACCCCGAAAATGCCACAATGCACCAGTTTTACTATGAATATATGCACTTTCCAAATAATATTAATGATAACAAATGCAGAGTTTTAAAGTTCTCTCTCTCTCTCTCTCAAATGCCTTGGCAGAATGCAAAATTTTAACCTAAAAAAGAGGGTTCCCTTATGGCAGAACTCAGATGGAAAGTGTCTATCATATTTTACCCTTTTCCATATTTCAATCCCATATTGAAGACACTGTCTTATAAGACATAATTCATTTTATCTGACTACTAAGAATATTGCATCTTAATCTCAGAATATTAAGAGAAGCATTTGCTTCATCTTTTGCATAATTAGCTCATGTCTTTATTTGATATTCTTTAACATTTATGTAAAGTGGTGATCATGAATAATACTCTGTCAAAACAGAGTGGGCACTGTTTCTTTGGCAGGACTTAGGTATTACGTCATTGCCCTGGGCTGAGACAGCTAAGGAATACCAATAAGAAAGTGCACATGAGTAAGCATTTTAAGTCCTTCCCACAATGTGTTTGGCTAAATAACTAGCCAAAGAGAATACTTTAAAAATATTCTTTAAAAAAAATTAAGGTTCAAAGAAATCACAGGGGTGCATTTGATACAAACGTGAGTATATTCTTAAAAATGTGAGACATTTCAATATGTCCAATCATAACTACATAAATATGTTGGTATAATGATTCCCTGTAGGATAAGTTCTCCTTGGGTAGTATCACAATTCTTACATTTCCTCTGGAACACTGTCCTCTTATTTTCAATATCTAACATGTGTCTCAGGAAGTTATAAAGGAGGGTGGCTGCTGTACCCTGTCATGGAAGAGGGGTTACAGAAGGACAGGCTCCATAGGCTGGCATTACTGTAACTCTACACTCTACCATTCTCCTCATGCTTTTTGTTTGTCAACATTTTTTTTCAACTGAAAGCAGTATTGAAATATTTGGTCAGCAAACTTTTATGAATCCTAGTGTATTTGTCCCATTTCTTCTTGAATGCCTCAGGACAATCTCTGAGTTGGTTCTCTGTCCTACGTTGGGGTTGGATGTGTGTGGTGCAGAATAGGGAGCAAGCCTTCACAAGTCCAAACTGATCTTTATATATAAAAGGCTAATATGCTAAGTGTCCCTCCACCCATCCGACCGGTCACTATGATGCACACTGACCACCAGGGGGCAGACGCTCAACACAGGAGCTGACCAGCTGCAGTGATTTGGCAGTAGTAGTTCTTGGGTGATGCACCCTGAAACCATAGAGGAGGAAGCCCGATTCCTTGTGGGGCCACGCGATTCTACCTTCGGCTGTGGGTTATATTGTTGCTGGGACACTGTCAGCCCCAAATCTGGTTTACTGCACACTTGCATTTGCGTTGCACTCCCTGTATGACAGCAACTTTGCAGAGTGCCCTCTAGCACTCCGGGACCCCTTGGGGGATGGCAGACAGTCAGTTTCGACCCAATCCCCACAGGCCAGGCTGAGAGACCCCACCTACCAGAGAGACCCTGCTCACTCCGCAGACACCCTTCAAGCCACCCCAGGAGCGGCCAGCCAGGGGGGGACCACGGGAGGTTGGCTACAGGTCATGTCTGGCCCATTTTGCCCAGTCCTGCCCCCCCGGCCATTTTCTAATTAATTTCCTTTCAACGTGCACAAATTTGTGCACCAGGACACTAGTCTTTAATAAAAGAGCCATGCTTGTTGGTTCTGTAACACTGCATATGAAACAGATGTGAATCACAACAGGCTCAGTGCCTTATCATTTGTTAAAATAATTCATTCTTTTTAGAGAATTTTGAAGAATTTTCTACAAGACATTTGGAAAACATCTCTATTTCTAAAACATTTTTTGTAGACATTCAAAACATTTTTAATTATACTTATTTAATGACATTTTTGTGTATTTTGTTTTCTTCATAACCCAATTTGTTAATGAAATCTTAAACTTGCCACATGTATTGACCAAATATGGTATTTTCTCCAAAATGTGTTATGTATGGCTGATAAAGGATTTCTTTCTTTTTGTTGTTATTGATTTTGCCTTATTTTTGCTAGTTCCTAAAAAACAAAAAGTTTTGAAACTCTGCTTATCTATGAGGTCAATATGGATCAAAAATGACCTTTTTGCCTGAGAGTATAGGTCAGTGATGGATGGAGACAATAGAAAGGGATTAATGAAATGTAGTTTAGACATTGGGGTTCCTAGGCCACATAGCTATTATTTCCATAAGATCTGGTGCATGGAAATAACTATCCAATTTCTTGAGGATCTTACTGTAACATGGGAACCTCAAAGGTATAAGTTTCTTCTGATATTCTGATGACATTCTATTGCCACCAAATTGATATCTCAGTTACATGCTGAGGAATACCAAAATTAAGAAGTGGCTCAAAAATGCATCAATATACCTACTTTCAGGAAATCCCAAATATTGGAACCATAAATGTTTGTTATCCAATTCTGAATCACAGATATAAACTGAGCATAAATGACCCATAATTAAAACACATGATGATTCCAACTTCTACTTCTCCATCAATCACCAATGTTTCCCTCATCTGATGTAGTTAGATGTCCAAGACAAACACTGAGGTGTTTATCTACTAAGAGGATTGCATATGTATTTATACTAATCCTATATAATAAAAGCCTAATATGCAAATCGACCAAACAGCGGAACCACTGGTGGAAGGACTGGTTGCTATGACACGCACTGCCCACCAGGGGGCAGATGCTCAACACAGGAGCTGCCCTCAGCCCACAGGTCCCAGGCCAGCTAATGTGGTGCCAGCGGGGGCCCCACCAGTTGCCCCACAGATCAGCCCTTATTGCCAGCCAGGCCTAGGGACTCTACCAGTACATGAATTTCATGCACTGGGCCTCTAGTATATCAATATGTGAGCACATTGTTTTTTGGATCAGTGTGAGAAAAGCATTTGTTGATATTTAAATTCTAAGTGAGATTTGGATCATCCAAAAAGTATTAAAAATATCTATCTATGTATAATATGTATCAATATGTTCTATAAATATATTAAATCCATTATATATTTTATTTTTCTAAGTTGAAAAAAAATATGTCAACATATTTTTATGACATATCTGTTAAAATAAAGACTTATGCAGTAAATAGTATTTCAAAATTATTGGGCAGAACACTTTCAGACAATGATGCTGGTAATGAAAGATTTTATCTGGAAAGATGTCAGCAA
>NW_006294876.1:4952572-4955099 GCF_000327345.1 Myotis davidii | reverse complement strand
AATAGCACAGAAGTTGGAGGTAATGAGAGTATTGGTGATAAACATGCAATAAGAACAATATTATGAGGGCATCCATGAGGGCCTGTCTACTGGGGAGAATGAAAGCTCACAGATAAATAGCTGAATTAAATGAAAGAATGTAAAGAATTCTATATCTAACAAATACAGTAATTCAACTTTTATAAAGCAACAATGACATCTTTCATGAGTAATACACTATTTTAGTGATACTATATATGGATGCAGAAATATTTTGGAATATCTCATCAATGAAACAAAAGAAGGTAAATTATGTGACTACATATATATATATATATATATATATATGAACAAGAACACACATACATACATTTCACATACACATAATGTTGAACAACAGATAATATGACAATTACAGGAAAGCTAGTTTTACAAATGTTTTGCTTCCTTTTTCCATAGAATAATTTTCATCAGGTTTATGATGTAATTGAAATGGTCCTCTCCCACTATGGTCCATTTCTCAGACTCCTTCTTAGAATGCTATAGAAAATGGTATATTGCTATAATATAAATTTTATTCCCTTGTGCAAAATATTTCCCTGAATGGAAGTGGCATCATAATAAGCCATAAATAATTGGAACAGATTTAATTCAAGTCATTAAAAATAAAACTTGGGTTTCTAAATTCTAATGTGGTCTGTTTGAATATCCTTGGTCATTGTGAGTTTATTAAAATTATTTCAATAGATTTAATTGTTAATATTTAATTGTTCACTTCTCACATCTCATTAAGATTTTAATAACTCATACTTTTCTAAGTGAGAAAGTATATCATAATAATAACATAAATATATTTATTACCACATAGTTTACAAAATGATTTTATATAAATTATCACTTTTGATCTTAATAGTCATTTAATTAGATAGTAATATCTAAAACCAGAAAGCTATTATGACTTTAATAACAGAGTGATAATTCATATCAAAAGTTTTATTTGGGAAGTTAAATTACCAAGCAAATTATAAGAAATACTCAGGCAGATATTAAAATACTATATTGAGGTAATGCTTATTTAAGAAAGCACTGAACCCCTTCAACCCTTCTCTCCCACCCAACTCTCTGGGAAGTTTTGCCTAAAGGAACAAAATGACCTGTTCCTAGGATCCTTTGCGCAGGCAGGTAAGAAAACGCCTCCAAGAGTGTGGTAATTAAGGCCCTTCAATAATAAGGGGACATGAAGCACTATAGCTTCAGTTTCTCTTGTTATGGAAAATGTCATCTTTTCTTTTTTGAAAAAATCTATTTCATTATTGGGACATGTGTCAACAAAATAATTTTATTCTTTTTTAAAAATATATTTTTATTGATTTCAGAGAGGAAGGGAGAAGAAGAGAGAGATAGAAACACCAATGATGCGAGAGAATCGTTGATCAGCTGCCTTCTGCACACCCCCAACTGGGGATCAAGCCCGCAACCCAGGCATGTGCCCGTCCCTGGAATTGAACCTGGGACCCTTCAGTCTTCAGGCCCATGCTCTATCCACTGAGCCAAACTCTAGGGCATAATTTTATTCTTAACACTGCAAATATCTCAGAACAATGTATTAGTATCACCACTTCAATATTAATATAACTAGAGAATTATAGATAGAGAAAAATTAGGGGTGGTTTTTTTTTCACTGTTGATACCAACAATAGCTCCATGGTTTTTGTCATCTAAGAAGATTTCAGAATCCAAAGCAACACAATGAATATTACTTTCTAGACAAGTTCCCCATGGACATGTGTCAGTGTGCACAATAAGCATGATGACATTCGATAGCACTAGTCAAACACTTTCTTGGCAGTCAGAACAAGAAACCAGGGCCCTGCCCTTTGGCCATGGAGACCAGAGCACTTCACCCAGGGTCTGACCAGATGGGACAGTGACACAATTAGCCCGGGGAGAGGGGGCACTAATGGAATAACCTTACAGCATTTGGTTTGAAAACGACAGAAACCAAGACACAGTTCCACTTTCTCTGTAAATATTAGCCAAAACAAAGCTAACCATGTAAAATACTACTCTTCATTTTCCAAGTTAATAATATTGATGTATAATAGTAGATTGAAATGATCCTTGTTCTAGAATTCTCCCGTGCCAGTGGTAGCCTAGAATCAATGAGTGGATAAATCCTGAACATTGCAACACTGTGAGAGGACTTATTAAACTATTTGATAAATATGACCTATATTAATCCTGGGTAATTTAAAAATAAAAATGCCCCATGGGCTTTTCTGTACCCTATTACAGAGTAAAAAGGCATTTAGAGGAGGGTATTTCACAACATGTATCTTACCAAATTGCTGACCCCTTATGCTAAGCATGTCAAACTCAAAGGCTAACATGGGCCAAATAAACAAGTAATGTGGCCTGAGGGCAGCGAGTTTGACATGTTTGCTTTATGCCTTTACCGCTAAAATGCAACATGTATTCACCATCAGCATATAAGTATAAATGTCACAGCTGCAGAAATCTGTTGAACAAACTCATCTGCATTTCTATA
>NW_006294876.1:4940187-4952270 GCF_000327345.1 Myotis davidii | reverse complement strand
ATTAAATATCTATAATGCTCCAGTACTAACCTGAAGGCTAGTAAAAAACACAGAAGTGGCCCCACCCTCACATAGCTTACAGTCCTCTATCTTTATTCTGGAAGTACTAAACATGTGATATCTGTCCCAGATTATTCTAGAAACTCAATTTTATCCCTTTTAAACAAATCAGATTTTTTTATTCTTACAATGACTTGCACATAGTAAGCATTTAGTCATGGCCTGACAGATGGATTAGTATTTTCAGTTGTAACTGAAAAATGTATAGTATTAGGGGATATTCTGAAATTCAAAAGTATTTATTAGTTTGCTATCACACATAGGTGTAGAAATAAAATGCAGAAAGTTACTATTGCATTTTTGGCAAGCAAGCATATTCATAGGCTGCTTCTCCTTTTACCTTTGAAAGTGGTCTATGGAGGTCAGCTGTTGGAATAAAGGCAGTATTTCATTTATGCAGCATTTCGCTAAGGCAACATGTGTCCCCATAGCCATCTAGTTAGCCTGGGAAACTTACAAATGCTCTGCTTGTTACCATGAATTAGACCAGTGATGGCGAACCTATGACACGCGAACTCATTTTTTTGGTTGATTTTTTGTTGTTGTTAAATGGCATTTAAATATATAAAATAAATATCAAAAATATAAGTCTTTGTTTTACTATGGTTGCAAATATCAAAAAATTTCTATATGTGACACGGCACCAGAGTTAAGCTAGGGTTTTTCAAAATGCTGACACGCCGAGCTCAAAAGGTTCGCCATCACTGAATTAGACAGTAACTACAATGTAGACATTGTGTAGAGTTCTTTATATATATCACAACAAATTTCACAATTGCAAGTAAAGTGCTATTTTTCTTCATTAAAGATGAGAGAGATTCAAGAATAGGAGCAACTGTGTCAGGCACCAAGCTAGTGTTTCATGGAGCCTGGATCTGAGCACAAGCGTGTCCTTAAGTCTTGGGGTCCCCCTTGCAGGGTATTAACCACACTTTTGTGTGTCCCCATTTCTGTATGCAGTTTTTACTCTCCTGCCCCATGCTGTGATGTTCTCTGTCTTTCCAAATCTTAGTTCTTCCTCTCTCCCCTAGAAAGCCTGGGGTCACCTTTTCAACATGCTCTAATACTATCTGGACCCTAATTAAACACTTATACCCCAATATCTCAGAAAGTACCTTATTAAAAGAGTTGCTTTGATATGCTTGCATTGAGAGAGAAATTAATGAAGCATCTATAATCCCCAAGAGTATCAGTGGAAGAATGAGAGGGAGATTTTTCATGAGCATTTTTGGAAGCTTTCATTTTAGTGTTTGCAGACATACTTTGGCCTTTGTTCCTCCAGGCACTAGGAAATACACAATGGGGAATTAAGAGTCACAGTCAGGATTGGGTCCCAAGTAGTAAAGGAATGAGTCTGTGCTTACTCTTGGGTTCCCAGGGGAACTAGAAAAGGAATGACCAGCCTTAGGTATGACTCCATACCCTTTAGCAGATCATCTCACCTTTCTATCCTTCTTTCTTGGTCTGCAAACTTTTCCTTTTGTGTAGCATTATGTTGTCACTTCTTTTCAGGCATCTCCCATATAACTGTTCATTTGGTAGGAATAAAAATGACAAAGGGAAGACATAAAACAAAAGCATGATGATGATATATATTCGCTCTTGGAATAAAAGTATTGACTCATTAATTTATTTATCGTACTCCAAGAACGTTGGGATAAATTACAATGGTGGTGTGATTCATAAAGGAATCAGTAGGGACAACAGCTATGAGTTCTAGTTACAGCACCAGGTTTCCTTGGGGAGGTCATTCAACTTGTCATAAATGAAGGTCCTTTCTTTATAAAATTAGAGTAACATTTTTACAGACAGCCTAGTTCAGTCAAAGGTGATAGAAAGCACAATGAGATTAAAGCTACAAGTTCTGTGGGTTTAAGGGCTTGTCTAATACATACTTATACTCATCACAGTGTCCGTGTCAGGAAGTGTACCCAGCACAGTGGCACTCTCACAGCAGACAGGCACATGCTATGAAATAAATGTGTGCATGAACAAGCAGTTTAAATTCTATAGGAATATGAACATATTAAATAATGACAATGTAAATGTGTTGTAAGAGCTGAAGATTTGATGCTAAGAAAACAGACAAGTCTTACATTCCAAGGAGCATCACAGACAATTAATACTTACACTAAATGAAAAAGATGGTCTCTCACATGAAAAAATGCTATGAAGAAAACAGAATAGTCTGGTAAAGTGATCAAGCTTCTGTAGGAGTTACCAGGGCTTTGTAGATAATTTCAAGGTTTGGGTTTGGTTTTAAAGGAAGTCATTGGAGGTATTTAAGTGACATAATCTGACAGATTGTTTTTAGGAAGATCAACTTAATATGTTATGCTTAATGTAATAGGAAATTAGCTGGAGCAATATAAGCTATGAAGAAATAGTTCTGTTTGGATCTGAAAAGCCACCATTCATAGACATCATGCAAGTGATCAGTGAAGAGGATAAGTTGTGATGATGTCTGGTGATGTGCTGGTAATGGTGGAGGAAGAAAAGCAAAAATGTGCTAAAATGGAGCTACAGTGCCCAAGCCAGCATGACTCAGTGGTTGAGTGTCCACCTATGAACCAGGAGGTCACAGTATAATTCCCTGTCAAGGCACATCCTGGGTTGCAGGCTCAATCCCCAGTGGGGGGCATGCAAGAGGCAGCTGATCAATGATTCTCTCTCATCATTGATGTTTCTATTTCTTTCTCCCTCTCCCTTCATCTCTGATATCAATAAAAAATATATATTAAAAAATGGGAGCTAACAGCATATGATAACACGAAAATTGTGACTAGAACGCTAAAAATATTCTCCTCCCCCCAAAATCCCGTGCCCTGGTTATTCAACCAAACATTCAAGTAAGTTCTACTGTAAAGGAACTTTAAACATGGAGTTAAGGTCACACATAAGTTGCTCTAAAAATGTGGAGGCTACCCTGGATTATCCAGGTTGGCTCAATTTAGTTACATGAGCTCTGAAAAGCTCCGAATTTTCTCTGGTTCAAGCCAGAGAGATAGAAGAGGAGGTCAAAGAGATTCGAAGCCACAAATGCTGACTTTGAAAAACAAGAGAGAAAGCCGTGTGCCAAGGAACACAGGTGAACTCTAGAAGCTGAGGATGACTCACAGACACCAGCCCACAAAGAAATGGAAATTTCAACCCAAGAACTGCATGAAACTGCATTTGGCTGCCAACTTGAATACATCTGGAGGCTGATTCTTCCCCAGCAACTCCAAAAAAGAAGAAAGGCCTGCTGACACCTTGATCTTAGCCCAATGAGACCGACCCCTGGTGACTTCTGAGACAATGCGATATATACATCTGTGTTTCTTTAAGCCTGAGTTGTGGTGATTTCTTACAGCAGAAATACAAAACATATACAGCAATGGGATAGATAATAAGAGAAAGAGACATATCAAGGAAAGAGACATATCAAGATGACTCAGGTCTTTGGACGGAGTTTAGAGGGATACAGGGAACACTTCCTGAGATGGAAAAGAACGATGGAAGAACATTTGAGGAGGGAAATAGAAAACAAAAATTTGTTTTGAACATGTGAAGCTTGAGATGTCTATCTTTATTCTGGTTGGAGGTGACTAAATGGCAGATGGAAATAAAAGTTCGAAGCGCAGAAGAGTGGTCAGAGCTAGAGACGTAAATCAGCTTCATAAATGTGTCATAAACACATAAATCAGGCTACATGTGTGCTTCTACGAATACACATACGAGAGAACACCTTCAGGATTTGTTCATAAAGTGTCTAAGGAAAATTGGAAATGTTAGGAAGGATAGGGGATCACACACTTTTATGGGTGGAACTGTATTCTCCCAAAAAGATATACCGGCATCCTAATACCCAGAAGACATCAATGCGACTGTAATGGGAGACAGGGTCTTTAGAGATGTAATCAGGTTAAAGTGGGGTCATGAGGTTGGTTCTGAATCCAAAACGACTTATAAAAAGGGGAAATTTGGATAGAAACAAGCACGAAAGCTAAAGGCCGAGATAAGGGTGATGTGTCTATAAGCCACGGAGCAGCAAAGGTGGCCAGCAAACCACCAGGAGCCGAGGGGAGCATGGAACAGACTCTCTGTCATGCCTTTGAAGGAAGCACACCCAGAACTTTGACGTTTACCCTCCAGGACTGAGAAACAATAAAGTTCTGTTGTTCTTCAAGCCACCTAGTTTGTGGTGCTTTGTTACCGTGGCCATAACTAATTCACACACATAATATTCTGAGGCAGGTGCACAGAAATATTTTGAGCAATACACTCTGTTTGGCTCACACATATAATATTATCAGCCATTTGAAATAAAATAGATGAACCTATGGCAAGGAAAAATGACCTATTAAAATAATTGAAACAGTAATCATACAATTTTAATTATATAGTTTTAAAGAAACAGCAAGCACATATTATCAAGCATAAAGTCACTTAGAAGTTAAAGTTTTATTTTATTAGATGGTTTAAAAATCTACTGCAATTCAATTGACACAAGTTACTATTATTCGACCATTAATCCTCCATACAAAATTATGGAATAAGTAGCTCAAGAGTCTTAATTATAAAACCACTTCTCCATGGCATTTCTTGTGTTTATTCAACTACTGTTTTATTTCACTTAGACCTTTACAAATGTCAAACTATCCACATTCTAAGTGGAAAAAACTCAGAACTTGAATTGAATATCTATGAACAAGGCAGTTTTGATAACATCCTCCAACTTCAAAAGGCACATGCCTTCTGTTATAAGGAAAATTCCAAAAGCAGTTCTCCCCTCATCCATGGTTCACTTTCTTGTTTCAGTTACCTATGGTAAACTACAACCTAAAAATACTAAATGGAAAATTTCAGAAATGAACAATTCATAAGCCTTAAATTGCATGCCATTCTGAGTTCTGTGATGAAATCTCACACCCTATGTCCAGAGTATTCAAGCTGGGCATATATATAATACCAAAAGCATAATATGCTAATTAGACCAGAAGAAGCTGGGGCTGGGAGGAAAGCCCGGGTTCCAGGTGCCAGAGGGAAGCGGGTGCCGGCAGCCGGGGGAAGGAAGGCCTACTCTTGCACAAATTTCATGCATCAGGCCTCTAGTAGTACAATAAAATAGTTTGAGAAAGAGAAAGAGAGAAAGATCACAATTGCATACCTTTTATTACAGTATATTCTATTTTATTATTAGTTACTGTGTTAATTTCTTACTGCACCTAATTTATAAATTAAACTTTGCCATCCGTGTGCATGTACAAGAAAGAATAGTAGATGTAGTATCTGTGTGATTTCAGGGATCCCATGGGGGTATTGAAAATAACCCCCCTTTATTAAGGGAAGGTGCTCAAAAATATTTTGAGCAATACAAAACCCCAGCAGGTCCAGGGGTTTCCAAAGGTGTGGACAGAGTCGGCGAAGAAGGAATGACACGGAGACAGCGTTCAATTGATCATCATAGCAAGGTTCTCTTGCCAGGT
The DNA here is from genome assembly GCF_000327345.1 of Myotis davidii. Lineage (NCBI taxonomy): Eukaryota > Metazoa > Chordata > Mammalia > Chiroptera > Vespertilionidae > Myotis > Myotis davidii. Next base: position 4,946,742 of record NW_006294876.1, on the reverse strand, counting down.
TCTCCAGCCAAGTTCTGTGTTTTATTGTCTTGTTACATCTGAATTTATACCAGTTGATTTTAATCCTATCAATTTCTATTCCAAAGGTTAGGGCATTTTTTATCTCCATTCCAGGGAGTAAAGATTATGTAGCTTAAGCTGATTAACTACCCACCTGGCACTTAGTTAAGGGGTTTTACTGATAAAAATCCTCACCTAGGGAAACAACCTTTCTCAGAGAGGTGACCTTAGTTAAAACACATAACACCAAGAAGGGGAGCAGACATATTAAGAACAGTAGGCCATATACACCAGGTCCCTTGAAACATATGCTGTGCAGATGTTTCTTCCCTGCAGCGACTGTGTCAAGCAGCAAGGATGGACCGGCTTCTGGCAGAAGACTACAATATATGCAAGAAATGTGCTTATGGTTGACACTGCATCATAAGAGACTCTCAAGTTCATTATCAACCATAAAAAAGATTCAGGAAATACTCTTGTATAGCACTTGTAAATTTTATCAACAATTTGCAACAAACCTAAAAATAGAATCTGCGAAATTAATGTATGATGCTAAATGTACTGTCAACCCACCCAGAGCAATGGAAGCTATAGAGTCCTGTTAAATTCTGGAAAACAACCATTCACAGACACTCAGAAAGCACATGACTAGAAGGAGAAAATTAATACATGTTATCTGGTCCAGGCCCAAGGCATTAGACTTCATTTATATGCTGATGATTCCCAATGCTTTCATCCCAGCTCTGCCCTCCCCACTTAGCTCCAGACACAGCCAGGGAACTACCTAGTTCCCTTTTCCAATGGGTATTTATTTCTCTAAGTTTACATATAAAGAATAGAATTTGTCATTTCTCCCATTATTTTCATACCATCACCCCAAATCTTTCCTCATCTCTGTAAATGGAACACTAGTCCTTGGGGACAAAAACATAGAAAGGATTATGGACCAATTTTTTCCTATATCCCACAAAAAAGGTATCTGCAATTTCCTGTTGGAACTGCTTTCCTGCAAATTATACCCTGAACTCTACCCCTTCACATCATCCTTACTCATGCCAACTAGTCCATCATTTCAGCTCTGAATTTCTGCAACAGCATCTACCTGGTTTCCCAGTTTCCCTTCTTGCCCCAGCTCCACTTTTTCTAGACTTTATTTTCCACAGAGCAGCCAGAGAGTTTTTCTAATTTTAATCACATCATTTACTCCTTTGCTGAAGATATTCAAATGGCTTCTGATAAAACAATCATCACCATCATCATCCTCACCACCACCATCATTGTCATCTCATCATAGTTTATCTGGATTTGATTCCTGCCTACTTCTCTGACGTTGCCTCTACCATTCTTCCTTTTTACTAAGCTCAAAACATATGGCATTTTCTTCTTCACTTATCTGAAGCAATTTCTTTAGCCTGGACCATTCTCTACCCAGCCTCTTTCCTGGCTGCCTCTTGCTCTCCATCTAAGCCTTAGCACATATGGTTCTTACTCAGAGAAGCCTTCCCTCAGCTAATCTTGACAGCTCCTCTCCCACTCTCTCTCAATTTCATTGCCCCATGTATTTTATTATCTTCATACAACCAACCACTACCTAACATTACATGTACTTCTTACCTGTTTTTTATCTTTGGTTATTATTTATTCTTACATATTTATTGTTTATCTCCCCCGAAAGCCAGTATGGTTTAGTTTCTGCTTACTTTTCACAAAACATGAGGCTATTTTTTCTTTTTGATGAATTATGAATAGTTGATACAATTATTTTCTTTCTACCAAACACAGAAAATGTATGCTCTTTAAGAGTATGAATTTCTTTAGAAATCAGTGGATCTCAGTTGACCCTCAGTGACTGTGACAGTTGGCCTTAAGTGAAGCAGAATTATAAATCACTCACTGATACCCTAGTGGAAGTGTAGCAGGTAGTTAGACAGACATGAGCAGAGGAGGAATGAGAAACCAAGTAGGAAAGGTCATCAGGGTGGAAAGCCCTGGGTGCCGAGCTACAGACATTTGTAAATTGACCTTTCCTCAGGGTGACCTTTCCTCCCCTAGCGTATTACTGGTCATGCAGTTTTAGGACCCCTGACCTTTCAAATCACTGGCCATGTGGATGGGACCATCCCCTGACGTTTCTTGCCCTGGCATGTCACTAGTCATGTGGTAGACCCCTTAGAGAAGGAAAGGGGGACAGGAGAAAAGCCTCATATGACTTCAGTACAAGCCCTTGCACAATCACCCCCTTAAGCCCCTAAGACTCTGACCAACATTAGATATTCTTAGGAACAAAGCCTCAGGTCTGTTGACAAAGACAAAGCTTTGGTCAAAGTAGAGATAACATCTAGGCCTACATTATGTTTCAGCTCCAGGCCCAGAAAATCAGCAAGGCCAGGTGGGACAATGCCATAGCTGACATCAAGACGAGCTACAATGAGTAATGATGGTGCCAACCAATCAGAGGAGGCCATGACCCTGAGGAGATGAGGGGACACACCTGGAAAGCTGATGAATAATCTATTGAGATCCTCCCCTGAGACCTCCAGATAAAAGCCCGTAAGATAAAGGACCCAGTTCAGGTTGTCTGGAGCATGCCAGTGCCTTTCCAGCTCTCTATCCACCCTGAGTGTTCTCTTTGCCTTTCTTTCGACTAAGCTCCAAGGGCCCTGCTTTTACCTTTGTAACTGGTTTCCTGAGTCCACACAGCCCACCTGGCTCCCTTCTTCTATGGCTCACTTACTACTCTGTGATTTTCTAAATAAACTTTTGCTTGTATCTGAATCTTGACTCTGAATTCTTTCTTAGCCAGAACTCAATGACTGAGGTCTAACATCTGGTGCTGTTCACCACTAACAGAATAATGATTTTTTTTTTAATCTTTTGGGAGAGCAATAGTATATTTTATAATATCAATAATGAACAAGATTTCAAAACTTATTTTTTGGTCCAATAGAGACTAATAATGCCCAACAGTGACCAGTGATATAAGAGGAAGACATGAATGCTTTGTCAATCTGTGTTTGAGTCATGGGAAGATGTATCTAGACAAAGTCTGGCTTGAATCCAGGTGTCCTGAGGTTTGAAGTCAACTTTCAAGGGAAAGCTTGAACATGAGAGCTCCCCATCTTCACACCCAAGGTTGGGATCATGACCTTACAACTCAGTGATAATAAACTTTCTTCACTTGACCAGCCTATATCAAGCTTTTTTCATTATAGTTTCTTCCTTACAAAATCACAATGAGAATCTTTTAACCTACACAATGACCTCCTTTAAACATGTGGAGAAATTCAGAACTGATTTATTTGGCAGCAATTTGGTTTGAGTCCTAGTATTTGTTATGCTGATTTATGGTAACAATGTAAGTGTTCATGACAAAGAATTTTATGACTACATCCAGATACAAAGTTTGACTTTAGCTCTCCATACACTGCGTTTTCTCTAAACACACAGAGGACAGTTACAGGCCATTCCACTGGAGTAGAGCTACTAAAAGCCCAGCTAACGCAGAGGAAAGCAATGCCTTTCACAAGTGGAACCCAAGCCAAGCAAAGCATCCCTGGTTAGGTTGGAATGGAAAAAGTACTGGGTTTATACCATCAAGGAAATAACATTCAAAAGCTTCATTTTGTTTTGTGTAGAGTTATTTTAAAATACTAGAGATTTTAAACTGTTTAGTTGAGAAATTGTTGAAGAATAGGTGAGCATTCGAAATACTTTAAAAGATAAGCCTGTGATAATCTGATGTGATAGTCACCACAATCCCTGAAGGCATGCATGAGAACAATAGAATTCCCATTTCAAAAGTGAGAAACTGAGGCCCAGAGAAGACCTGAGTTCCCCAGGTTTACAAACCACTAAATTTTAATGCTTGAATTTTACTCTCAGAGGAGGGTACCCACCTTCCAATACGCCACTTTTCTTCCTCTGCTTATAAAAAAAAAACCCTTTGGTTTCTATCTAATGATCCATAACTTGCGATAAAACATTATTATGAATGTTGCCTACATCAATCATAGCAAAAATTTTGACCCAAAAATATCATCCAGAGTTTTATTTATCTTAAAGAACTGTGATAATTTCATATTTCCAATATAAATGATATATGACTTATTTGGCTATAATTGTTGAACTTTATTTAACTGCATATATTTTTAGGGGAAAAAACACTATTTCAAACTATTAAAGGATGCTCTTCTCTGCTGAAATGAGGAGTCACTCTACCTAAGGCAAAGAGACTAGAGGTAGATGGTAATTTGGAACCAAAAGTTGGAATACAAATCTAAGTCAGTAGAAAAATTCTCTCTGGACAGCAAAAACCTGTCAATTCTACAAGTAGAATTAATAAGCATTTCATCTGAAGCAAGATTTAGGACCATCCTGGTACATCTGCCTTTAATCATGGAGTCTTTCAGTTTGCAGCCTATACAGTGTTTATCAGGAGACAATAATAAGGGTCTTCTTGAACCCAGATAAGAGGAGGTAGACACCCCAACCAGGTCTTCTTTTCCTGTGTCCTGTTTGGCAAACAGGCCCTGAGCACCTCGAGTGTCTCTACAATGACAGCATCATGCACACAAAGAGTCAGCCCTTCATCACTCCACTGCAGCTTTCTGCAGTTTGGTTCTTTCCACTGGAATCCTTACCAATCACCACTCTCCTTGGCACTGTGGCAAACCTTCGCTCAGCTCTAGTTCAGGGGTCAACTGTCAGAGGACACTTTCCTTGCTCCTCACTCCACAAAGAGGGATCACCATGTGCTCACAGGCGCCTCGCAGATTCAGCCTTCTCTAGACTTTGAGCTCTTGGATCATAAGGACTGTATCTTACTACTAATTGTATTTCCAACTCAAGTGTCAAGAAATATTTTCCACTAAAATCAAAACATCACATCCTTTTCATTTCTGTTGACATAAAATCCCAATATTAGGTATTCAAAAACACTAAATTGATAAGGAAAGTTACAAAAGGTGAAGAGTATAACTCTTTAAACCTAACAATATGTATATGTAAGAGCAGTCTGAGAGGAAGTCCCTAATAACAGAGAGCAGGTACTGTGTTCTATCTCTTCAGTTGAAGCAGGGAGTCCCACGGGGGTGAGGACGACGGAGCCCCAAGGCGCTAGGGTGTCTGCATGCACTACTCCGGAGACCAGGTTCAGTGACACAGATCCATTTTATTGTGGAACTACAGGGGTATATATAGCATGAGGGGACCAATCAGAGGGAGACACGTTGCTACAGGCGACCAATGGCTCAAAGGCTGGGGTACTGTGCACGTGGCTCTAGGAGTTCATTCAGGCGGGCATTGCTACTTCCTGGTGTGCCGAGGAAGCATGTCATGGTGGAGTGTGCTCACACCATTGCATCAGCCGCAGAGCTGAGACATACTTCCCGAGCTCTACATACATTCAGTGGCACTGACTTTGGGTAGTAAGAGATGTGATTTTACAAAAGAAACTTATGAAAGTAAATTTTTTTGTTCGATGATAATCCCTATCTTTCAGTATATTATTACTCATGCCTTCTGATTCAGAAGTTTTATTTTTATAGAAACAAAAATAATCAGAAGTAATATTAATCATCTCCTTAAAATATTATAAAGGGAGGAAGGAAGATGGTGGCATAGGTAAACACCTATAGCCGCCACCTCCCACAACCATATCAAAATTACAACTAAAATAGAGAACAACCATCATCCAGAACTCCTGGAAAGCTGGCTGATTGGAAGTCCTACAACTAGAGAAGTAAAGAAGAAAGCACACTGAGACTGGTAGGAGAGTAGTGGCTTAGAATGGGCTGGACTGGCACCCAAGTATGCTGTTTTTTTTAACTGGAGGAGCAAGGGGTTCCAGTCAAGACCCCCAGCCAGGGTCCCAGAAATAGGAAAAAAGTCCCTATGGGCAGTAAGAATTACGGGCTATAAAAACCAGTGAAGATTGGGGCTCAATGATACAGAGGCCGCTGGAGACCCATCTGTTCCTCTTTAAAGGCCACACCAAGAACTGAACTTACAAGGCCCTGCTTCCTCTGAGCTCCAGCACCATAGCAAGGGTCTGGGAAACACAGACACATATGAGGAGGAACTGGATTGTCTGGCATTGGGGCATGAACTCAGGGGTGGCTTTCTCCCAGATGAAAGTGCTCACAGGGATCATTGTTCCTATGCTGTGACTGCCCTTGTGGGATGCAGGGCTAACTGGCAGCCATTTCTGTGGGCTCCACCCTGGTGATTCCCTAAGACCCCACCTCATATAATTTATAATCCCACCCAAGCTGTTTGTAGCTGCTTTTGCATATAAATGGCCTGTCCTTGCTCAAGCTAAAATCTCTCAAATAAGCTGCAGCTGGGTCAGGGAGCCCCAAACCTATCAATAAAAGGCTGAAGACTTGGTAACAGCACCAGCCTGCCTTGCTTCATAGCTGGGCTTCATCTGGGCATTCCCAAACCTGATACATAGAGGAGGAATCTGTAGATCTATCTGTAGCTCCTGCTGGGTGTCCCCAGGCAGTGAGTGAATAAAATGGAATCAGGGCTTGAAAATGGAACTGACTGACGATT
>NW_006294876.1:4939417-4939920 GCF_000327345.1 Myotis davidii | reverse complement strand
ATATATATATATAAATAAATATAAATATATTCAGCATTCCTGAAATGTATATGAATTTCTAATGACATAAATAAACCAATTTATGCCAAGGTACAATGAATTCCAGCTGTACACCTTCCTATTTTTTCAACTTACCTATCACACAGGAAATTTAAATGTAAAGGAAAACTCTTCACATATAACATGGTTTTAAGAGATTAGAGACAGAACTTAGATGAAGATCCTAGAGACAGAACTTAGAAGACAGAACTTAGAAGACAGAACCTACACAGAACCTAGAGACAGAAGAACTTCGCTGGAGAGAACATGGCAAAAGATCCTGGACAGAACCTGGCTACAGAACTTGGTTGGAGAACCTACAGAACCCAGCTGAAGAACCCGGCTACAGAACCTGGCGAACGAACCTGGCTGGAGAACCTAGCGAGAGAACATGGCTACAGAACCTGGCTGGAGAACCTGGAGAACCTAGCAAGAGAATATGGAAACAGAACCTGGCTGGAGCT
>NW_006294876.1:4936398-4937824 GCF_000327345.1 Myotis davidii | reverse complement strand
TAATTAATCTCTTTAACTATGAACAATCATGCTTAAGCTACATAATCTTTCCTCCCTGGAATGGAGATAAGAAACGCCCTAACCTTTGCAATAGAAATTGACAGGATTAAAATCAACTGGTATAAATATAGATGTAGCAAGACAATAAACACCACAACTTGGCTAGAGATACTGGCTAGGCTGCTGATCAACTGAACGCTATCTCCGTGTCATTCCTTCTTCGCCGACTCCGTCTACACCTTTGGGGACCCCTGGACCTGCTGGGATTGGACCCCAGCAGTCCTCTTGTAGTCTGGCCATTGCCGCTGTGCTCACCAGCCTTGAGCCCAGCTCAGGGCTTCTGCCTGAGCTGCACTCCCCCTGTGGGAGCACACTGACCACAATGGGGGCAGCTCCTCCATTAAGCGTCTGGCCCCTGGCAGTCAGTGCGCGTCATAGTGACCAGTCGTTTCACTGTTCAGTTGATTTGCATATTAGCCTTTTATTATATAGGATGATTTAACTGAATTCCAGAGAATTTTGGTGGCCTCTCGAAATCTGTACCGGAGGCGAAGCCTCACCTCACCCTAGTCCAGGGTGGGCAAACTTTTTGACTCGAGGGCCACAGTGGGTTCTTAAACTGGACCGGAGGGCCAGAACAAAAGCATGGATGAAGTATATGTGTGAACTAATATAAATTCAAAGTAAACATCATTACATAAAAAATAAGAGAGAGAGATTAGATTGCTTAATAAGACTAAGGTGCAACCCACCTCTAAAAACAAACAAACAAACAAAATATATATAAAAAACTTTCAGTGTACTCTGAGGCTCATTAACAACATTTACATTAATTCCGATATGTAACTTGAGGACCAGTGCACAAGGTGTGGCCTACGGGGATAGGCTGCTGTGGGAACATCATTCATCCTGGTCAGCCAAGCAGCGCTCCCGCTGTGGGAGTGCACTAACCACCAGGGGGCAGCTCCTGCATTGAGCATCTGCCCCATGTTGGTCAGTGCGCATCATAGCGACTGGTTGACTGATCTGCTCATTCCACCGTTTGGTCGTTAGACTTTTATTATATAGGATAGTCACAGAATTTCTGTCCTGGGTATGGCATCAGTTCTTGAGACACCCTTTTCCCCTTTGAACTGAAAAATGTTGTCAATGAAATACATGTGGAGTGTAATACCATCTGCCTCTTTGTTATATTTTCTAATAAATTTTTGCCAATGTCAAAATTTATTAATCAAAATCCATTTTACTCTGGAGATATTTCTATTTTAATGTCAAGATGACATTTATATAGCAATTATCCTGTTTAAAGTAGCTTGTATAATGGTGAAATTATGGATTGACTTTCTTCTTTCTTACAATAGAGTAGACATTTGTGAGAAAGAAGAGATATATTATTTCTAAATATACTACAGGCAAGATACACTCT
>NW_006294876.1:4931035-4936343 GCF_000327345.1 Myotis davidii | reverse complement strand
CTTTCAAAAATAAAGTATTCATCATCATTTCAATATAAAACTAAATGCCAATTTGTTCAATGGATACTTTAAAATGCAACAGTCCCTAAGTATGAGAAACTAGGTCCCGAATATATGGTTTAAATCATATGCTTACTTAGAGTATAGAACAACACCTGTACATTCTTTCATATTTGCCAATAATTACCTAACATAAAATTTTGGTTAGGAATGATGTAATGTGTTCTGCAAGCTCTCAATATACTTTAAAATTATGATTTTTATAGAACTTTATATTAAATATATTCTATCTCCCATGGGAAGATTTACTTCAATTCTTAAATGAACTTATTTTCTTACCAATGTAAAGCATGATGACTATACCATCGATTGGAGATAAAGGCTAGCCAGCTTAATATAAAACATCAATAGAAAGCAGCTACATCTAAGGAACTCTGTAGTAAACACAATAATGATAATATACAAGACAGTTTGGACTGTTTTCTTGTAAAAAGCCCCCTGTCAAAAATAGAATCACAGCTGTATTTATGTTGGTTCTTGAATCGAATAGTTTCTGTTGATCTGGTTTTATTTCAATCATCCTAACTGGCACCATTGATTAGACTGGCCATGCAGTTAAAATGGCTAAAATGATCATATTGACTGCAGCTCTGCCCAGTTCTTTCTAGAAAGCCATGCCTTTGACAGAGGCAAAACTGTCCCCACAAAGGCAGGGATCTGAGCGCTTCCCACCTTCATACAACGTCTTCATTCAAACTGAGTTGCGAAGGTATACCAAGGGAGAAAAAAAACAAAAGGGATAAAAGAGCAAACCAGCAGATAAAACTAATATCTTTCACGTTACATTCAGAATGATTAAATTGGCCATTTTACTCCCAAACATGTGAGATTTCCACTTCTTAAAACCTTTTGGTTCATTGTTAATATTTTAACCTACTATTACTATGTCCTTCAAAGTAACATTAATGACATGGCATGCTTCTTTTTGGCACCATAAGAACATTTACTGGCAAACTACTCCCACTGGATGAGAATAAGATAGTACATTGCCCTGCTGGTCTTTGAATTATTCCTTCCTCCATATAATGTATGAGACTTCTAACCTCCAGGCAGACTGCTCTTTATTTTATAGGAGAAAATGTCAAACCAGGAGAAGCATGCATTCATGAATTTGCACTAGGTTATTTTTATTTCCTTTATAGGCTGATAAAGATGTATAAAATTAAGGGATACAAACTGACATAAAGTGCTAAGGGCTTTAGAATAGATCTCATTGGGGCCCAGCTGGAGTGGCGCACTTGCATGAGAACTGACCTCTAAACCAAAAGGTTGTGAGTTCAATTCTTAGTCAGGGAATATGCCTGGGTTGTAGGTTCCCAGGTCCGGGGGCCTACAGAAGGCAAGCGATCTATGTACATAAATGTTTCTCTCTCCCTTCCTCTCTCCAAGCATATCCTCCGATGAGGATTCTATATATAGATTTCATTGGATGCTCAGAGCATAGTCTATTGTTCTCTCTGTTTTCCAGATGAAGATTCTAGAGACCAGAAAATGAATGTCTTTGTTTTTAATTCATTAATTAATACTTTAAAAAAAAAAACACAAAAAACCTCTACATGCGTTTGGCACAATTCTATGTGAAGGCCATATAAAACCAGAATGACAGAAATAGTCCCTGCCTTATTGAAGCTTATATTTTATTAGAAGAGACAGAAAATAGTATACAATACAGTTTTAAAATTACACATCTGAATAACTATATGGAGAAAGTCTTTAAATGACTGTGATCTGGAATAGAAAGGTCTAATCTAGCAAAGTCTTTGAGGAATTAGCACTTAAGTTGACAAAAAGCAAATACATTGCTTAATTCCCACCATTGCTGAAAGCTGCATGTAATAATCTACTGCAAGTTGTGGTTTATATTTTAGAGGCAGTTATCTGCAAAAAAAAAAAAAATTAAATCCGGCATTAACAACAGCAACAAAAAAAACCAAAATTACAATAATCATCAACAAAATGTATCATAAATAGCATATAGAACAATGAGCACATGCTGAAAGTGTTACAGCGTAAAGGTAGATAAGAATATTTAGTTAGTGACACTTCACAAAATAGCTATGAGTCAGTATGTTTTTTGTGTCTTGCTTTTAGTCTTCATAGGGACAGGACTTGGTCCTCAAAAATTCATTCCACCAACTTTCTTGTTAGAATGATAAGGGTAACAGAATGTCACATATACATGGTCAAATGATTCTCAACAAAGGGTCATCCTAATTCAATGGGGAAAGAATAAAGTATTAGCAAATGGTGCTGAAACAAATAGGGAACTATACCAAAAAAAAAAATGCGTTTCTCACCTGAAACTATAATATTGTATGTTAACTGTAATAAAAAAATACAGCATTTAAAAATCACATTTCTACCTGACCCTTATTTTACACCATTAAAAAAAAACCCACAAAAACTTTAAATCAGTCATAGACTTAAATGTATAATTTATAAAACCCCTACAAAAATGTGAGAAAATCTTTGTTAGGCAAAGGTTTCTTTAAATGACATATACACATGAACTATATGACAAAAATACGTATGTGTTAAAATTCATCAAAATTACAAATCTTTGCTCTTCAAAACACATTGTTTAAAGAAGTGAAAAAGAGAGTCACAAACTAGAACATATTTATAAAAAACACATCAGATATATGAATTGCCTCTAAAATATATGGAACTCTTATAAAGAACTCATTATCATCATCATCACCATCATCAATATAATCCTATATAATAAAAGACTAATATGCAAATAGACCGAACAGCAGAACAACTGAACAACCAAACAACTGGTCACTATGACATGCACTGACCACCAGGGGGCAGGCACAGAACATGGTGGGCATCAGCCTTGGCAGAATGGTGGAGCAGGTGAGCAGCGGCAACAAACCCTCTGGAGGTTACTGAAAATTCTTTGCCCCCGTACACTGTGGTCCCGCCTGGCACTCGCACCTGCTGCCGGCACCGGAGCTGCCGCTCACACCAGCTGCTGGTGCCCAGCACTAGCCCCAATGAGGGCTTCTCCACATCCTCCTGCTCCTGAGGGGTGATTGGGGCCGGCAGCCACCTCCCGCACCCACTGCCAGCACCAGCCCCAATCGCTCCATGCCGTCAGTGGGTGTGAGTGGGGCCGGTGCCATCAGTGCTTGGGAGCAGTGGCAGCGGGAACGGGGCTGCTGGCAGACAGGGGCCTGGGGGCTGTGGCAGGAGGGGCCGTCCGGGGGCGGTGAGGATGGGCCAAGACCCACCCTGTGACCACCGCAGCCTTGAGGCCCACAGTTCCTTTCAAGATGCACAATGGGCCCCTAGTAATTAATAATAAATGTAATAGTAATTATTATAATGAAGAAGTCTCAAAAAGACAGGCAAATGACTTAAATGAGCATTTCAAAAAAGAAAAATATACAGATGATAAAATAGGTATACAAAAAGATTCAAGGACTAGTCACTGGAGAAATGCAAATTAAAAACACAATGAGATACCACTACAACTCCTAGAAATATATTACAGTGGGAAAAAACTGATAAAAAAGGTGAGAATGTGGAAAAACTGGAGCGCCCACACTGCCAGGGAAAGCAAAGGGGAGAGGCACTTTGGAAAACAGTTTGGTGGTTTCCTTTAAGAAATATACATTTAGCCCTAGCTGGTTTGGCTCAGTGGATAGAGTGTCGGAAAAGTCCTCGGTCAAGGCACATGCCTGGGTTGCGAGCTCCATCCCCAGTAGGGGGTGTGCAGAAAGCAGCCAATCAATGATTCTCTCTCATCATTGATGTTTCTCTCTCTCTTTCTCTCTCTCTCTCTCTCCCTCCCTCCCTCTCTGAAATCATAAAAAATATATATTAAAAATAAAACAAAAAAATACATTTAGCATATGACCCAGCAATTCTACCTCTAGGAATCTACCCAAGAGGATGAACATATGACCAAGTACAGTCTTGTACTTAAATGTTATTCATAATCACACAAAAAATAGAAATAATGGGGATTAGATAAAAAAAATACAATAAAATACTGGTCAAAAATAAAAAAGAAATATATTACTGATACACTTGATAACAAAAATGAATCTCAAAAGTATTGTGCCAACTAAAAGAAATCAGACAAAAGACTTAATACTCTATGAAATTCTAGGAAGAACACAAGTACAGTGACTGAAAATAACTCAAGGGTTGCCAGTGAAAGGGTGAGGGCTATGCCCTCCATCTTACCCTAGCAGCCATGTGCTCAGCAGGGCTTCTTCCCGGAAGCCCAGGCCTCTGCTAGCCACGCCCAGGATTTCTTTGAACTAGCCATTGACGGTCAAGGAAGGTGCGCGCCATGGATATGACCACATCCTGTGTGGCGGGACCCGACTTGCACCAGCCCAATCAGCAGGGCCCACGGTCACCTCTCCTCCCCTTACTCCACCTCCCTATAAAACTCCTTCCCACCAGGCTAGCCCTTTCTCTGCCACCTGCTGCTGTGTCAGTAAGGAGGGTAGGGGAGCCAGACCCGGGTTTGAATAAAAGACTCTTTGCTTTTCCATGGGACTCGGCTGGCTCCCTGGTGTGGTCTTTTGGGGATCCCGAAATATGGGCATAACAGGCAAGGGTAAGGGAGAGTAGGGAAGAAGGCATTGATTTCAAAGTGGCACAGGGAACTTTTTGGGGTGATGGGAAGGTATGATTGTGGTGGTGGTTACATGACTGGCCACATCTGTCAAACTCATTAAATTATATATACTCTTAAAAGTGGTCAGTTTTTTTTTGATAAGACAGGAAACCATAAAAATATTAGAGGAATCCACAGGCAGAAAAATCTCAGACATATGCCAAAGCAGTATCTTCATCAATACAGCTCCTAGGGCATGAAAACTAACGATATAATGAACAAATGGGACTACATCAAGTACATTAAAAGAAATTATCAACAAAACAACAAGAAATCCCACTGCATGGGAGAACAAATTGCCAATGTTATCACCAAGAAGGGTTTAATCTCCGACATTTACAGGGAACTCATACAACTTAACAAAAGGAAGATAAACAACCCAATCAAAAAATGTGCGAAGGACCTAGAGATAGTTTTTGAAGGAGGACATAAGGAAGGCCAAGAGACATATGAAAACGTGCTCAAAGTCACTAATCATCCAAGAGATGCAAATCAAAATGACAATGCAGTACCATCTCACACCTGTCAGGATGGCTATCATCAAGAAATCAACAAACAACAAGTGCTGGCAAGGACATGGAGAAAAAGGAACCCTCCTGCACTGCT
>NW_006294876.1:4913997-4930059 GCF_000327345.1 Myotis davidii | reverse complement strand
TCAGAAAGAATAGATTTGCAGGAGATTAATAGGTGAAAGATTAGCAAACCATCTCCAGGTATGAAACCAGCACATTAGAGATGATAGTTAGATAGGTAGGTAGATAGATAGATAGATAGATAGATAGATAGATAGATAGATAGATAGACAGATAGATAGTTTATACTATCAGCAGTCTCAGGCATTCCACTGGGGTCTCAGAATGTATCCCAAGCAGATAAGGAGTTGCTCCTATATATCAGATATCTGATGTAAAATAAGCCTTGAGGTCATAATGGAAGTATTATCCAACTAAAATCTAAGAACTGGTTATGAAGCGTTTGTTTGCAAGCGCAGCAAAAGGACATGTCTTCCACCCAAGTTTTTGTTACATGGTGACACCAACTTGTCTATATCCCCGCAAACACCAAGCAGTGTTGACCACTTATTTCATTTGATTGCATATTTCAGACTGATTGCTTATTCTGGCCTGCTGATTACCTCATTTAAAATTTTTAATTGCGTTGTCTTATAAGTGAACACTATAGCATGTATGATATTTAGTAATGAGGTAAAAGCTAAAACATAAGCTTACAGGTAAGACATTTACATAATTCATTGAAATTATATAAAACACTAATGTATTAGAAACATACACATTGCTAATTACAAACTTATGTTCAACCATCACAACTTGAAGAGTCAGGGTGTTCAAGTCACTTAAGTCATTAAGTGGTTTGGTCTTGAAATGAGTTTACCATTTTGCTAAACTCTCTAACTTTGTCTCTGGTGGCTGCCACTGTGTAATTAATGTTCTCTCTGTGGCAGAGCTAAGACAGTGAGTTTACCACTGATATATGACACCCAATCCCACCCACCACACACACTGGCTCATGCTTTTTACAAAATGAATTATGTACTCTAGACTACACATTAAACTTTACATGCAAGTAGGAAAGTAAAAGCATGGGAAGACTTTTACACACACAGAGATCTGAAGAACCAACACATTGGTATTTTAATCTAAGTTGTAAAAATCTTGCAAAAGTGCTTTTTGTATCTTATTTGATATGCTGGGAGCTCTTTCACTATTTCTGCTAAGCCCGTTTCATCTATTTTAGCTGCCAGGTAGAGGACAGATGGTGAATAAAATTTGAGTTAATTTGCAGAGATGTTTGGAAAACATTTGAAAAATTACTTATGACCACTAGGTTCTAAAATTGGGTCATCTAGAACAAATCCTGTAAGACAGATCTTTTGTCTTTTTGATAGATTTATTAGAACTGGGAGAAATAGGAAATTCTGTGAAACAAAGCTTCTGGACTTGAGAAGGTTGTTCCTAGTACAGTACCCCCTTATCCACTGGAGATACATTTCAAAATCCACAGTGGATGCCAGAGAGTATCAAATCATACACACACACACACGCACACACACAAAACACACACACACACACACACCATGGTTTTTCCTAGACATACACACACTTTATGGTTTCCCTCTGGCATATCCAAATTGCCAGCATCACTACTCCTGCACTTTGGGGCGATTATTAAGTAGTATAAGGGTTACTTGAACACAAGTACAGTGTTGTTGAGACAGTCAATCAGATTAACTGAGATGGTTACTAAGTGTAAACAATCTTGACAAAGGCATGATTCATGTTGGGAGGGGGAGGAGTGGGATGGCTAGAGATTTCATCACACTGCTCAGAAAGATGTACAGCTTAAAACTTATAAATTGTTCATTTCTGGAATTTTCCATTTAATATTTTGGACCATAATAGACCAAGAGAAACTGAAAGCGCAGAAAGTGAAACCGAGGATAAGGGGGGACCACGGAATCCTGGAATGCCCTTCTAACTCTCATCATATCTGTTCATTCTTCAAGACCTATCCAGGTGTCACCAGCTCTGCACAGCAGATCCTAGTTAATCCAGGTAGAGTCACCAGCAGCTGTTCAGTAGTTCTACTGAACATATTTTCTATTGTGCCATTTTATTAGATATGCATACAGTGCTTCTAACAATGTTTTAACACCTCCCTCCTCTACTTGAATGTGGTCCTTAATATAACCTAATGTTTGCCTACATTAAAATATCAACAAGTATTTTGGGGAAGCTTTAGATGAAGTCCTGCAGACAAAATGGAAAACATTTACTATGGGTAACAGTATGTATAAGTAGATGCTTAATGACAACATGAAAATAGTATTTACTATTTCAAACGAAAGGGTGTTATCTTACAGCACCCAACTGACTTTCTTATTAAATTTGTGACTTGCATAGGGATAGCTATTATTTGGATGACAGAGGAAATCAATGAGTTTTCATCATGCTGGAATGATGACTTAAATCCCAAGCGATGACATTTAAACAGGAAAAATAAAAAGTTCTAATTTCAGGTAAAAATAATTTATAGTCTGGGATAAACGCACTGAAGTTTAATAACATGCATAGAAGAGCATAAATTCATAGGGAATATTTATTGAGCATTTGTTCTGCATTAGTTTAAGTGCTAAGCATTTTACAAATATCAGTTAACTCAATCCTTATAACACTAAAAGGTTCTGATACCCAATTCTCCAAGTAAAAGATGAGGTCATTGACAACTGGGAGGGCTTAACTAACCCACCCAAAGTCATGCAAACAATATGCAACACCACATGGAGTAAGATCCTAGGCTCTCTGGGTCTAAAGCCAGGCTGTTGACCAACTCACTACACTGATAGGAGGAGGTGTAGGCATGACTTGATCCCTAAAAATATCAGTAAGACTTTGTGCTGCATTAGTAGTGTGTTTAGACCAGACTAAGGAGGTTGTTCTTCACCACTGTTTCTACTTATTATAAACTAGAGGCCTGATGCAAAAAATTCATCAAGAGTAGACCTTCCTTCCCCCGGCTGCCAGCACCGGCCTCCCTCTGGCACCTGGGACCCGGATTTCCTTCTGGCTGCCTGCAGGCACCCAGGACCCAGGCTTCTCTTGCAGCCCTGGCTTTGTCCGGAAGGTCATCTGGAAGATGTCCGGTCTAATTAGCATATTATGCTTTTATTATTATAGACTAGGGGCCCGGTGCACGAAATTCGTGCACTGGGTGTGTGTGGGGGGGGGTCCCTCAGCCCAGCCTGCCCCCGCTCACATACTGGGAGCCTTCAGGCGTTGAGCCCCATCACCCTCCAATCGCAGGATCGCCCCCTTGCCCAGGCCTGACGCCTCCGCCAGAGGTGTCAGGCTTGGACAGGGGACCCCCATGTCCCCCCGATCACTGGCTCTGGCCCCCGCCCAGGCCTGAGGCCTCTGGCCCAGGAATCATGCCTGGGCAGGGGACCCCCATCTCCCTCTGATCACTTGCTCCATCCCCCGCCCAAGCCTGACGCCTCTAGCCCAGGCTTCAGGCCTGGGCAAGGGGACCATCATATCCCCCCAATCCCTGGCTCCGCCCCCCCCGCTCCCTGCGGTTGCAGGCTCCGCCCCTGCCCAGGCCTAATGCCTCTGGCCTAGGCGTCCAGCCCGGGCAGCGGGGACCCGCAGCTGCAGCGGCCCCGCGATCATGGGCTCCGCTTTAGGCCCAGGCAAGGGACTCCTAACTCCTGGGACTGCCAGCTTCGACCGTGCCCAGCTCCCATCGCTGGCTCCAACCCTACTTCCTGCTATCACTGGCCAGGGCGGCAAAGGCACCTGATTCTCTGATCATGGCTGGAAGGATATGACAGCCATCTTGAAATGTCTGGAGAACTGTTATTTGAAAATTGAATTTTACTTTTGGCATAGCTCCAGAAAGTGCGACAAAAGCTGATGGGAAAAACTATTTAACAATTGCAAGTGTCCAAAAACAGAACAGGGTCATTTGAGATGAGAAATTCCTCTATGCAGGAGAGCATTTATGTGGAAGGTGGCTGATGCAAGTCCTGGAAGCTAGTCCAGGGCAGAAGGTTTGACTAGGTAATCACAAAGTTACCTTCCCACTCTAAGTAGCTATAATTTGATATTAATCAATCTAGTTAGCATGAAAATGTTAAAAGTTATGATTCAAAAGTAAGTTCCATGTCAATACTTTTGAAAAATGCATGTTAAGCATCTCTGAATTACTGAACAATAGCTTTACTTCTATTTCCTAATCCAGACAGGTAGAAGTACTCCTATGAGAGTCAATAAGCCTGAAGCCAATGAAGACAGAAGGAGATGGGCCAGATCTGTGTGGTGAACTATAAACAGCTGTGATAATGGTATTTGTTTAGAAAACATCTAAGTATTGCCATTTCTGAAATGGAGCAACTTGAACTTACCAAATAAAAACTAGCAGCAATTAGGGGACATCATGCCTTGGTGACCAAGCACTGAGCTAACACCACTGGCCGATATGCCCATGTAGAGTGTTATCCATTGTATGTTTTATTTGTAGCCACACACTGTTTAAATCTGAACACTTGTTCAATTGCTATTTTAAAACATAGTTGTTCCCCAAATCAAATAGGATATAAGATGCCACACTTAACTTGTTGAGAAAAAACCCAGTTAATTATAAGTTAAAATATCTTACTTTTTTAATAGGAGAAAAAAATTGAAATTGTGTACTCACTCTTCCCCAGTGAAAATCTTCTTGTTGGTCTACAGAAAGTCAGTCTTTTTTTAATGTTTGTTTTTGTTTGATTTGGCCATCCTCCTCTTTATCTTCTATCTTCAATTCAGTCTACAAAGTAACTCACTAAGTGTACTTAATATATGTTCTTCTAATCCAGCCATGGGCAAACTATGGCCCACGGGCCGGATCCGGCCCGTTTGAAATGAATAAAACTAAAAAAAAAAAAAGACCGTACCCTTTTATGTAATGATGTTTACTTTGAATTTATATTAGTTCACACAAACACTCCATCCATGCTTTTGTTCCGGCCCTCCGGTCCAGTTTAAGAACCCATTGTGTCCCTCGAGTCAAGAAGTCTGCCCACCCCTGTTCCCACCTCCATATGATCTAGTTATAGGTTTATCTTTGAAGAGGATATATTGTGCATTCTAATTCTGTTTCCTACTTTTTCATCCAACATTCTGCTTGTAAGTGCCTGTGTCTCTACAGAAATTTAATTCATTACTTTGGGCTGATGCAGAGTTCTCCATGCATCACTCTTTGCTTATGCATTCCTCTACAGAGCTTTGCCACTCTGCAGCCAAACAATGCTGTGATGCCTGCCTGTCACATGGCTCCTTGGGACTAGGAAAATATCCCTGGTAATGCATGCCTGGGTGGAGTGCAGGGCACTGGGCAACATGCAGGCCAAATTTCATCCAGTCAGTTCCCCTGGCTTCTAGAGGGGCTGGCAGTGCTCATGCCAACCAAGAGCACTGGCAGGATGCTTCCCTTCCCTCCCCCCTTCTATTTTGGATAGTGCTTGATAGAATCCACTCTCGCCAAAATGACCAGTGTAAAGAGGTAATCTTTTCCTTAAATTTCATTCACAAGTTACTAAAAGAGGTTTCCAGTTTCTACAATTTGTCTACTTACATGCTTTACTCATTTTTAATAGAATAAGTTTTTCCTTTTTAAGCTTCTTTAGATTATTTCCTGATAAATTTCAGTATTAATTCTCTGCTAGTAAATAAACACGTCCTCTCCCCGTCACCTATTTCATGCATTACTTTCTCCATGTTGGCCTTCCCTGATTAGAAATATTAATTCTGATAAAGACATAATGTCAATGTGTTCCCTTATGATTTTTGCTTTTTAGAAAAAAACAAAAACAAAACTTCTTCATGAACTCTTCTCCTATCCAGATGTCATTAATATATTCTCTAACATGTTATTCTATACATTTCATATTTTATCCGTTTTACAGATTATCTTCACATTTAGGTCTTTAAAATATTGAAGCTTTATATCCCCTGCCCATAGTAAACTAAGATCCTTGCAAGTTATACTACTCTTATCACATATCAAAGTTGCATATTTCTTGGGAATTCCTTCTGATTTCCTCTGGATTCCATCTGTTTCTCTTTTCCTGAACAAGGATACACAGATTTTATTACTATGAAATGGTTATTACTTATTTGGCAAAGACAGGCCTTACTAGTTGAAATATATATTGAAGATAAGATGCTCAAATTAAAAAACACTGCATTCTGTATTTTACAAAATAGAATAAATACAGTAAGTCACTAAAGATATTCAAACTAGATTAAGAGACCTAGTGTTAAGTTACCACAAAAACATCCATAATTATCATTAATAAAGACTCACTTCACCCTATTTATTCTTAAGAACAAATGTTAATTTTTAATATAAGGAAAAGTTGGATAATGTTCAAGGTTTTCTACAGCTTAAATCAGATGTCAAGCCACAGTTTTCTCATTTCTAAAATAAAATGAATGGACAAGATACTGCTGAAAGTCTTCGTAAGCTCTAAAAATTTTTATGAGCCGATAAAACCACCCAAATAGAAATTTCAGTGAAAAAAGGCAATTTCCATATCTATTTCTGGACAAATTTCCTAGAAGGTAGACTTCTCTCGTGTATTCACCTTCATGCCTCCTTTCAAACATAAGACCACATGTGCACCAACTGAGGATTTAGAAACAACCTTTGGTCCAAGCTGGTTATTTGGAAATTAAAAATAGCAAGAGCAAGATAAAACAATGAAATTTTATGTAAAATTAATACCTAGTAATAAAACATGCTTCATGAAGTTGAGAAATTTAATAAAATATTAGCTAAAAGGATTAGAAGTACCTCATGAAATAAAATTCGTATATCTAAAATGGTATTGTCCAAATAATGTCCTTAAAAATCAATTTTATGTAAGTACAAAAAGACACCCAATGTCTAAATAATATAGGCACATGTTACTGAAATTTTCTTTGTGTTGTGAAATGTCAGGGGAAGAATGGCTCATCATTTTTGGTACATATCATCATTTCAATAATATCATATGTAATATCACTTAAGATAATATTAATAACATATCAGTTTTCCTTTTGGACAAAATAGAGTTTCTTCAGATATTTTAGAGAAAATATACAGTAATTTTGAAAAATGTAAAATATTTTACTTAGGGGCATTAATATAATTTTCATTATCACAAATTTAAAGTGAGACAACATTACCCACTCCTCAAAATATCTGAAATAAAGACAAATAAAACCAAATGTTGTCTAGGACATAGAAAAACTAACTCTCATATATTGCTGGTGGAAATGTAAAATGACACATATATCCACTTTGGAAAATAGTTTGGCAGTTGCATAAAAGTTAAACATAAATTCACAATACACTGAAATACATTCCTATATATCTGCACATGAAAATTTATGTGTGCACAAAGACATGCATGCAAATGTTCAAAGAAGCATTACTCTTAATAACCGCCTTCCCTCCAAAAAACCCACACACACACCATACAAATGTTCATGTATGGGCAAATGAGAAAAAAAAAAAAAAAAGGAGGAGGGGAGAAATATCCAAACAATGGAATACTATTCAGCAATGAAAATGAATGAACTATTGATACATGCTAAAACAGGGATGACTATCAAGAGCATTATGCCGAAACCGGTTTGGCTCAGTGGATAGAGTGTCGGCCTGCGGACTGAAAGGTCCCAGGTTCGATTCCGGTCAAGGGCATGTACCTGGGTTGCAGGCACATCCCCAGTGGGGGATGTGCAGGAGGCAGCTGATTGATGTCTCTCTCTCATCGATGTTTCTGACTTTCTATCTCTCTCCCTTTCTCTCTGTAAAAAATCAATAAAATATATTTTTTTTAAAAAAAGAGCATTATGATGAATGAAAGAAGCCAGAGGCAAAAGATTACATATTGTATGATGGCATTTTAATGAAATGATTAGAAATTGCAATGTTACAAAGTTAGAAAGCAGTTTAGTAGCTGACTAAAGCTGCGGTTGGTAACGGATTCAATGGAAAAGGGCATGAGAAATTGAATGTTTAAGGGTAATGGAGATTCTAAAACTGGATTGTGGTATGAAAAGCACTTACAAGAATGGAGGTATGAGGAATTTCAGGTCTCCTTTCATAAATGAAAGAAATATAACTGGTAAGAATTATTAAACAACAACCCTTTAAAGTCTCTGGAAATTGTCTTAAGAGTATATAGCACATGAAGAAACATTTACTCAAGATAATCGACTACATCTCAGTAAGACGGGAATCTGCAGCATTTAAACCATAACATATTCCCCTCCTTGCTGACAAATAGGATGGAAGTTCTCCTGGGAATGGCTTGGACATGAATCTAGGGCTCCTGCTATAACCACCTATAAGTTTAGCACAATGGCTTCTTCACAAGAGGGACAAACTACCAGCATTACTTAGCCCCTGCAGCTCCATGTTGCAGGAGCTTGATTTCAGGCAGATGTGGCAGAGAGGTCTGAGGCACTCTTCTTCTGCCCATCCTATTTGCAGGGTGGAAGCTCTAGCCCAGCTGCAGTACTTGACAATGTTTGGCTCTGATTGGCCTTGCACCAGCTTGCTGATTAGGAGAACTTTCCAAGCTGGAAGATGCAAGCTGAGACCAGGAGCTACCATCCTAGCTCAGTGCCCTGCTCATAAAGCAGGAGCGTCACTCCAAAAGACATAGGTCATTGCCCTGGCCCTCACCTCCAGAGCAGTGGTGCAGATGTTCTACACCAGTGGGGAGGTAAGGTGAAATAACAGAGGGCCCCAGTGCTCTCCCTAATGGGATGGACTATCTTTAAACCAGAGTAGGAGGAAGTTCAAGCCTACGGTTTTATTGAAAACAATGAAGATCTTGGTGGTGAGCCATTAAGAGAAGGCTGGCAGCACCATAATAGCAATAAATGAAATGGTAGACCAGCTAGAAGTTTACCAGAGAGTCCAGGAAAGAGACGGCCATGAAGACGGCTCTGGAAGTTGAAGCAAATCAAAGACTAGGGCGATCAAAGAAAAGGACCATGAAAGAAAGCCTGGCAGAAGAAGGGCATTAGGGAGACCATGCGCATGACAAAGGATTCACCCTCTGATATTACACAGAGAAAACAAACAACACTGAACTAGTCTAGCCAAGTTACTAGAGAAATAAATATGCAAACAAAAGAAACCACACGCTCAAGTGTGTGTGTGTGTGGAAGGAGGGATCAGCATCCAGAACTACTGCAATATATTACCCAAAATGTCAAGTTTTAAACAACAATATATATATATGACTTACAAAGAGACAGAAAAGCATAACCCATTGAAAGGACAAAAAATGTAGATATTAGAAGCTGCCATTAAAGGGACCCAGATGGTAGAGTTATATTTCAAAGCATCTGTTATAAATATGTTCAAAGAACTAAAGAAAATCATGCTTAAAGAATAAAAGGAATGTCTGAACAATGCCTACTCAAAGAGAAAATATCAATAGCTAGAAATTCTGAAAAAGAATCAAATGAAAATCCTGGAGTTGAAAAGTACAACTGAAATGAAAAATTCACTAGAGAGAATCCATAGTAGATTTGATCTGGCAAAATAAAGATGCAGTGAACTTACAGACAGACCCATAGAGATTATGCAACCTGAGAGAACAAGGACAGTGGTGCTAGGCAGTTGGGGTGAATCCCAGTTTCCTAAGTGTGCAGCCCATAGTAACAGATACTGTGAATACACTGAGTAGGTTAGTGAAAAAAGAGACTATTCTTTTGTAAGCCTGGAGATATGAGAGTTTAGAGCAATTTTAATGTTCTATTGTGGGCAGAAGACATAGTAATGGGTTGACAGATAAATAGAAAATGATGAATTGGACACAAAGAGTATATAGCACCCTTTGAAAACACTTGCTGGTGGCAGCAAGAGAACGATAGCTTGAAAAAGGAAAAAAGTAAAGCAATAATTTCTCCCCCTGAAAATTTAAGATGAAGGGCATGATTTGGGCATGTTTTTAAGGAAAGAATATAGAGCATTTGGGAATTTATTAAAAACCTGAAGAAGAGAATAGGTTATGAAGTAAGATTCAGAAGAACATGGAACAGAAGAATATGGGGGAGTGTGTTTAAATGTTATCTTCAGAATAAAGAAGACAATCTTTTTTTGAGGCAGGGGTAATAATTGGGCAGAAGGGTGAGAAAGTGGAGTCTGAAGGTCACTTCCTACACATGAAGGGGAAAAATAACAAAACAAAACAAAAACCTAGACATGGAGGAGGAGAAATGGAGCTCCCTATGAACTGTGTTATCATTTTCCTGAAATAATGTCATAGGAGCTTGAAGAGATCGGAAAGGACAGAAATTCAGACTTTCTGAGGGATGTCGGGGATAATACAGTTCTATTGCTAACTTCTAGAGCTCTCAAAATTGCTCTGACTGTTTTTCAGAATTGCCACAACTTCTCAACCACATCTCAACACTCTGCATGTCTTATTTCTAACTTCACTTTTTTTTTGTTTTGATGACTGTATTTGAGTAAATCAGTGCCTTGATTTCCCATAGGAAAGAGTATACTTTATTCTTGAGGTTGTAGAAAGGCTATTATGCTCACCCCTGCTTGCAGGCACTTTACCAGTCTTGCCTTGCAGACTGGAATTCACAATTCTACAACCTTTTAATGGAAGTTTTCAGTGGATGAAAGAAAAAAAATAAAAAGCCTGCCCTTTAAATGAGCACCACAAATGATCCTTTGAAACATATCCCATTTAGCACATATATCATACTTCCAATGGAAATTAAAGACACGTACAAACTGTCTATAAGTTCACTATAAAATATTTTATGATCTATTCTTGCCTGGGATCATTCTATAGGAAATATCAGCATTTCTTTCCCATTCTCCTATTCTATATAATAAAAGCCTAATATGCTAAGTGTCCAACAGTTCATTCAATCGTTCAATCAGTCACTATGACAAGCACTGACCACCAGGGGGCAGATTCTCCGACCAGTAGGTTAGCTTGCTGCTGGGGTCTGGCCAATGGGAACTGGGCTAGACAGGCTGGACACACCCTGTAGCCCTCCCACGGTCCCTCCCTGGCCCCGACTGTGCACCGGTGAGGTCCCTTGGCCTTGCCTACAACCTCTAGCAATCCGGGACTCCTTGGGGGATGTCAGAGAGCTGGTTTTGTCCTGATCCCCGCAGGCCAGGCCGAGGGGCCCCACTGGTGCACGAATCCGTGCACTGGCTCCCTAGTTATGGAATAAAATATCTATTAAATTAGGAAGTAATTTTGAGAAGCAGTATATATAGTGGTTTGCTATGCCCATGCAGATCTGAGTGATAGCAGAGGCTTCATGTCCTCATTAAGAGCAGAATGAAACTTTTACTAGAAATAAAATGCAGGCCCAAGTTGAGGGGAGCTGTACAAGTGACTAATAGACACTAATAGGAGGCAGATACAATAGTCCAGACCACCTTCAGTGAATATTTCTATTCCCTCTTGATAATTTTGCAGCCTCTGATAAAACTTGGCAAGCTAGCTACCTCCATTGCCTGAAAAAGTGGAACACTGTTAATCAAAGGAAATCAGGCCCAAGTCTGGAAGACGCTTCTGAAACATTATAAAGTGTGTCATCCTGACAACCAGCTGGAGTGCAACCATTTGGAGCAGATCTATTTATCAGTGCACACAGAGAGCAAGCTTAAGACCTGCACGTTGGTGTTGAATGGAGCATGAAAAAAGAGCAGTGGAAACCACATAAATTTTACCCAATGACCTTCCTTTGGTGGTTGGAGGCAATTCCTCACATGGGCTTTTATGATTTAGAATTTATTTCTCTGGGTGCCAAGGTGTAGGTGTATTGTATTAGGAATAAATAATATCATGATCCAGAAAAGCATAAAAAAAAAAGTTACCGAAAGAAAAAGAAGTTACTACCACAACAGATGTCAATTTCTGAATGACAAGACAATCATTTCATTTAGCAGCTGTAAAATTTTAAAAGAAAATTGTCACCTTCATAAGACAAACATGATCTTGGGAGACATTTACTTAATGTTTTCTATTTGTAAAAGCCCAATGAGTTTTGCTTAAATAATAGAGGGAAAGTATATGCTCCCCAATAAATTGAGTTCTTGCCAATAAAGCATTTTAATAAAACACACAACTCAGGGGTTCAGAGGTATATTAAAAGACTGTCTTGCTAATAGCTCCCTTGAAAAAAAATCAGTACAAATGCCCAAAGCCAGTTGAGATGCTGGCTTTTGCTCAATCATAATGTACTTTAAAAATATTTTCATCTTGAGAATTTGTATGTCCATACACCTTGTGGTTAATTTTCTCCCAATTCCTTTTCTTGTAAAATTTATATGACAAGTTATTCTTATTTGAATTGCTTCTTATTTATCAAAATCTCCTAGTACAGAATTCCACTTCTTTAGCCTCAGAACAATGCCACTAAAACTTAAACTGACACACAACATCTGTGGTATCAATTTCTAATTCACATAAGTGCCTCAATCTTCAGTTTGAAAATAGCGATAATGACCTTTAAATTTTGTTAGCAACATAAAAAAGACATACCGTAAGCCCATCAATCTATTCACCAAAAAAGTAACTGTTTGTAAAATATACATATTTATGTGTTTTTAAATTATTATTTACATTTCATTTTGACAGCCACTTTGGTTTCTCCTCCCTTCATTCAAAACCTATTATAGAATTACTAAAACATGTTATCTTGAACCTGAATGAAGGAGACCATAGTGATCATCTAATCTAAAGCCTTCATTTTATTGATAAAGCCATCAGGGCCCTGGAAGTGATATAAATTGAACATGAGTTTAATCTGCCTAAGAAAAGTAATACTGTATAAGAAGTCAAATGTAAAATTTAATGTAAAGAACTGGTCTCCAAAGTCTTTGCTTGTAATGAGAAAAGATAATAGCCTCTTTTTTAAAAGTCAAATGAATTAGTTTCAGATTTACTAAAGTTTTGTTAATACATTCTAAGAATTTTAGATTAGTTGAACCAGATGAGGGGGTAGCATTTTCCTATTCCCACCTGTCCCTATGGGAGAGTAATGACTTGTGCCCAGGCCTGGCTGAAGCAAGTCTCTTGCCTTCTGAGCTATGATGCAAATCCCTCCAGACGGAGCTTTCCATTCAAACACATTCTGCCCCTGGCTCTCTCACTAAAGAATTCACTCCTCAGAAAGCTAGCAACATTTATTTTTGTTATTTTATTTTATGTTCACTAATCTTTATGCCTTAATTCTACTTTTACTTAAAGTAAATCGCAAGCAGCATTCACATTAGTCTAGTAACTGGTACTCCAGTAACAGACTGGACGTCTTATTAAATTACCTTGTTGGCTCTGCACGAGCCCTTCAGTTCTCTGAAGCCCATTCACTCTCTGGTTCTAGAAAGTCCTTTAGAACTATAAATACGTTCCCTGGAAAAAGGTCAATAAGTGCACACCAACTATCTCCATAAATTGAAGAGAACCATAGACACCCACTACTTTCCAGTAACCTCAATTTTGAACAGGCTACTTTCTTATTGCTTTTTAAGGAAAAAAAAATCCATGATTTGTGACATTTTAAATATCATTCTGGTTTTGGCCAATCATTTCCATCGGAGCTGAGAAGGAATACTTTAGAAGTCAACCAAGCATTTTAATGGGTGGTTTTCAAACGAGAGTGATTCTGCTTCCAAGGGACGTTTGGCAAGGTCTGGATACATTTTTGGTAGCCAAACGGGTGAAGAGGTGCTGCCTATCGCTATATACTCATCTAGTGGGTCGAGGCCAGCATTGTAACTGAACACCCTACAATGCCCAGGACACGACACACAACAAAGAATTACCCAGCACTAAATGTCAATAGTGCCAAGGGTGAGAACCCTGATTTAAATTCTTGTTACTCAGAGTGTTGTCTCCTTCCTGGCAGCTTTGGCCTTCTCTAAGAGCTTATTAGAAACCTGAGCCCCATTACAGGCCTACGGGATCAATTTATATTAGCAAGATGGCCAGGTAATGCATGTGGACAGTCAAGTTTGACAAGCACTGATTATACAACACGTAGGCAATCCTTAAGTGTTCTAAAAGATCGCCTGTCTTATAGTCCAAAATAATACTCTCAACTTAAATAATAGGTTCACTGTTACAGCATCCTGTCTCTAATACAATATTATCATCGTTACCCTGAGTTCCATTGGATATTAGTAATTGTAACATATAAGAAAATCCATTGCTCAATAATATGGAAAATTCTACGTCAGGCAAACTTAAATGCATTGGGACCTCTAATGGGCTAATGCACCTTAAGATCTCCCCCAAAAGGGCTATCACATGTACCATTTTCACAAATTATTTAACTATAGAATCTATTCTTCCTCAGATTATTTAATAGACCCAAGTTTTCTCAGAACACATTTTCCCTTTCTCAGCATGGGAACTAAAGAAGAACTGATTAAAGTTCAGACCTCTCTCAATAGAGTCTTGAATTATTTAATACCTAAGAAATATACTACTTCAACAAAACGCAGAACCCAAGGCCTACCTTGACAATGAAAGTTGCCTGAAAACCCTGTAGAACCTCAACAAGAGCAAACCTTTATCAAGTCCATGCCCATGCACAATCTTGCAAATGGGATTCCTTACGTACAAAAATACAGAAAAGTCTCTTGGGTACTGTAGCATGTTGAAAGGTCAAACCAAATGTACTAGTAGGCTGGGGATGGACTCTCAGAACTCCTCACTCAGAAATCATGTAAAAGGCACATGCTTTCCTCATATCATCTTACTGCTTTAGTGATATAACAGTTTACTAGATATATAAAAGGGGGAAAAATATTTAACAGGCAATTCTTGAGAACAAATTGCAAAAAAAAGGGGGGGGGACAAGTAATTCAATGCCAATGGTGACTTTATTATGCACATAAATTATATGGAGTCACAGACTGTCTCTTTTCATTGCTAATTATATTAAGGGTTATTTAAGATTCACTTAATGAATAGAATCACTATGATGCGGACAGCTTTGCAAACTTTGAACATTTCCTCAGCAATTAACTATTCATTAGGGTTGGCACAGACTGAGTTCAAATCCCTGGCATTTAATTTTATGTAGGTATCTATAAATATAGTGTTATTCTATCAAGAGAAAAATGTGTACATTTATAACTGTGATTAATAATTAAGAGACGGGATTTAGAGTCACACATATCTGGGTTCAAACCTCAACAGCCCCCACTTATTCAGGCCTGAAAATTCCCCATGCCCAGTGTCCGCCACAACATAAAGGAAAGGGCTGTACCTTTCTCTTCAAGCACTTGTGCAGATGTGGCATGAGATATGTGACATGTGAAAAGCAGAACACAGGGTCTAGTATCTAATAAGGCACCACTGTCAGCAATTCCTATTGTTATAGTTAATATTTACATTTTTAAGGCTGCCAAGCTACGCAAACAATGTTGGTTAAAAAACAGTCATTTATTTTATCAAACCTATTCTCTTGGACAGAGCTTCTGAGGGAACAATGAGCCCAATAACCTCTGCCAATCAATGGTGTGATAAAGGAATAATAGGCCCAATCAATTCTGCTGATCAACGGAACGATAAATGCCAGAGCCACATACGTTAGGAGCATACCTTAAAAGTACTTCACTTGTACTGAGTGTAGCATTCATTCAGAAAAAATGAAATAAACTGCGGGGTTTACTATGAGACACAGGGTGAGCTCCAGGTGTTGGAAAGGTGTTTTTCTAAAGGTTGCCATGCATATATTCAAGGCCCCTCTCTCAGTGCAGGAATTTAGAAAAGGTGAGCCATCTTCTCCTTTTGTGATTCCCTGTAAAATTATGGAATAGTTTTTGTTTTTTAATGATATAAGAACATCAAGTAAGTACCCTTTAATTCACTCCAACGTGTGCAATGCAAGAGTTAAATAGGTAAACCAGACACATCACTGGTCCAGAAACAAGATAAACTGCACTCCAACCTCCATTCTACTATGATTATCGTGTCCCATAGGAAAAGTCATTAAATCTATTTTAGCATCTATCCAGGGGTGGGCAAACTTTTTGACTCGAGGGCCACAATGGGTTCTTAAACTGGACCGGAGGGCCGGAACAAAGGCATGGATGGAGTGTTTGTGTGAACTAATACATGCTAACACTGCTGCTGGTGAAGGAGCGGAGGGGGGAGCAAGAGAAA
>NW_006294876.1:4909457-4913943 GCF_000327345.1 Myotis davidii | reverse complement strand
ACAAAAGCATGGATGGAGTGTTTGTGTGAACTAATATAAATTCAAAGTAAACATCATTACATAAAAGGGTACGGTCTTTGTTTTTTTAGTTTTATTCATTTCAAACGGGCTGGATCCAGCTGCGGGCCATAGTTTGCCCACAGCTGATCTATCCCCTTCACAGAAAAAGAGTAAAAGGGATATATATATTTTTTTGCCTCGCTCACAGCTTATTGAAAGAATTCATTTAGGTAATATAAAACAATTTATATGTTTAAAGATGATAAAGCTGTTCATTGATTCCATTACATTCCCAATAGCCTTTTCTTTATGGTGCATAACATAATCACACTTCTCCCACAAGGCTTAGGGTAATTGTTTGTTGTTCTCCATGAATATTAAATGGTACAAGCTTGACATGAAAAATGATGGAAAACTGTTTTTTAAAGTGGAAAAAAAACACACAAAGTTTTGAAAACGTTGTACCCAATGACACATAGTAAAACTCTGGATATAGCTATTCAACAAATATTGATTGAGCACCCATTACATGTCAGGTACTGACCAGGTGTTTGGACTAAATCAGTGATGAAGACACACAGAAATCCCTGTCTTCATGGAACTCGGATTCTAACATTAGGAGGCAGAAAATAATGAGTATTAGAATAAATCTACAAATTACATATTCAGTTAGAAGCTGGTCATAATGCATTTTTATTTATTTGTTAATGTTGTTTTTTTAATTTTTTAACATATTTTTTCTTGTTGATAGTGTTACAGATGTCTCCCATCCCTACCCCTTCCCACGCTGGCAGGTTGCTAACAGGAGACCAGTTGTCACTGCCAGGTCTTAAAGGAAGAGGATGCAGGGTGCCCATAGGTGGGACATTGGGGGCAGAGCACCTGGGTGCAGGCAATAAGGGTATACTTTGTCCTTGGAGAGTGATACTAAGAAACCAATGGAAACTCCTGGGCTTTCCTTTCACACAATGTTCAGCATCTCTAGGTCATGTCACAGATCAAATACTCCTTGAACTCTAAAGTTTCTATTGGTCTAAGTTCTACTTAATTGCTGTGGTTACTGTGGAATTTTAATTGTATGTAATATACATAATATATCTTCCTGCTATACAGTCAACCTCCCTAAACCTTACAGACTCAGCCACCTGCATTCATTCCAAGGGGACTTTGCAGTGGTCCAGCATGTTTGAACTTGCAGTCAGTATCTGCAATCCCTTGTGGAACTAGAGTCCTGACTTCAGATTCAAAGTCAGGATAGTGCAGTGATGGTAACGCAAAGAAACACATCTTGAGTTACATTCTATGTAAGCATGTGCCCTTTTATTTGCATTTCATATTTGAAACAGCAAGAGACTGCAAACCGGAAACTGTAATGTTGTGCATACACATGCAAATTTTAATGTACGCATGTAATATTTTACTTGTTTCCAATTACAACTTCAGAATAAAAAATGGCAGTCAGTCATCTTTTATAATGTAACTTCTTATTAAATTGTAATGTTATTACTCATTACTCTGAGATGCCGAAAATGTTTTTTCTAATTTCCCCCCACTAATGTACTAAGAACTATTAAGCCATTACTTATCTTTTTTGTACTCTAATATCTGTTTGTTTGTCTCTACCAGCCCAAAGATGCATACAAAGTAAAGTAAAATAAAATTTCATTTCACTTTTGCTTCAGGTCATTATTATGGACTTGATTTCATAATTATTATAGAGAACAACTTTTTGTACAGAGGAGGGAATGACCCATTCCAGCTGTCAAATACACACGGCAGGCCAATGATCGGGCAGACCCCTGATTTTGTTTCGTACATATTTACTGCACGAAGCACAACCAAATAAATCACTTAGTCCAGAGTGCGCTGGCTTTATTACTCCGGCTGCTCTTCTCCACAGTGGGAAAGTTTCATTAATAATCGAATCAATAAGTGGATCAATAAGAAAAAGTGAAAACTACCTCGATAATAGGATTTTAAAGGTTGATAGGAACATGTCATGCCAGATATATAAATGTTACTTTATGTAATATGTACGGCCATAAATTAATTTATTTCCTTGCTTTGAATCTCTAGAACATGCAGTAGGCTTGGAATCAGGAGCGAGAGCTCGGCTGGATGTATCAGGCAAACAGCTATAGTCACTGATTCTAACAACAGTCACCACTAAATAAGGATGATACCCAGAAATGTATTTTGAAAAATTCTGCTGGTTTTATAAAAACATAACAGAAGAGAAAATCCAGACAAAGCTCTTGCTCCTGATTGTGAACCTACATTTTTAATTGCTTAGCTGCCGGCTTCCTCAGAAGTCCAGATTTCTCTCTTTACCACCTGGATGGAATATAATTGTGTTCACAAACAGACACAGGAAGAGGAGCAGGAAGGAGATCTTGGCTACATCTTACTTAACTTTTAGATCTTAGCCTAGATAGTGCTTTGCCTAGGAAGCCTTCCGTAGGTGCTTAGCCTGTATCAAGTGCCTTTCTTACCGTACAGTAAGTACCCTGACATCTACCATAGTGCTTAGCGGACTGTATTATAATTTTTATGCAGTTTTCTCTATCTCTCAGCTGACTGTGAACTGCCTCTATGAGGACAGAGAAAACACTACTTATATTCCCACTCCTGTGTTGACAATACTTATAGCACAGTGCACCTAGCGGGTGCTTCTATTACTGAAATGAACTGAACAGAATATAATCTGCCTGTGTTCTCTCTTCATATGTAGGTCACCAGAAGCAGGCTGTTGTCCTGCCCTGTTAACCTCCAGGTCTCAGCTCTCACTTTGCACGGATGGTTGCACAGATATCTTCCTCAAAAGCCCTTACACCAAGCTGATCAAGCCTTGCTGATTGGTGCCAATGAATCCACAGACTCAACCATTTCTCAGAAAAGCATCATCTACGGACCCATTTGGGTCTGGATTTACACCTTGCTACACTTTGAAAAGTCCTCCCCATGATTATTTCACTCAGGTTTATTTTGATTTATTTAGCAGAATGAAATATTTCATGGATCTGGAATTTGTATTCCTAGAAAGTAAGGAAATATATAATTTTCCATGTGGCTAATTACCTGAGCACTGTGTAATGAACTCTTCAAATATGTCTCAGTGATCTATAATTTCGACTCTACTAAACACTAAAATCTCCCACTGCCATTGGAATCTACAACCAGCTGCCCAGATTCAATTCCACGCCGACACTCTGAGCAGGTCACGTAGCCTCCCGGTGCCTCTGTAGTTCAGGGGTAACCACAGTCACTGTCTTTCAGGGTTGTGGTTAATTTCTATGTGAAATGCTTAAAGGAGGACAGATCTAAAACAGACCTCTGTGCTGCTGTGTACTATCGCTGTCATCTGTGTTTATACTTTATCTTCAGCTCCACTCACCTGTTCAGTGTTGAACCTGTGCCACACTGTGCTAAGTGCTGTAGAGAAAAACAGGTTTCCGTATCTAGGAGAATAATTCCCCGAGTCATCAACACTCTCCTCCCCACATCCCACTTCTTATGTTTAATAACAGTTTGGCTATTTTTTGTGCAATTAACTTTTAGTAAATCCTTTCCCCAAAATATTAATAACAGCCATTATTTAAGTATTGCTTTCTATGGATCAGGAATGAAGTTAAGAGCTTTATAGACATTGATAATTTAATTTAATCATATGATGTTAGGAGAATGGGCTGCAACCATCAACTAAGAGACCCAGGTTGTCTGATTCTGAAACTTGTACCCAATCTCTCTATATATAAAAGGCTAATACGCAAAGTGTCCCCTCAGGAGTTTGACCGGAGACGGGGAGTTCCATCACTTGCTATAACGTGCACTGACCACCAGGGGGCGGCGCAGAATGAAGGAAGGCCCTGGCCAGAAGCCGGCAGCCAGGGAAGGAAGGCTCCAGCTGGCAGCCAGAAGTAAAGCTCCAATAGGCAGCAGGAAGGCCCCAATCGGCCCTGATCGCTGGCCAGGCCTAGGGACCCTACCTATGCATGAATTTCATGCACTGGGCCTCCAGTATGATTATAATGCATTATCACTATCATAAAAACAAAACAAACAAACAAATTCTTGTTGATATTTGGCTCGGATTTAGAAAAATATATACATATTTATTTGGGAGAATTGAGAGTGTTGACTACTAAGCCTTCCTGTGTATTACGATTATTCTTTATCCAATTATTGTTTACATTTTTTATTCAAATATTATATTGTTAATATAACTAATATAGATAGAGTACTACATTGTAGGCATAATTTAAAGCTTTACAAATATTAACGAATTCTCACCATGACCCTACGGCAGTGGTCGGCAAACTCATTAGTCAACAGAGCCAAATATCAACAGTACAATGATTGAAATTTCTTTTGAGAGGCAAATTTTTTAAACTTAAACTATATAGGTAGGTACATTGTTATTAACTTAATTAGGGTACTCCTAAGGCTTAGGAAGAGCCACACTCAAGGGGCCAAAGAGCCGCATGCT
>NW_006294876.1:4901471-4909087 GCF_000327345.1 Myotis davidii | reverse complement strand
TATTTTCTGGACCTTTTATTATTAAAGCGTGTCAGAGCGCTTCCACATCCTGCAAAATAGGCTACACACATTCAATTGAGAATGTGCATCTCCAAGTAAAACTCTGCTTTCCACAATATGGATAAACTACTAGTATATGTGAATGAAATTGAGAAGCATGGGAAAGGGTTTATTCCTCTTATTCTGGTCACGATTAATCCTTCCAAGTTCACTTGAAAGCATTCTGAATGTAATATAAAAGGTAAATTTTAAGGAAGACATGCATTGTTCAGTTCAAAGCCATGTGTGTTTTATTTAAATAAGTCGCAATGCAAATGGCAGAGAGTTTTGCTACATGCATTGATCATTTTCAATCAGGCTTAGGAATCAAATGAGATCAACCCAAATAGGCTAGATTAGAAGCTGCCCTAAGTAGCTTCAGACATGGATGTATGGTTACCCAGGAAGTACACATTACACACACTCGTGGTTTCAGTAACTGAAATGGACACTAACGTGGCTCCAAGGTTCCCATGTTTTGTTTGTTTTTCTTTTAATGGTTTTTACTATGGGAGGTACTGAGCCAACAATTTCTGACTTATTTCTGTAACAGAATTGTAAAGGTTATACCTGAAGCAAGTTAATCTTTGACTTAGTTAAAAATATATCATTTAAGCTTTTTAAAAAAAAGCTCTAAATCAGCGGTTCTCAACTTGTGGGTTGCGACCCTTTACAGGGGTTGCCTAAGACCATCGGAAAACACATACATAATTATATTGTTTTTGTGATTAATCACTATGCTTTAATTATGTTCAATTTGTAACAATGAAATTGGGGGTCACCACAACATGAGGCACTGTATTAAAGAGTTGCGTCATTAGGAAGGTTGAGAACCACTGCATGCCACTCCAAGGTGTTTTTTTTTAAAGGATTTTAGAACTTAGATGCAAATTACACAAAAGATGCACACCTATAAATTGGCATGGGAATACAAACTGAAGTCAGAGAGACCAGAATATCAAGCATGAGGAACCTGGATGTTTTTAATCTCTATGATGTATGTGTTGTTTTCTTCAGTTTTAATTCACATACACGTTACACAAAAATAAAATCCGCCGGGCCCGTGTGGCTCAGTGTTTGAGCATCAACCTATGGACCGGAAGGTCATGGTTAGATTCCAGGTCAGGGAACATGCCCGGGTTGCAGGCTTGATCCCCAGGAGCGGGCATGCAGGAGGCAGCCAATCAATGATTCTCTCTCATCATTGATGTTTTTGTCTCTCTCTCCCTCTCCCTTCCTCGCTTAAATCAATAAAAATATTTTTTTAAAAGAAATAAAATCCACAAGTGGCTTTTCGTCTCTGCTCCTTGCATAATTCTGTTTGCGATGTCACCCTTTGGAATGATCGCATCCAACACTCAAGAAAGTAAGGGCAGTGTGGGCCTTTAGAACCTTTCCTTTGAAGTTTTCTCTACAAAATCTCTCTACTTCTGATCTCTGTGCATGGCCAGAGAAAAATTCCATATTAATGTGGACTGAAGAGATTACACAAACGCATTTTTGGTCTTCAGAGTATTTGTTGAGGTTTATTTGTTATCCAGATTCTCTAGTCCAGTAACTACCACAGAGGCTATTCCAACAAACCCACTAGCTCCCCGCCTCAAGAGATAACTTGCTCCTACTGACCCATGGAAGGTGAGAATC
This sequence comes from Myotis davidii, assembly GCF_000327345.1. Taxonomy (NCBI): domain Eukaryota; kingdom Metazoa; phylum Chordata; class Mammalia; order Chiroptera; family Vespertilionidae; genus Myotis; species Myotis davidii. The sequence goes on along the minus strand of NW_006294876.1, from coordinate 4,907,404 downwards.
TACAAGAGAGAAAGCCTCCAAGCTTTCAACTGCCAGATGAGCTTTAAAGCAGAGCCCCATAAGATAAACAATTACTACCTTTGAATTAACTACACAAGCTCAGTAATAGCAACGAAAGAAGTGAATGGTAAAATAGTGCATTCCAATAATTCTGGGATGCACACTTTTTCACATTTTAAAATCTTAAAATCAGCCTTTTACAATCCCTTTCAGGCAGATGGTAGTCATGTCACACACAGTTCACAAGCCCTGCATATGTAGGAAACCAGACCCTCTGTGTTTCATTCAAAAGGCTCTACTGTTTTCCTTTTGGAAAACTTTATTAAATTCATTGGGGTGACACTGGTTAATAGAATTGTATAGGTTTCAAGTGTACAATTCTATAACACGTCATCTGTATATGGCATCAGTCTCATAGACACATTTTAAGATTTATTTCAACTCATCCATTGAAGACCAAGAGCAAAGAGAAGAAAGAAAGAAATATGCATCAAGGAAAGTGGTCTGCATATCGGCAACATTCGGTTGCTTGATGGTGGTGGTGCATTCTGGGTTCATCCGCCGTTAGAGGGCGTATCAGGAGGAGTCAAGTTAAATTACTGACAACCAGCAAATAAACAGGATCCATTACTGAAAAGCCCTTATTTCCTGACTCCCTATGCTACTGGGTATTGCTGTATTCAGTGGGAAACTCACTAAACTGATAAACCTGACATCCCTCATCTTTGTCAAGGCCCTAAACACAGCACAGTAAATGTCTGGAAGTCCCTTAAGCCCCTGGCTCGGTGCACTCAGCATGGTAGCTCTCCATAAATGATGGGAAAGTGCTGACAGGAGGAAGTGACAAATGAGTGAATTAAAAATTTACACTGCACTATATGAATGCATTTCCTGACAATTAGCATTATTGGCTGCTAAAATGTGTTTCAAAAAGAGTTACGGAACTTGAAATTTTATATATCGAGGATTTGTGTAATACAAACAAGTCACATTTAAAAAATATATACTTTTAATGATTTCGGAGAGAAAGGGAGAGAGAGAAAGAAACATAAATGATGAGAATCATTGACTGGCCACATCCTTCACTTCCTCACACCCCCCACTGGAAACCAAGCCTGTAACCCCAGGCATATGCTCTGACCGGAAGTCAGGTTCATAGGCCGACACTCAAACCCTCAGCCATGTCAGCTGGGCCACATTTTTATTTAGTGTACAAAGGATAAGTGAAAAGAATTTAGACATCTACAATGAATTAAATGTTATCATAAAACTAGAGGCCCAGTGCATGGGATTCGTGCACTGGTGGGGGGCATGGTCTGCGGGGTTCGGCCTGCTGTGTGAGGACTGCTCATCCCGGTCAGCTGAGCGGCACTCCCACTGTGGGAGCGCACTGACCACCAGGGGGCAGCTCCTGCATTAAGCATCTGCCCCTTAGTGGTCAGTGCATATCATAGCAACTAGTCAACTGGTTGTTCTGGTCATTTTGCCATTTGGCCTCTGGGCTTTTATTAAATAGGATGGTGAGTATAACCAGATAGCATTTAGGAAACATTTAAAATTTTAATAAAAATTTTAAAAATTAATTTCAGTCTACTGTGCACAAATAGGTTGTTTTGTTGCAAACATTGTTAATATAGTATACTAGAGGCACAGTGCATGAAATTCATGAACTCGGGGGCAGGGAAGGTCCCACATCCCGGATTGCGAGAGGACGCAGGCCAGGCCAAGGGACCCCACCAGGGCATGATTGGGGCTGCGGAGGGATGCGGGAGGTTGGCCAGCTGGTGAGGGACCGTGGGATTTCACTTAGCATATTAGGCTTTTATTATATAGGATGATGGTATTTAGAATGAATCTTTAATTACTATAGAAGAAAAAGCGTAGCCGTGGACTATACCTATACAAGCATAATTCTCATATTTTCTAGTGCATTATAGCTTTCCAGAGTTAGCAGGTATATTAATGCAAGTGTACCAGGTGGCAAACAGCCCTACAGCCAGGACTTAACAGCGAACATGGGAATGAAGACTGGTGGAGCCTAAGTGGACTCTCTCCACACAGGTGTAGTGGCTCCTCCCAAAACCCAGCTTAGGAATGTGAAGACCAAATACAGCTTTGATGATAACCATTATTTGTGTGTGTCAGGGCACTCTCTCTCTCACTGTCTTTTTCTCTTTCTCCCCTAAGCCCAGTGTTTTTCCTTGTCATTGCCATTCTGAAATAATGGGTGTCTGATTCTATAATGTTTATCTTATATGTCGCTCCAGTTTCAACTCTCACCCTAGGGCTTAGCCTTCCCAGAACCGAACTAAATTGTTCACCTCTTTGAATGCAACACAAATTGGTTTTCTTTGGGGGCCTTTCCATATGTCCTTCTCTTGCCAGAAACATTGCTCTTGTAGATATTAGCTTGAGCCATATGTAACTGCCATTTCTGCAGGTCAAAAAGGGTGGGATCTCTGCAATATTGTAAGGTTGTAAGGTTGAACCTAATATTCTTTCTTCATGTCTCTAGTTAAATGTCCCTCCCTCCAGGGCATTTCCTTAGGCTGCTTCTTTTAGCCTCATAGAGCACGTGGTACTTGTCTGAATTTTATAAGTTACTTATTCAGTTGTTTGATTTGAACGTTATCTGTGAGGTCCTTGAAGTCATGAGTCACAATGGATTGGACAACATTGTTATCTTTAAAGCCTGGAAAAGATTTTAGTGAGTGTCTTAGGTAATATTTCCTGTCAAATAAATGTTGAAGTCTAATAATAGACTCATTCAGTGAACAAAATAATTCAAAACAAAAATACCCTTTAAGATGAAGATAGTATCTTTTTTCTTAATTTTACAACCTAATGCCTGGTTCAATCATTATTTTCTTGAATGAACAGGCATATTATTTGCCTTAGGCAGTGCATTTATATCTACAGGTATATTATTTACACAAATAGCTATAAGGTAGTTGCTATGTAAATGCATTTATATTGAAGGCAATTCCTCCAGAGGCTATCTGTAATGGGGTTGGGAGACTGGTGAGATTTAAGTAGGAGAAAATAAATTTAAAAAATAAGTAAACAAAAAAGCAGAAGCGGTGAACTTCAGGGGTATTTTTCCTTATTCTTTTTTGTTGTTGTTCCAGTTCACATTGAATTTATTGAAGTAGTTAATTTTTTTCAAAATTTTAGATAAAATCTGCTGAAAATAAAATACACATCCTATATAATAAAGAGCTAATAGGCTAATTAGACCAGACGGTAGAACGACCTTTCGGAACAACCTTCTGGAATGACCAGTGGGCGTGGGGTGGGGCTGCGAGGGCCGAGCTCCTTGCACAAATCTCATGCATCGGGTCTCTAGTAAGAATATAATTTGATACATTTCTCTCTCTATGTATATACAAGCAGGTAATTCACACCTGAATAAAGGTATAGATCAGCCGTGGGCAAAGTATGGCCTGCGGGCCATTTGAAATGAATAAAACTAAAAAAAAAAAAAAGACTGTACCCTTTTATGTAATGATGTTTACTTTGAGCTTATATTAGTTCCCACAAACACTCCATCCATGCTTTTCTTCCGGCCCTCCGGTCCAGTTTAAGAACCCATTGTGGCCCTCGAGTCAAAAAGTTTGCCCACCCCTGGTATAGATCATTTCCACCTCCTCTAAAAGTTGCCCCGTACCCCCATTCTACTCAGTGCTTGACCCGTATCTGATTTCTGTCATCACAGAGTAGTTTTGCTTGTTCTTGAAACAAGGATGGGGCTGGTTGTTAGAAAGTCCAAGCCTTTATTAGAAGCTTGGGATTTTAGCTCCAGTTGAGGGTGAGGGGAGGAAGAGGTGCTGGAGATGGAGTTATCACCAGCCAGCCATTTATTTAACAATGATGTCTATGCAATGGTACCTCAACAACACCTTCTAAACCCCTTAATGATTCGGTTCAGAAAGCTTCCCAGTTGGTGAGCACACTGAGGGGCTGGGAGAATGGTGCACCCAGAGAGGGCATGGAAGTGCCATACACTTCTCTCCCCTGAATACTTTATCCTAAACATCTCTTCCACTTGGCTGTTCCTGAGTTGTGGCCATTTTTTTTTTTTTTTTAAATATATTTTATTGATTTTTTACAGAGAGGAAGGGAGAGAGATAGAGAGTTAGAAACATCGATGAGAGAGAAACAACGATCAGCTGCCTCCTGCACATCTCCCACTGGGGATGTGTCCGCAACCCAGGTACATGCCCTTGACCGGAATCGAACCTGGGACCTTTCAGTCCGCAGGCTGACGCTCTATCCACTGAGCCAAACCGGTTTTTGGCAGTTGTGGCCATTTTAATAAACCAGTAACTGTAAGCAAGTGAACTGTTTTCCTGATTTCCATGAGTTGTTCTAGCTGAGACTTTTGGGACTCACTCTGTGCATGAGCACTCAGTCCTCAGCCAAGTGCCTGAGGAGCCGACCCATGCAAATTTTACATTGTCCTCGTCTCTGATACCCTGCTGTTCAATTCCTCATTTCTTCAGCAACACCAAACTATATCTGCTCCTTAATTTAGTCCTCCACTTCCCCTCCATGTCAGTACTGGGAAACCTAGGCAGAAAGCTGGACTCCTCAGATCCTTCTTTGCTCTTAAGACTCAAGCTTGCACAAGCTGTTTTCCAAAGCCTGAAAACAAATGCCTCATGTCCTGGTATGTATTCGGTGTCTTAGTTGCTTATGTCAGAAGAGTCCATCATCTGCCAGTTCATTCTTTATGACCAGAAACAGAATTTCAGTCAATACAAGTTAAGAATAACTGATATTGCTGTAGTAATAGTATTTAACTAACATTAAGGAACCCTTTCAGGAACCCTTACTAGTATTTCTAGTAAATACTAAACAGATTAGAATACTGGGTACTTGTATTGAAGTAGTAAAAAGATGGAGGGAATTGGATTTTGGACTTCTTGAGCTGCCAATAACGAGTATGAGATTCGCAAAGGGGAAGCTTTGGAGAATTCTGAGCTGATGAGATGGGATCAGCAGCTTGTACTTGAGGAAGTTTAATTGAACAAGTGATTGGGAATGGGATTCTCTCTGCCTAGAGAGACCAGTCATGATGCTGCCACATGAAGCAATGAGGTCATGAAGAATAATGGAGGCAGTGAGGAGTTTAATTTAAGGACAGGAGTTAGTTATGTTAGAATTTATTGCAAGCACAGGAGTAAGTTATGTTAGAATTTAATGCAAGCACAGGGGTTAATCATGTTAGAAATATCTACTACCGGATTAGTGCAGTGCAAGGAATGTATAAATCAAAGAACAATCAAAGGTCTGCAGCCTCCCGGATTTGGGGATAATGGGGGGTACAATCACTAGAAATAAGGGATTTGGAAAAGAATAGCTGACTTCAGTAACAATTATATCACTCTATCATCTTAAGTTGCCAAGATAACATGTTGAAAGAGGAGATACCCAGATGGAAATGACCAGTAGATGTAAAAACATGTGTCTAGAGCCTCTAGATAGGGCTGAGTTTTGCACAGAAATTCGAGAATATCTGTATATATGTAGGAGAAGAGTGAGTTATACAATGGGGGAAAACCCAAATTGGGAAATAGAAGAGGGTGATATTTACACTGTTTCCATTATTCATACATTGTCTAGGACTATTGAACACTTGCATATTTAAAGTATTCATCTAATTTGAGTGTTTGTGCATGTGAGTGTGTCCCAAGTTGACATATTAAATCTTGCAACTGTTTTGGTTGCAATGACACAAATTATCCATCCTATCTAATAAAAGACAAAAAGGGTAATTAACAATGCCTCCGCTATGCTTCCCATTGGCTAATCAGCGAGATATGCAAATTAACTGCCAACAAAGATGGCGGCCGGCAGCCATGCAGCTGAAGCGAGCAGGAGGCTTACTTGCTCCAGTGATGGAGGAAGCCAAGGTTCCCAGCCTGCCAGAG
>NW_006294876.1:4880382-4901004 GCF_000327345.1 Myotis davidii | reverse complement strand
GGCGTCCCCCGGGGGGTCCCAGACTGCGAGAGGGCACAGGCCGGGCTGAGGGACACCCCACCCCTGAGTGCACAAATTTCTGTGCACTGGGCCTCTAGTGTGATAATAAAGCCCAGTTTGGGGCTTTCAGGAAGCAGCCAATCAATGCTTCTCTCTCAGCATTAATATTTCCATCTCTCCCTTCCTCTCTAAAATCAATGAAATTATATTTTTAAGAAAGAAGAAAACATAAAAGAAAAGTCAGTCCAGTTTTTCTGAAAAATAATTTCTTAGGGATTCAAATACAAATGTATGAAGATTGCTTTTTGGTCATTTGTTTTACCAACTACCCCCCCCCCCCCCCCGCTCCGCCCTGCCCCAGAAGGCAGTTTGTTACAAATTATAAAAGTTACTTGAAAATCAATGAGTTTTTAAAAGATCGATTATAATTATTATGAGGAGCCCAGCATGCGAAATCGTGCAGCCCTCTCACCCACCCGCTGCCCTTCCTTGACACCCAAACTTCTCCATGTAGAGCTCCAGCGTGCCTGGCCCAGCCCCCTTACCCCTCTGGCCTTCTCTGGCCGTTTCAAGCCCTGCCCTCAGCACCTGGAGTCACCTTGGGCTGGTCCCACCTTTTCCAGGAGCCTCCCCGCTTCCGCCCCGTCTCGGAGCAATGAGGCGGCTCTGTTCCATCATGGCACCAGAGGAGAGTGTGGAAAACTACCGCCTGTTGCGTTGTGCTCCTTCCCCAGGCAGGTGAGCGGTGGGGCACTCTGAGTGTGAGCAGTGGGTGAAGGACTGATGAGGGGGGCACTATGGGCTCTCACCCCCACCCTTCCAGGCACGGGCCTCCTCCGGGTGCCTCACCTCTTCTGCCCCGTCTCTAGGAGCAATGCCCCACCGTGCATGCGCAGGCAGCCTCCTCCTTAGCAGTCATGACTGTGACACTGCTAGGGCCAATTAGCATACTACCTCTTTATATATATCGATAGTAACAGATTAGATATAAGCAGGAACTTCTAGATTTGAAATTAGTACTAGATAAAGCCAAGAAGCTCTATGTTTTGGCACATTTAGATCCTAATATATTACTTTGAAGACATCTTAGAGATTGTTCATGCTAGAGATGGAAATCTGAGGTTCAGAAAGGTAAGAAAAGTTTGCACAAATAAAGGTAGCAGAACCAGAACTACAGTTCTCACCATTTAATAACTACCTCTTCGACTGTTAAAAAACATAGTACCTGACTTGTTAAATGAAGGCACTTGAAATGTCAACCCTTTTTAATCTTGTAACTTTCTTTAAAGTTATCTTTTCAGAAGTTTACATTTCTCAAAATTTGCTTTTCCTAACCTGACTAAATCATCTTAAAATTATTCTGATGTAATGTTAAAATATGTAGAGAAGAGTTTCATGAAAACACATATCTAAAGCTTCTGGCAAATTTTATCTTTGCTAGGGCATTGAGAGAGCCACTGTGGATGCCAAAAATGGAAAAAGCTATTTCCCTCCTCTTTGGAAAGCCATTACTTCTTTCTGACTGGAAAAACTAAATAGGGAAAAAAAGTTTAGATTTCTGGCCCAGAGATGGAAATAAATACATTTTCTTTTCCTTATTACTTTCAGAGACATAAATAAATTCAGAGTAAAGAGTGAGTCCTAATTAATGTAGATAACGGGAAAAGCAAACTCAATCTTTTATTTTAACGCATTCTACCAGCTTACACATGATTACCAGACAATTGCTTAGACAAACACCACCAGCAAATAAAGTAGCCAAAATATTTCCAGCCTGCACTCGCTTGAGAAGAAAAGCACCAGAAAATTAGGTCAAAACTAGGATTGCATTAAGTAATGAGTTAAAGGAAGTTATGGAAGTAAGGAAGGCATCAAATGGTTCCTAGTTACTTTTAAAAATTTTCATTTCAAATAAATGCCTTAAATCAGGGTCTTAATAAAGGCAAGACTCAAACATTATACCCACCAAGTCATACAGATGGCCTTCTATGCATTTGGATGTTTTGGAAATTAAATGACCATGGCATTGTTGAAAGTGTATCTGCATAATTGATTTGAAATATAAATTTCTAATGAAAATTAGATTATACTAATGTTCTCCACTTGTCCACATATTGATCTATAGTGAAAATAAAGTCACATTTCTCATTAAAAAGGAAATAGTCAACCATGAACTTAAGTTTCCATTCCTATTTGTAATCAATATTTTAATGTACACCATTACTGATATCACTTGTCAATATATGAAGTAGAAAACAGAGTCAAATTATTAAGGTAATTAATGAGTAATATAGAGATATTCCTGAAAGAAAAGACAACTAATGCTGGCAAACCAGATGGTCTTTTTCTTTATAATAACAACCAGAAAAATCATGAACTATGAAGTACCCCTCCTTAAATTAGTATTACATCTGTATATAAAAACGTATGTGTTTTCAATTGCTACAATAGAACAATTCTTCTTGATCAATTACTATTTCAAGTACTAAATTCTAATGAAGTCTTAGAAATGGGAGACTAATAAAGCCAGATTTTTAATTCACACACAGTCTTAAAGTATATGTATGTAATTCAAAGACTCTCTATAAATATAAGATTCTCTACATATATATAAAACCCTAATATGCAAATAGATCGAACTGCAGAACAACTGGTCAACCAAACAACTGGTTACTATGATGTGCGCTGACCACCAGTGTGTACGTGCAGAACATGGCGGGTGTTGGCCATGGCAGGATGGTGGAGCAGGGGTGCTAGACCAAGGCAGGGTGCTGGTCGCTGTCATCAAGGGTGAGCCTCTGGTGGTTACTGAAAATTCTTTGCTCCTGTGCGCCGTGGTCCCACTGAGAGCTCGCACCTACTGCTGGTGCCAGCCTCATTTGCACCTGCTGCCGACACTGGAGGCGCCACTCACACCCGCTACCAGTGCCCAGTGCTGGTCCTAATTGCTCGGTGCTGTAAGTGGGTGAGACTGGCGGCTACCGGCCCCGATTGCCCCTGAGGGCTTCTCCACTTCCTCCTGCTCCTGAGGGGTAATCGGGGCAGCAATGCCACTTGTACCCGCTGACGGCGCCGGCCCCACTCGCACCCACTGATGGTGCTGGCCCTAAACACTCCATGCCATCAGCAGGTGCAAGCGGGGCCAGCACCATCAGTGCATAGGAGTGGCAGTAACGAGAGCGGGGCTGCTGGCAGACAGGGTACTGGGGACCAGGCCGGGGCACAGAGGATGAGCCGAGACCCTCCCTGTGCCCATCGAGCCTCGTGGCCCACAGTTCCGTTCAAGGTGCACGAATATGTGCACTGGGCCCTAGTTTCTAATAAAATAATCCAGAAGAGATTCAGAACTTGATCTAGGAAGAATCCTATATAAAAGCCTAGATGGCGTCACACATGACACCACAAGATTCACAGGCAAGCCTAGGATGTCGAGTGCCCAGCCAATGCCCGAGGCACAGGCAAGCCTTGGATGTGTGATGGGGGCATCAACTTCCCCTGATCGCCAGGTTGCCTCCTACCCCTGAGGGCTCCCAGACTGTGAGAGGGTGCAGGCTGGGCTGAAGGACACCCCCCCCCAATGTACAGATTTCATGCACCAGGCCTCTGGTCCTATATAATAAAAGCCTAATATCCTAAGTGTTCGGTCATCCAGTGGGCAGTTCAACCAATCAAAGTGTGATATGCTATTGATATGCTAAGGCCGCTCAACCACTCACTATGACGTGCACTGACCACTAGGGGGCAGACAGTAGATCGGTCGACCAGTCGTTATGACATGCACTGACCTCCAGAGGGCAGACGCTCCAACTAGTAGGTTAGCTAGTTGCTGGGGTCTGGCTCATTGGGACTGAGCAAGATGGGGCAGACACACCCTGGAGCCCTCCAGTGGTCTCTCCCCGGCTGGCCAACCTCCTGCATCTTTCCCGAGCCCCAACCGTGCACTGGTGGTGTCTCTTGTCCTGGCCTGTGCCCTCTCACAATCCGGGACCCCTTGGGGGATGTTGGAGAGCTGGTTTCGGCCCGATCCTGCAGGCCGGGCCAAGGGACCCCACTGGTGCACGAATTTGTGCACCAGGCCTCTAGTTAGATAATAATTATACAATGTTAAGATATGCATAACATTATTTAAAAGTATTCTTTATTTTTACCATTGCATTCATGGCTAATAGCATTAAGTAACTTAAGTTATTATGCCCTTGAATTACATCAGTTTGTCAATTTAATGTTAATGATGGTAGAAGATTTTTGATTGGCAATACTCCAAAGAAGCATTTCTTAGTGAGCCAAGGAGGTAGAAACCATCTCAAGACCAGATGCTACTCCATTTTCAAATTCCATTAGCTGCCAACATGTTTCAGAGCTACAGAGGAGTTAATTAAAAGGGTTTACTCTTAAAATTCATTCATATCTGAATGCTTCAGTTGAAGCTGCTAATGAAAATGCTGCTCTATAATAATAGAAATCGGTTGCCAATGTTGATATCTTTATTCAAAATGTCATATGTCTATCAAACTTCTGCACCTACCATATTATTATCAAAACAGCATTTGCAAAGAAAAGTGATGCTGTGCCATACTTTGAGAAACATAAAAAAGGAATTTTTCAGGCCTGACCTGATTGTGTTAAGAACATTTTAAAAATCAAAATAGATACTTTACTTTACGTTCCATAACATAAATTCGTGACCGGGAAAACATTTGTTCATTTCCTGAGTCTCAGATGGGCTGATAATACTTTCCTCCGAATTATCAGCTCTAATTCATGTGACTTGCTACCTGCCCCCATGGATACCGATCCGGGAAAAGCTGGAATTGACAACTTATTTTTCATTCTCCACAGAATGAACTGCTCCAATAGATCTTGTTCAGGGAATGGCATATGAAGTATGTAATTACAGAATGAAAGCAAATTAATTGCTTTGTGAAATCATCACTTTGAAGGAAGAACTCCAGTTAAAGGAATGGCTCCTTTGAATGAGAAATCCCTGAAATGGTTACTTTTGGTGTCACCTGATTTTTTTAGTGTTCAAGGTGCTGGTCCTCTTTAGCTGATAAGTGTGATGATAAATTGGAAGTTAATTTCCCCACACACAGATTTTTTTCTGAGTAACTAACGTCCTGGGTGAGCTCATAGATAACTGGGCATGTATTTCTGATTGGTGCATAATGTATGTCAGTGTAGAGTTCAATAGTGAAATGTGTAAATCACAGATTTGGTGCCCAGTACACAGGCAGTTGGGCACTTTGCCTGGGAATCTCAGCTCCACTGCTCTGAGATAGTGAGCAAGGTATTCCAACTGGTTGTTTTATTGTAGAATTGAGGATATGACACCTGTACTAAAGAACTGTTGTAGAGGGTGATATAAATTGCTCTGCACACATCTAGTTCTAGCATAAAGCCAATTACTTAATAAAACAGGACTCCTGAGACCTGCTTGTAATTCTTACTATATTTCCTCAAACACAATGTTGCTTTCTTTAGGGATTTCACTTAGAGGAAAATACTAGTAAACTTAGTGACAAAAGGGCTTTCTCTCTTTTTAGGTGATACAATTTGGTTTTATATTTTATGCTCTATGGGATATTGCATCGAACATGGGTATTTCCTGGATAGTTTTAACGTTCCATAATGGCAGATTTACATAATATCACACATTCTATATAATAAAAGCCTAATATGTTAAGTGTCCGGTTGTCCAGTGACCCGTTCAACCAATCAAAGCATAATATGCTAATGATATACTAAGGACACTCAACCACTCACTATGATGTGCACTGACCACCAGGGGGCAGATGCTCCAACCGGTAGGGTAGCTTGCTGCTGGGGTCCAGCCAATCAGGTCTAAGCAAGATGGGCCTCCCACAGTCCTTCCCCAGCTGGCCAACCTCGGTGTCTCTCCCCAGCCCCAATCATGAACTGGTGGGTTCCCTCAGCCTGGCCTGCACACTCTCGCAATCTGGGACCCCTCAGGGGATGTCGGAGAGCCGATTTCGACCCTATCCCAAAGGTCAGGCCAAAAACTCCATGCACCGGGCCTCTAGTATTAAATAAATCATCAACTTCCTATTCGTTTCTCCATCTTATTATGGATGTAGAATTGAGAACTGAGTAAGATATGTGTTCAGAGACCAGCTAAATGACAAGTGACGGCTCTTGGCAGTCACTGCCCTCAGCCTTGCCCACCTCACCTTGCAGGAACCCTTGGCTTTTGTCCCTCCAAATGGACCAGTTACTCTCCTACTTCACAAGAACGGGGACATGCTTAAGATGCTACGTCAGGAGGAAGTAAAATGCAGCATATTTTTCTTAATTACCACTTAGGAATCACATGTATTATAAGCAAAGAAATACAATTTCCAAAGTTCTGAGCATGTGACCATACTATTATTAAATTTACTTCAAACAAACTGGAATTTGTATTATAAAAGGATAGAGAGGAAAGATGAGACTGAAGATCCAAACAGAAGCTACGGGGATGAGAGCCTGTAGACAATTTGCAACCTGAAATAAAATCACAGCATCCAGGTCCCGTTGCACAGTGTGTGCCCTGTCAGAAAAGCAAAGGACAGGAAGGCCGTGAGAGGTCGCAATCTGCCCCTCACTACCTGGCTAAGCTATGCACCCTGGTCTGTGTCTTCCCAGAAAGAACAGCTCAAGTCAGCAGGTTTGCATCAAAGGGAAAACCGAACCTTACAAACCCGGAATGGAACAACACTTTTAAGAAGTGGACAAGACTACAGAAAGAATTGTTTTTGCCTAGAAAGATCGACACACCCTTCAGAGAGGAAGTTTTACAAAGCATTTTCATAGATGGGATCCTTTGAATAGTCAGAATTTACAAAATTAAAAAAAAGTTTTTCCAAGATTAAGTTGGAGAAATATGTTTGGATGAAAATAAAAGTGCACTGTCATGGGAACATAAAATGGAACTGATTGTGCCTCATCAATGAAATTGTTCTTTTTGCTTTGCCTGGCCCACTTCTGTGCTGTACAAAATAAAAAGCACTGGTGAGTCTTAACTACTCCTTTGTCATGTAAAGTGAACGGTTTCTTCTCCACTTCAAACAGAATCTGATTTCGGTGAAACTGAGATGAAGTCCACAAATTTGGGATACAAATAATGCTGAATCTAATGTTTTAGCTGGTCACTTCAATCCTGACAGGTTATACAATCATGAAATCCAGGGACTCCATTTTGGGAACACATCACTCCTTCCAAATTTTCCAGAAAGTCTGTAACTTAAGTGAGATCAATGTAATTTTCCAACCCAAGTAGGGAGCAGGAAGATAGAAGCTCTGTGTTGTCGATTTTTACTGTCTGTAGTTATCTCTCTACAAAAATTTTCTCCATATATTTATAGATATAGCTCTTACTCTATGTATAGATACAGATATAAATGCCACTGTATTATGAATGCATGTTTGTGGATTTTGCAATCTCTTTTTTATTTATGAAAAGCTGCTTCAAACATTGAGTGAAGACATTTCAAATTACAGTAAATAATTTTTCAGATGCTTCAGTTTTTATGAGTTAAAATTAACTTGAGATGTTGTTACTTGACATTTGGAAATTCAGTCTAATCTTCTTTTCCCCATAGTTTAAAATCTTATTACGAAGAAAGTGCTTTATTGTTTGGGAAGTTTTGCAATGGCCTCAAGCCCAAAGCATCAAGGATTCCAGTAATATTAACATGATGATTTACTTATACAATATTAGGAATTTAGCTGATTTTTACATTAAAAGTGAGATAGCACTTTAGGCAGGACTTTATTCATGACTTCAGATAAAAGAAAAAATAGGGTACAAAACTGAAAAAAATTATTTGTAACTTGACATTAGCTGAAGGCTGTCAATGATCAACACAAATCCTAAATCAGAACCAGGAAAAGGGATGGTGAAGTATCCCAGGTGTTGGCTTAGAGTGAGATTATTGATTTGTGCATCAACCCAGTCCAGTTATGACCGGAGAAGTTCAAGATATAAGGAAGATTGATTCAATTTAAACCAATTGACCAGACTTAGGCATATTCATCCCCATTTTAAAAAAGGGGGGGGCATATTTATTCGCAGAGGTTAGGAAATAGATATAAGTGTGCAATTACCAGAAAAAGTTATCTGAAAATTAAAATGAGTAAATGTAGTGAATTTTTGGGTCCTAAACAACTACACAGTTTGTTTAGTTTAGCTGTTGTCTTTCAGTGTACTTTAAATGTCAAATGGAAGGCACACAAGTAAATGTTAAAGTGAAATACTATCTAGAGAGCTGTTCTTCATGAAATTATCCAGGGGCTTTCAAAATGATAGTTAAGTATAAAAAAGCCAATTTGATACAACATGTACCTAGTTTCATTAAGTGCTTCATAAGCTACTTGGGGAAGGCAGAATTTTTGAGTTGATTCAAATACTCAGAATAATATTTCAGATGGAACTAATCTGTAAGACAGCACTGAAGAAAGCACAGCATTTGCTTTAAAAACAAACAAAAAAAGGTGAGGAAGGAGTAGGCAGGAAGGGAGGAGGAAGAGGAGGAGGAGAGTCCTTCATCAGCCATACTTCTACTTGAAATGGGAAATAAACCAACCAGGGCAGTGGTCGGCAAACCGCGGCTCGCAAGCCACATGGGGCTCTTTGGCCCCTTGAGTGTGGCTCTTCCACAAAATACCGGCTTCTGCACATGGGCCGCGAAGTTTCAATCGCACTGTACGTGCACGCCCGCACGTGGTATTTTGTGGAAGAGCCACACTCAAGGGGCCAAAAGAGCCGCATGTGGCTCTTGAGCCACAGTTTGCCAACCACGGAACCAGGGTAAAACAAAGTACAATCTTTTTTAGCCCATTTTTGAAACATCCACTGACATAGCCAACAGAGATTGATCTAAATGGAACCTGTGTTTGCCAGGTGAGTACAGACATTTTGAATCTAAGAGCAGATGGATGCTGGTTAGGACAGCACTGGGCAAGAGGGGAAGGAAACCTGAGTGATCACAGAGCAAGTGCAGTGGGCTAGCTCTTGCGCCTCTCAGACCCCACCTTCTCTCACCACCTCTGTGTAACCAGACCCCTCTCCAATTTTTATATTTTCATTTTTCTCTTCCTTTTTTCCCCCCTGCACTTTGCCTTTGTCAGTCCTTCCAATCATAGGTGATCTTGAAGAAATTTTTTAAAATATATTTTTATTGATTTCAGAGAGGAAGGGAGAGGGATAGAGATAGAAACATCAATGATGAGAATCATTGATTAGCTGCCTCCTGCACTCCCCACACTGGGAATCGAGCCTGCAACTTGGACATGTGCCCTGACCAAGAACTGACCTCCTGGTTCAATAATTGAGCATCACTAGTCAGGTCTGAAGAGATTTTTTTTAATGTAACAATAATCAAAACTGTTTCCTGTGAATGACACATTTATAAATTCACTGAATATAACTGTTTAAGAATGGAAGTCCTACATATATAACCTTTTTCAATTGCTTACATATAATTTCTCTGTTTTTCTCTATTGCCTCTCAGCTATAAAAACAGCTTTATTTATCACCTTGCTTTCTAAAGAGATGGGCCTTATTAGAAGCAGTAAGAAATTCTACATCATAGCTTATTATTGTCACCATTTTTTTGTTACTCTCAACTGGGTCACAATTACTGAGAAAAGAGGTGAGAAATTCTTAGAGTCATGAAACATGGCCTTAAAATAAATGCTTCACACATCTTCAGCTTTGTCAGTCCTGGGGGTTTAGAGCCCAATTAATGGGAAGAAGAGTTAAGGAGAAAAGTGAGGTAAAATTCTGCGATTAAATAGAGTAGACAGGGGCTCACAAACAAAAACTGGATGGATACTTATGAGTGATGTAAATCTCCCAAGTTTTAGAACAACAAGTAGAATACTGAGCTGTCTATGTTGTTTTGAGATGCTCACTACAGTGACAGAAAAAAAGATGGACATCTTCCAAATCTCTCAGAGCTATTTACTTTTTCAGTAACTGAAAAAACTTTATTCACAAATGATTTTGCCATATTTACCAGGCATTCACAGAATTTTCATCTCAAGGTGAGAAAGCTATTGAGCCATTCCTCTTTGGAGCAAGTAAACTATATTTTATGTTCTGTTGAAGTTTTCTAGTATCCTTCTTGACTTCTGATTCTTAATCTCAGAATTTTCTTATGAAATGTACTACTTTGATCATGGTTATGCATTAGCAGTAAAATTTAAGTATATCAAATATTTCACTTCCTCAAAATTATCTCATTCTCTCTAAAGGATAATCCAAAGCTTAGTTCTCAATTCGTTGCTGCCATTGTAAACCCACCTTCCTTTCTCTACTGGCTTGCCTAATGGATTCTATGCTTACTTTTGGGTTCTAAGTGGTTTTCCAGTTAAGAAACACCAGAGAGACTATTACAGTGAATTCCATTCCCTAGAATTGGAGGTTAATACGAAAACATGTTAAGAGGCAGAAAAGGATATGGCTTTGAGTAGAAATATTTAAACCTCTGATGCATAATAATGTATTTGAGAAACATGGGCAATTCAAAAAATGTACATATGGTCTTATACAAACCCCTGTATTCAAGTTTGTATTTTCCCATTTGCTGTTGTTCAACAATGTAAAAGGGAACATACAAGTTAATTCTACTTTGACCATTGGTGTGTGTCGTTTCCTCACAAAACACCTAAATGTCATTCATGCTTATCCAATGATATTATTGACATTTCTAACCACAAGTCTGGATTTGTGGCAGATGTCAAGTTAATCTGATCCAATGGTCTTACTAAGGTTGGAAATGTATTTTTGTCTTTATTTTCTACACTTCCAAATATTATTATGGTCCAATTTTCCCATAAATAGGTAGTGAACTCAAAAAAGTGGGGAAAGACTCCATCATTGTAGGAAAAATAGCCACTCTACCACAGACCTTTGGAGAATAACCAATATCAAATCAGAACTTCGACAATAAGCAGTTTAACATTACTTGGCACTTGACGATAAGCATGCATATGTACACTGTCTGCATTCCTTTCGCTATCAGAAAAATAATCTGAGCAGATATTTTAGGGAACTAAAGATCTGACCAATCCTCTGGGTGCCAACTTGGAGCTACATTCTACTTTGACAGAAACAAGCTTTCATTTACCAATTACATAGCAGCAGCTTAACAAGAAGAGACTGGGTGTTGTGAGTGGCGACTTCAAAACTTCAGGAATCTATTTTAAAATAACAGAGGGGCTAGAGTTGTGCACCTGCTGAGTCAAGAGTTAAAGCAAAACTCCCCACCCAGTGATCTTTCATTTGGATAGCCCAGGCTGCCACCATGCAGATGGCAGAGCTTTTGAAAGATTTCAAATAAAATTAGGAGGATTCATTAATGCTGTGACAACCATCAGCCTTGGTTCAAAATTTAAATGTTACTAAGGCAAAGCCCTCTGGCACCAGTCACCATTGATACTAGCCATGGATTAAGTTTAACATGAGGTTCGGCATCCTTTGCATCACCCCACGAATTAATTGGGCTAAAAAAAATGCAAGCCATGAAGATCATGAACAGAGTAAGGCTACCCTTCCTTTAGTAAAAATTAACAGATGCTATTTTAATGTACTGTGTTTGGACTATGGGAAGTTACAGCTTAATTTAAGTAAAAAAGTAAAATTTTCTGGCTCATATAAGTGTTAAGTCCAGAGTATGTAAGTTTCTGACACAGCTTTCTCTAGAAACCAAGGAGAGATGTGTGTGTGTGTGTGTGTGTGTGTGAGATTCTCCCTTCCCCAATCCCTCAGTGCCCTTCTGTGCTTGGTCACCTTGACAGATACGCATATTCTATGTAATAGCAAGATGGATACCAATGGTTTTGGGGTTACATCATCCTAAAAGTTTGAGATCTCAGAGAAAGAGATGGTATCTTCATCTGTTCACGTTGCTATACCAAAATACTACAGACTAAGTAGCTTATAAACAAAAGAAATATATTTCTTACAGCTCTGCAGGCTGGGATGTCCAAGATCAAGGTGCTGGCAGAGCTAGAGTCTGATAAGGATTGCTTCCTCCTGGTCTATAGTTAGTAATCTTCACACTGTGTCCTCACATGGTGGAAGGGGTGAGGGATCTCTCTGCCATCTCTTTATAAGGGCACTAATCCCATTTATAAGAGTTCCATCCTCATACCCACTCACCTCCTAAAACCCCCATCTCCAAATAGGAAATCTTTGAGAGTTAGGTTTTAACATATGAATTTTAGGAGGGCATAAACATTCAGTCTATAGCAGAGAGACTGTAGTTTTCCAGCATCCTTAGATCCATATTCCATGGAGGGACTCTGGTTGGTCCTTCCTGAAATAATGCCCACCCAAGGTCTTATCACTTATCAGTGAGATCAGGCCCTGGCTTGGCTAGTCATGTCACATCCCTATCCTTTAGTACTAAAATAAGGACCCCAGTGAAACCACATGGAATGAGTTGGTGCCAAAATGAAAAGATCCCTAATCCCATTCTCAAAGTTCCTTTGGCCATATTAAGTTAACATGGTTCTGAAGATTAGGGTATGGATATATTAAGGGGTGGAGGGCTCATTATTCAGTCTACCACACTTGATAGTAATCTGTTGAATTCTACCTAATAATACTTATAACATCATCTGCTCTGGGCACTGGGTGAAAAAAGCAGGGCCTGCCCTCATTGTGTAACAGTATAGAAACTTCATTTTTTTAATATGAATGTCTCTCCTTTCTTTCCTTTTGATGCAAACTGATCTCACCCAGCAATATGACATTTGTCAGTCTGTTCCATGTCTCCATGCCTCTGGTTCTATTTTGTTCATCAGTTTATTTTGTTCATTAGATTCCACATATTAGTGAGATCATATGGAATGGTTTTTGAGCAGAGAAATTTGCCACAATCCCTCCCATGCCCTATCCCTCATCCTCACCCTCACCCCCTCCCTGGCCACAGGACATTGAGTATGAAATGGAGACATTTTTGATTGTCAGGACTATAGGGATGGGGATGCTACTGACATCTAGTGGTTAGAGACCAGGGATAATGCTAAATATCTTAGAAAGCACAGGTCTTTACCATAAAAATGAATTGTTTGGCATAAATATCAATAATGCTGAGGTTAAAAAAAAACACCTGCTTTACAACAATGGAAAGAGCTAAAAAGGTTTTAAGCAGAGAAGGACCACATTAAAATATGCACAATATATACTACAATCAGCCAAAATACTAACACTCCTGCTAGGAACATAAACAGGAGAGTAATTATAACTGTAGAGATGTCAAACAGGGAACTAGTCCAGGGGACATACAGAAATTATGGCACAAATGAATGGGGTAGCTGTAAAGGTGAGTAGCATGGACACTTTCAAGAAATATCATGGAGATGCCCAGCCGACGTGGCTCAATGTTTGAGTGATCTATGAACCTGGAGGTCACGGTTTGATTCCTGGTCAGGGCACATTCCTGGGTTGCAGGCTCTAGCTCCAGTGTGGGTCATGAAGGAGGCAGTCAGCCGATCAATGATTGTCTCTCATCATTGATGTTTCTATCTCTCTCTCCCTCTCCCTTCCTCTCTGAAATCAATAATATAGCTATTATGGAGCAAAAACCAACAGCCAAGGCTTTTTCATAATTGGTCATGAGAAGCAAGGAAAGAGAAGGTTCTAAGAATGACTCCTATAGTTTTAGCTCTGCAGTTGGGTAAGTAAAGATACCATTCACCAATAAGGGGAATGTTCCAGGAGAACTAGGTTTCTGAGAGAAAACCACACATTCAGTTGTGGGCATGTGGGGTCTCTATTGCTTATGAGGCAGTGAAGTATAAAGTCAGAGGCAGTGGAGAAGACTGGACTGTTGCTGTCATTTAGAGATGTCAGTGATGGGCAAGGGTGAGCTCAACTAGGAATGACAGGATGAGATTCAAAGAAAGGCTCCAGCTGAGCCCTATTCTACTTAACATTCATAGTTGGATGGGGGATGTGAGGGCGATCTGGCTGCGACATCTGTCACCCCACTGATCGCCAGGGTTGATTCGGCTGATCTGGCTAGCTAGGCGGGTGTCCCCCTCCTCCCTCAAGGATCCATGTGCGTCCCTCCAGAAGCTGTGCGCTCGGTCGAAGAGGACGACCTCCCCCCCTCCCCCTCCCAGGAGAGGACCGGTCTTCGGTCAAGGGTATACGAGTAGCTGCGCTCCCCTGCTAGAACCTCCAAACAAGCTCTCAAAGTTGGATGGGAAGGAATAAACTCGTCAAGAAAACAGAAGAGCCAGAAGAGTAAGAGGAAACCCAAAGAAGAAGAGTATTTGTACTGAATAAGGGAAGTATTTCAACAAGGATGGATTGTTCAACTGTGTAGAATACTGTTATATGAACAAAGTCTGGAGATTAAGTAAAATGAGAAGAAAACAAAAAACAAGTCCACAGATTGAGACACAAATGAATGAATTTAAGTGATTGCAGACTGACATCTTGGGAACGTAATAAAAACTTTACTTTTTTAAAGTCAAAAGCCTGTGTCCACACTGACATCTAAGTCCTGCCCTTTCAGTTTACCATCTTCTTTCTTGGTTTGGCTTCTTCTCCCCCGTCACCCTCCTAGCTTTATTGAAATATCAGTGACTTATAATATTGAGTAAGTTTAAGGTGTATTATGTGTTGATTTGATATACCTAAATATTGCAAAATGATTAGATTAACCACCGTAGTGTTAGCTAACATCTGCATCACATCACATAATTTCTATTTCTTGTTTGTGGTGAGAACATTTAACATCTACTGTCTTAGCATCTTTCAAGCATAAAGTGTATTATCATGAAGCATAAGCACTAGGCTGTACATAAAATCCCAGAACTTATTCCATTGTAGTTGGAAGTTTTACTCCTTGAGCACATCTCCCATTTTCTCTCACCACTCAGCCTCGGCTAACATTTTAGTGTCTGCTTCTTTGAGTTCAGCTTTTTAGATCCCACATACAAGGTTACCATACAGCACTGGTTTAGCTTTTTAAATGAATGTGACCCTGCTACTATTCCACTGGGCTTCTACCATGTACTTGCTAAAGGACTCTCCTGGCTCTTGAGATCATAAAACACCCCCTTTCCATTTCCAGTTGGTAAAGTTAATGATGGAAGAATAAATGGAACAGAAAGTAGAAAGACTAATTTATTTGCACAAGCCAACCCTTTTTATTAGTACACAGTAATCTTAATTATAGAGGCATTTCTCACAAGGCAATTACAGTGGCCATCCATGTAAATGCATGCTACAATTTCATGCCTAATTCCTGAAACCAAATCAGCTTATATCCATCAAAAAGAAAGATCTTGCCAGGTACCCGCAAGTTTACTAATTACCCGTTATGAAGCCCCACTGACCTATCAGGAAAGGGTTACTATTTCTCAGCGGCATTCTCTTGGCCAGCCTTTGAAGCAATTATCACAATATAGTAAGAAGCATACAAGCTGTCCACATAGGAAATGACTGGAACAGCTTGCTGCCCGTATGTACAGGTAAGTGCACGGCTTGTTCGCCCCCAGGGACCTGGAAACAGCCCAAGGCCTATCTGTAACTCCCTGTGGTTGAGTCATAGCACAAAGTTATGTAGCATCTGAATTCTCTCTGGTTTCTATGAAGAAGACATGGGAGGCTGCAGTCTGGTTTAACATATGGCAATTTCATATTCTCTTCCGAGATACATAGATCTTTATATTGAAGTTATTCTCTGTCCCTGAGCCCTGGGCACTTCTCCTGAGCTGTAGACAATATTGATCGAAAACCAGCAGATGGAAGTAAGATGACAGAGACAGGCCCAGGTGCTGGGGGCTGCCCTGTACACTTACGTGCAATATTCTACAGGTGATCCAAAACCAATTTACTAAGAACTATTTGCACCGTATGCCAATGACATCTGTATACACACATAAAAATGTGAGCATGCCTACTAGAACGGTGAGAGTGCTCAAAATAAAAAGAGGCCATGCAATGTACCCTGGAAGGACATTTGTGTATAAATTTGAAGAAAAAATATAACCGTTCTTCTTTAATTTATTTCTTAATAATCCTTTTGCTATATTCATAAAGGTCAATAGACTTGGTGCTATGTAAATCCTAACATTTCACAACAAACAGAAGGTGAACAGTAGAAGGAGACAGTTCATATAGCCCGTGGCACCACTGCAATTACTAACCAACTAAAATGCATCAAGAACTCTGTTAAGTGCAGGTAAAGCAGAGTCCTTGTTCTTATAAATGAAACAAATAATGAGACTAAAACACTAAACATGTTGACCTGTCATCTGCTGTTCAAAATGAGATTAAAAACTAACAACAGAAACAACCCTGCCCCTTGAAATATCACAGAAATAAACACCTATGAATGAGGAGGAAAAGAAAGGGAGAAGGAATTAGGATGTACACGCTAAATGTGTGGAAAGCATAATAATTAAATAAGGATGCTTATTAAATTTCTTGGAACATCATTTATTTGCTAGCCATTCATGCATTGATTTATAATGCCACTTTTGTTTTTATGGGCCAGTTTGTCCTGCTAACTTACCATATGTTTCTGGGTTATCTCTGTAAGTAGTTTCTGCATATCACTTAGAAATCTATAGACACATAGTGGAGCCTCAAGGAGTTTAAATAAGGAACAGTCGTTTTGAAATTTATTAAAACCGTGTATTAACCAGAATATTAAGCTTCTGTGTGAAAATGCAAGCTCCAATGAGGTGTTAAAAAGTCACAAAAACAATTGTAAGTATGCTCAGCAGGTTTCACTTGCATTTAATATTTACTTTCTCCTAAATCAATTATATGAACTTCGATTTATAATCCACGGTAAAATCATCAATACAACACTCATAATCCAGTATAAAGGTGATTTTCTTCCAAACCCATATTTATCTTTTTTTAATGGTTCATAGCACAACCTGAGTTAATGGTCCCATTGTTATTGAAGACTATTTTTGCATTTCATGGTACCTCGCCAATAATCAGTATTTTCCTTTTCTTTTCTAAAGACTGCTCTTTATAAAGTGCTCAGAGAGAAAATGAATGCATACCTTCATAAACTTTTAAGGGAAGGTAAATACACACCAGGAAGTGGGCATGTCATGGCCAAAATGATCCAGGGGGCAGATACCTTAATCAGCAGCAGTGAGTCCTCAGTCTCTCTCCTTCAAAAAGCCACTTGAAATCACAGAGGGCAAATCCGAAATCTCTGCTGAAATCCCATGGAGAAACAGCATACGGAGCTGCAGGCAGCATAAAGGGGTATTTCCATCATGATGATTGAGCGACAGACTAGGTCAAAGCTTCAAGTCACAAAATTCTGCCTTTGTCTCCATGCCCCCCATGTGTAACATGAAGGTTTTGGAGGAAATGAATTCTGAGCTCTCAATGGTTCTAAAATGTTACCCCGGCAAAAGTGCTAGGATTGCAGCATTTCAGGGAAGAGCCAGGCATTGTTAAAAGGCCTCTGCAGCTGTGCCAGCTATGGGGAAAAACAGACAAAGGAATATTGCTTTTGTTTGGTTGGTTGTGTTTGATTCACATTGGCCCATATTCCTATGTCCCAAGGAATGGAAGGCCTTTCACAGTGATTTTGCTTTCAGAAAGAAGTTGTGATCTTAGAGTATGTGCTTTAGTGCTTAGACAGATAGGTATCCCCCCCACCCTTCCTCCAGAAAGGTCCTTTCTAATTATGAACGTCAAGATGGCTTTCAAACCACAGTTACTAGTACATTAGCTACACTGACCCAGGGCTCTTCCAGGAGCATTTGTGAGCTCCAGACAGGTGACCCAGAGCCAGGATCTCTGGGTCCTCCTCAACAGACAGCTCTCACTAATGAACTGTATGAGGGTAACACGTGCCTAGTTATTAGCCCATTAAAATATTACACAACATGGTTTATTATGAGTATATGTATAATATTTAATATTACAGAACAATATACATTCATGAAATATAGTAATTTTAAAGTACAAAGTAGAAAACTTGGTAAAGAAGTTTAAAAAATGGAATTTCCATATTTTATGATGATATTGTGACATTTGACAATAGAAGTTATAAGAGTCTGTGATCATAAAGAAATAAGGGATAAGTGACGTCAAATTACCTAGAAAGCTAAGTAAGGAAACTCATTTCCTTCAACTTAATATAAGGCTTATTGATCCTCTCATCGCTTTGCAATAGAGTAATTTTGGTAGAGAAAGTTACTTTGTCATAGCAGCACTATGATGCCTGGCCTTGAGTCTGGGACAGCAAATGGACAATGTGAATGAATCCCATTCTTCTCCCTCCTTACACAAAACTGGGAGAACTTAGCACTAGCCAAACATCAGGAATTTGTCTGTTTCTCTTAAACACAACAATGTGACTATGAGTTTTAAAAGGGTATCATTCCAAGTTTGGCAATTTTCAAATTGTCACATTTGTAAAGAGAAAGTGACAAAATCAAAGAAAATGCATTGTGATGTGGGAATAAAATCCGTGCCAGGAATGAGGCAGAAGGGAAGGCATCCCATGTACCAGCCATTGGCACAGGGCTTCTAAACCATGTAACTGTTGACAAATATTTACACAGCAACTCAGCAACTTAAATGTACAACTAACCAGGAAAATAAGAAAAAAAATCTGTCAAACAATGTTGCAAACTAATAAAAACAGAATTATTTAGTGAAAACTGCATGGTACTCAAAAGGTTCTTCATTTTTACAGTCACACCTAGAAGTGAAATAAAGTTCAAAGGAACAACTGGCTCAAAGGCTCTTCCCACTCAAGCAAGTGGGGGCTCTCACTTCAGAAATTGTGCTGTCAGCAATACACCCCTTTCACAAAACAATAAACTTGATCATTTAATTATAGAAAACATTGCTGTGTGCACTATGGGTTCATATAAAATCAATAACTTCTCACAGATGAATCACAGCATACTAACATAAAAACATGTTGAAAAGAAAAAATAAAGCTTTTGTTAACAAAATGTAATGATCTCGGCCAAGGAAACAGCAGAATTGTTTTGATTTTTATAAAATTCCATCAGACAGTGAGTCTCCAAAAGATAAGGACAAAGAAAAAGAAAAAAAGAAAATATCTTAAAATAAATTGTTTTGCTAAAATCTCTTCTTGTCTCCCCCAAAACTTTAGTAAAAATCTCCATACCTCTTCAAAGTTTAATCCTAAAAGTTGCTGGGTTGTCCATTTTCATATATTGCTGCATGTAAATTCACAGAGTCCAGAAACCAAGAACATTTCCGAAAGTTAACTCTAATTTCCAAATAGCAAAATGATAGTCTACCAAAGGCAAAACTAAATTAGTACTGTGAGGCAAAATTCACCTGAATCTGAAGTCTTTCTCTCTCTTGCGGCATTTAGTATATGAAACTTAAATATTCAGGAGTCATGTGGATTTTCTATGACTATATTCTCAGTATATGGTTGCTGATCATTTAGGAGAACAGACTATAGATCAAGTCAACTTGAGTTTGAAACCTAAGTTTGCAAGATACTGTATTTTATCTTGTAACTTATTTAAACTATTTGAATTAGTTTATTTAAGATGGGGCTAAAAAATACTTACTCTGTAGTGTTGTTGAAAGTATTATATAATACACATGAAGTACTTGGCACAGGCACCTAGAAATTCATAAATCTTAATTATAATGGAAGTTCAAGGAGGGCAGAAATATTTGTGTCTTTTGATCACTTCTTTATTTTTCTTTAATTTTTAATTAAATTTAAATTTATTGGGTGACATTGATTAATAAGATATATAGGTTTAAACTGTACATTTCTATGACACAGTCAACCTACAGAAATGCTCAATACATATTTGTTGAACAAATGATTCTAAGACTTATTATTCTAAGAATTTTCCTTAAAGTGCCAGCCTAACCATAATACAATACAATATCTCATTATTCATAGTAGCTATGTTCTACAAAGTCAATGTGAGCCCTGAGGCACTGAAAATTGAACTTGATGATAATATTGTCATCAACCTATCAACATAACCTTGTTTTATGTATGTTTCTCTTTAAAGGCACTTATTTAATACATATTTTTTTGACTCATTAGCATTGAACTCACAGCCAATAGCATTGTAATTCAAGCCTGAAGGTACCTCACACACTATCACAGCCTTCCTTCACTTGGGCACACTAGCACAGCACTTCCGCACTACGCTTCCGGGCCATCTTAAACAGCAAAAGCACCAACAAAACAAAACAAACAGAAATCAAAGAAGAGGAAAAAAGTCACAGAGTAGATTGCCAAAAGAACACTTGTTTATACTGTGAGAGCTGGACCCAGAAGGTAAAGCGTCACCTTGTTTGATCTCAGCTGGAAATGTGCATGTCAAATGTGACTAAAATGTATCACCACTCTGCTTAATGAGCCAAGGAAACATAAATACTGACTTTGGGGTTCCCAACAAAGTTTAGCAAGTAGGCAAACTCAAAAATGTAGAGTCTTCAAATACAGTGGGGCCTTGACTTACGAGTGTCCCAACTAATGAGTTTTTTGAGATACAAGCCGTCTCTCGGCCAAGTTTTTGCTTCGAGTTGCGAGCTAAAATTCGGTTACGAGCCAGCTTCAGATACCCCACCGCTAGTTGGCGCAGCGAACGTCCAGTGAACGC
>NW_006294876.1:4852390-4879972 GCF_000327345.1 Myotis davidii | reverse complement strand
ATACTGTGACGAAGGCTATAATCTGCGAGAAGGCACGAGCTATTTACGCTGATTTGCTGCAGCAGACCCCAGGCACTTCAGTGGATGAGGCATCGGGCGAGCCGTTTAAAGCCAGTCGGGGCTGGTTCGAAAATTTTAAAAAGAGGACCGGCATTCACTCTGTCATCAGACATGGTGAGGCAGCGAGCGCGGATATAAAGGAAGGTGACATCAACAAGCTCATCGAGGAGCACTCCGAGGAACTGACATCGCAGGAGCTAAAGGAGCTACAGACGCAGCAGCACACGGAGGTTTTGCAGGAAATAGATGACACGGAGGAGGAAGAGGAGGTTATCTCTGTAAGTGAGATAAAGGAAATGTTGGGCATGTGGGAGAAACTTTCAGACTTTATTCAAAAGAAACACCCAGAAAAAATTGCAACTGGGCATGCGATGGAGCTATTTAATGACACTTGCCTAACTCATTTCAGAAATATTCTGAAAGGGAGGATGAAACAGATCTCATTGGGCAGGTTTTTATCGAAAACTCCTGTATATGAAAGTGATGAAAGCGTGGCGAAAGGGCAAAAACAGCAAATAAGATTCAGTTATTCAGTTATTCAGTTCAGTCTTTCTCCTCCAACTCCATCAGCATCTTTAAGTTGTTTGATCTCCAAGGTAAATGCTGTACATTAAACTTAATAAAACAAGTTTATTGCGCTATATTCTATTGTTCAGTATTGTGTTTTTATATAATATTCGTTATTTTTAAATACATTTTTCTTATTTAAAAACATTTAACAAAACAATTGCGGTGTTTTTTGGGTGTCCGGAATGGATTAATGGCATTTCAATTCATTGTAATGGTGAAAACTGATTTGACATACAAGTAATTTGAGTTACGAGCTCCGTCACGGAACGAATTAAACTCGTAAGTCAAGGCCCCACTGTAATGAGGATTGACTGTTTATCTAACAGAGAGCAGAAAATACTCATATAAGGATTGCAATTTCTAATTCTGTATATCTCCCCCTGCTCCCTCTCCCTCTGTTCGGCAGTATCTTGAGTACTGCTTTTCAAGAAGTAAACACTCAATCAATGCTGGCTAAATAGGAAAATCAAGTCTTTTTGGCAATTCTCAGTCCAAAGGAAACTAAATAGGACTTAGAACCTCTCAACTTTACTTGTCACCTTAAATATACATGGGAGTCTCTGAAACTATGGTATATAGCAGGTCATTTTGAAAGATGTTACCTAAAGAAGTATGGCCTTCAGTCAACATTATTGGCTTGTGGAACTACAGGATGGCAGGCAGATTATAATCATAAAAAGGTCATATCAGGAAGAGGCAGCCTGAAGAAGAGGGATCACACACAGGAGGAAGATGGTTTCTATAGTATATTATTAAAAATGCCGATTCTGTCATATCCTGTCACATCACTTATTGTTCAAGACCAGTGTCTAGTAACTGGCCTGAGAGGAAACGAATAGCCCATCATAATCCATCCAAGTTCTTGTTCAGTGGCAAGCCCTAAGGGGAAAATATTTTTTTCTTGACAGCTTTGTGTCCTACTTATTGGATTAGGACTTCTCATTCCATCATCATTCAGGAGTAGAATTTTCCACCTTAGAATCGTTAAGATTTAGGGCAGAGGTTCTCAACCTGTGGGTCGTGACCCCTTTGGCGGTTGAACGACCCTTTCACAGGGGTCACCTAAGACCATCCTGCATGTCAGATATTTACATTATGATTCATAACAGTAACAACATTACAGTTATGAAGTAGCAACGAAAATAATTCTATGGTTGGGTCACAACATGAGGCACTGTATTTAAAGGGCCAGAAGGTTGAGAACCACTGATCTAGGGACAAAGAATCCACCAATCCTCTTTTCTTTTACAATGGAATGGATAAACATTAAGTAATGTTTTCCTAAGTATGTATTATAATAATGCTCTCTTATCTCTTGAGAATAATGGAATTATTTTTATTCCATAACAATGGCATATTCATGTTTCATTCACTAATGAAGAAGACTATGCAGACTTCCTTTAACTTAGATTTGGCATAAGTTTGATGTTCTACATTATTATATACTAGAAGCCCAGTGCACGAATTCGTACAGCAGTGGGGTCCCTGGCCTGGCCTGTGGGATCAGGCTGAAATCAGCTCTCTGACATCCCCTAAGGAGTCCCGGATTGTAAGAGGTCACAGGCCCAGCTGAGGAACCCCACTGGTGCACAATCGGGGCTAAGAAGGGACACAGGAGGTTGGCCAGCCAGGAAGGGACCACGGGAGGGCTCCAGGGCATGTCTAGCCTGCTTTGCTCAGTCCCAATCAGCCGGACCCCAGCAGAAAGCTAACCTACAAGTCAGAGTGTCTGCCCCCTGGTAGTCAGTGCACATCATAGTGAGCATTTGAGTGGCCTTAGCATATTACACTTTGATTGGTTAAATGGCAGACCGGTCGACCAGACACTTAGCATATTAGGCTTTTATTATACAGGATTGTCATTTCAAAACTGATGCAAGGTTTTTTTATTAGAATAAATATACATGTATTAAGGCAATACAGCAAAGTAAATATTATTACCCATTATCCCTTAATTTGTTCCATCTCTTTCTCATTACATACATATATTAAATATTAACACTGTGGTTATAAATTGTACTAGAGGCCTGGTGCACAAAATTCTTGCACGGGGGCAGGGTCCCCTCAGCCCAGCCTGCAACCTCTCCAATCCGGGACCCCTCTGGGGATGTCTGACTGCCGGTTTAGGGATTGGGCCCAGCAGTCAGGCAACCTTCTCACAATCTGGGAGCGCTGCCTGCCCAATCGTCCCTAACTGCCCCCCCGCCAGCCTGATCACCCCTAACTGCCTCTGCCTGCTGGCCTGATTGCCCCTTACTGGCCCCCCACTGGCCTGGTCATCCCCAACGGCCCCACCCTGTTGGCCTGGTCGCCCATAACTATCCCCCTACCAGCCTCATTATCCCTTACTGCCACCCCCGCTGGCCTGGTTGCCCCACAAAACCTGATGTTCAGTCATTTGTTTGTCCCTCAATAACGCCCCTGCCAGCCTGGTCACCCCATGACAAATGCTGTTCAGTCATTTTGTTGCCCCTCACTAACCCCCCTGCTGGCTTTGTCGCCCCACACAGCCTGTTGTTTGGTTGTTACTGTTACTGTGATGGTGTCCCAGGCAATTTGCATATTCCTCTATTATTAGTATAGATTTTGTCTTGCATTGTTTTAAATATTTAGTACATGCTAAGTATTGTCCAATATCACTAAACAATCTTATAAGACAGTTCACATCACCTGCAATGTCTGATTCATTTAATTTCTTATATTAGTAATTTGTGTCCTCTTTCTTATTTTCCTAGGTATCCTGGCTAAAGTCTTATCGATTTTGTTGATTCTTTAAAAAAACAGTTTTGGTTTCACTGATTTTCTGTATTGATTTACTGTTTTTAATTTCATTGATTTCTACTCCAATTATTTTTATTTATTTTCCTCTGCTTACTTTGACTTAATTTCCTTCCTTTTTTTTCTTTCCTAAGATTGAAATTTAGATTATTGATTTTGGATCATTCTTTTTTAATATATGCATTCGATACCATAAATTTTCTTCTAGTCACTGCTTTTGCTGTATTCCCCAAATTCTGGTACATTGTTTTTATTTTCATTTAGTTATAAACATTTAAAAATTCCTCTTGATATTTATTCTTGACTTATGCCTTATTTAGAAGTATACTAGTATATACTTTTTAGGGTTTACTATTTGACTATATTTCTTTTCTTTAATTTTTTATTGTTGAAAGTATTACATATGTTCA
Source organism: Myotis davidii (assembly GCF_000327345.1). Lineage (NCBI taxonomy): Eukaryota > Metazoa > Chordata > Mammalia > Chiroptera > Vespertilionidae > Myotis > Myotis davidii. Next base: position 4,876,154 of record NW_006294876.1, on the reverse strand, counting down.
CCACCCTATTGTCTGTGTCCATGGGTTTATGCATATATGCATACAAGTTCTTTGGCTGATCTCTTCCCACCCACCCACAAGAGCAATCTTTTTAAAACCGCCACAAATTATTCCAACATTTATCAAGTGAATATCTGTGGAAAAGGTCTGTTACATTCAATCTGACTATTAAGCATTGGGACAATATGGCCAGGCGTACATTTTAGAAACATTGCTCTGTCATTGTGTGAATAGGCTGGCACAAATCAGAGTAAAGGCCAAGAGCCCCCTGGGAGACAGAGTGGAGAGGAGGGAGTCATAAAAGCATGAACTAAGTGGAGGTAGGGATGGAGGGGAGCAGATGTTAAAGAGGTAAGAAGAGAATTAGGGCCTGGTAACTAATCGGCTGTGTGCAATGAAGGGGCTTTTTCCTGGAAGTGGCAGGATGACTGAATCTTCTGAGAACCAGAGCAAGGATGACAAGATGAGGTTAGAAACAAAGAAAAACTGAGATTAGCTATGGATGTGTTAAGTTTAAATTGTCCTTGGGCCACAAGCAATTGAGTGAAAAACACTAAATCAAAGAAAAAAAAGTATCAGATAAAAACTTCTGTAAATTTTCAGCAATGCAAGTGAAAATAAGGGGAAGATAACATTCTTCAAAGGCACAGTGAGAGGAACAGAAAAGAGCCAAGATGAAAAGAGTATTTAAAAAACAAGAAGAGAAGGAGGAACCTCCAAAATATATTTTGTCCTGTTATTGGTGGAAGCAGGGTATCCCTTTCCTCACTGAGTGCTGGGGATGGCTTCGTTGCGATATCTCGAGAAAAAGACCCCCATGGGAGGATGAGTGATTTCTATATGAGTGGAACTGCATCCCTGGGTTTCTAAAGCCCATTTCCCTTAGTCTAGTCATAGAAGTGCGGCTGGGGATTCGGTGGAGATCAAAGGAAAGCCAGTGTCCAGAGTTTCTGTTCCATGTTGCAGCCGGGTCCAGTTCAGCATCAGGCCAGTTACACCTCATTACGCCATCATGTGTGGGGTCCCATAACCATGGGCCATGTGAGTGAATGCAAGGGGGCAGGGGTAAGAGAGCCCAGCAAACTAGGAGTCAACCAAGAGATCCTGAAATGAGAGTTCGATGGAACAACTGAGCTAAAGAGGGAAAGGGCCATTTTAAAACAACCAATGTACTTGAAATTAGGGGCTTGGGTTAAGATGCCAACATTCTGCTGAGAGAATACTTAAAGAAGTTAGTGATGATAGAATCTGTGCAAACTCAGGATTACTCTAAAAAAGATTAACTTTGTTTCATTGGTATCACATGTAATCAAATGGCAGCTGCTTTATTAAAAGGATGCTCATTTTGGTTAAATATTCTGTGATCATCTAAAACTGTTCTACATTAAATAATCTTCTGTGGTGTCTGACTGAATTGTCAGAATCCTGAAAGGGGTTTTTTAAGATACTAATGGGCCATAGGTGGACATTTCTCTTCTTTCTTTGAAGGTACAACAGGCTTTCTGAGTATCCATTCCTGCGTTAATAGGACCAAAGTTTTCAGTAGGAAAGCTCCTAAAAGGAGCCCCCAGCATTACACCCTCAGCTAGAAACCTTCCATGCGAAAAATTCTGCCACTGGATATCAGAGACAAGGCTGCATTTTAACCAGTCTGCTGGCCAGATAAGAGGAACTGGTAACTGAATGCCCACGATAAAAGGGTGTAAAGTATAAGTGAATCCAAATAGAAGTTAACTGACAGCCTAATGATATTATCAAATTCTGTCAATAGACAGCTTCGACAAAGTGATTATACATACACCTCAAAGGATTTTTATACATTTAAATATTTATATTTATTTTACTTTAAGCTAACCTACTGAAATTATATTGAGATATGGAATTATTATTGATGAATTTCATATGTGATTATATATGCAATGACAATATACGAGGATACAATTTCATCCACATCATTAACTGTAACAATCTGTATATTATAATTCACAAAAATATATACTTATACAAGCATATAAGAATGAAACTATAAGAACGTATAAGAAAGAAATATTATGACCCCTTATAAAGTCTATAAGCCCCTTAAAGTGTAAGTATAGAATTTCTTTTATAAAGCCTTACAAAACATATGGCTGTAAGTATTTGTTATCCATATAATTTGTCATCTGTCACACAAAAATAATGCTGAGAAAATATTTCATGATTTTATCAGTCAAGATAGGCTGGATTGTGCTGCATTAAAAATACCCTAGCCCAATTGCTGTGGCTCAGTGGTTAAGCTTCAACCTATGAACCAGGAGGTCACAGTTCAATTCTCGGTCAGGCACATGCTCAGATTGTGGGGGTTGTGCAGGAGGCAGCAGATCAATGATTCTCATCATTGATGTTTTTTTCTCTCTCTCTCCATTTCCCTTCCTCTTGAAATCAATAAAAATATATTTTAAAAAACACCCAAAAATATTAGTGGTTTAACTCAACAAGAGTTTAATAAGAATGAATTTTGAATGCCGTCTCTTGGCTTGACCATGTAACTGGTAATGGCCAAAATGACACAAGCAAAAGCATAAAAGGCACTGTGCAGTGGGGTGTGTCTTCTATCTCATGCCTCAGCCATTGCTAAGAGAATACGCAAGGACACACCTAGGGGAGGATGAAACACAGTGAGTAGAAACTGGGCATCCTGTTGTCCCAGCTGACATCCAACTGACCCCAGACGACACAAAATGGAGTACAGTCCAGATCAGCAGATCTGGAGTACAGTCCTGAGCTGTGAGCAATAAAGGCTTCCTGTGGTGTAGCCCTGAGATTTTGTAGCTGTTTGTTATACAGCATTATTGTGGTCAGGGATAACTATCACAGCTGTCAAGCCTTCGGTATCTGATGGTCGTTCCCAGTTTATTTCTCCGTTCTGACAGAGACTGTTTAAAATTAGTTTCAGACTCACATCTCCATGTCATGAAGGAGGTACCCGAGAGCACCTGCTTTACTGCGTTTCCTGCCAACATGATGCCTCATGGGTAGACCAGTCGTTGTCCTTGACCTGTTCTGGTGTTCTTCTTCCATATCATTTAATTCTTCTATCTACCTACCAAATCACCCATCTCCTCTTCCTCAGGGAGCAGACAGATAGCTGTACAGGGGTACTTAGTAAATAAATAAAAATGATTTTCAGTCTTCTGTGTCTGAAAAAGATTTTTTATTATGTTTTGATTGATTTTAGAGAGAGAAGAAGGGAGAAGGAGAGAGAGAAAAAAACATTGATGTGAGAGAGAAACATTGATTGGTTGCCTCCCATATGTACCCCAGCCGGGGATTGAACCCACACCCGGGCATGTGCCTTGACCGGGAATCAAACTGGCGACCTTTTGGTGCACTGGGCTACACTCAACCTACTGAGCCACAGGGGCCCTGGCAAAAAAAAAAAAGAAAAAGATAGTTCTTTTAAAAGACTGGGTTTTAATTATTTATCTAGATATCTTGTATATTTTCCAAGTAATTTGGAATGAAGATACAAAATATATTTTTATCAAAACCAAATGTCTTTGATTAGAACCAATTAGAAGCTGAAATATGAAGAAGGAGCAAGGAAATATTATCCTGGAGGGAAAGATTCAAGAAATCATCCCTTGTCTGAGAGGTTCTCCTGAAATCTTTATGTAGCATCTCAGCGTGCGTACTAGGATCTTTAACTCAAGGCATCATTAGTTACATCCTACAATTTTTGCATTTTTCATGAGGAGGATATAGAAGAAGAAAAAAAGGACTTTTGAACAAAAATTTTGAATATGCTGTTTTAATCGCAATGACAAAAGACTAAATGTAGTCAAACTCTTTGAAATTAATTATCTAAGAATCCTCAATGGTGCTCGTCCTATCAATCTTGTTCAGGTTTGACCTCAAAGGACCACCTACAAAGGTGTGAAGACAGCTCACACTTCAGAACAATTCCACGCATGGCCTTGGCTGACATTCACTACATGAAGATTAATTACGGAGCCGTCTCAGCATACAGATGCCTACCTAATGAGAACTGAAGTGACACATACCATTTTTCACTTAGGTCAAGAAACAGATGACAGAAAGTAGCAGATGGTTAACTTTAACATGGCCCTGATGAAAATATGAGTGACTGCCTCTCAAGGGCTAAAGGCACGTCCATCACACACAGGGATCTCAGACTCAAGCCCTGAGCATCAGGGATGCAGCTCAAGTTCTGGTTCCCAGGTGACAGCAAACATGAGGAGAGGTCACTAAGGGTTAGAACTGAATGCGCTGGTCCCAGAGATTCCATTTACAACAGCTCTAATGAATGCATTCCAACCTTTAATCCGTAAAAAGACAAATACACTTAAGCTTACAGGCTCAATGAACATACACTCGGCTTGTTCCTTTGGAGACTCTGTCAGGCTTAATGATGACATAGCTGTTACAGCTTAGCTGTGACTCATAGCTGAAAGGGAAAAGCTACCTCCGGGAAGGATATTTCCTTGGCCCCCTTCCCTGAAATTGGCTGGAATTAAAGAAAATAATTGATGCAATCACAATAAGAAACATGGAAAATATCTACAACACAAACACAAACACAGTGACACCCAACTGAGGATAACCAAGGCCAATGTGTTTTTCTCCAGAGCTTGAGCAGAAGGCAGATTTCTCTGGAATTAAATAAGAGAATCCTCACTGTCTTACCCAATGACCTATTTTCTGACAGTTAAATAGAAAAACTGTCTGAAGATGAAACCAGAGGGTAAAGAAAGAAAATGGCTGCAAACATTTGAAGAACTGATATTTGTCAGTAGTACAGGAGTAAATAATCAAATACTCAATCAAACACCTATGAGGGGCACACACCACACTGACCTCTGCCAGGCTGATCCACTCTTTTTCCCCCAGTCCGAGGATGCTCCCGCTGTACATGTGGGAACAGATCACATCTGAGCAGTATACCAGCCAAAAGGACCTCCCCAACCCAGTTCCAGGCTTGAGCCCATCTTGAGCCAGTCTGCTATTAAAAAATAATTCGAATAATTACTAGAAAAAGGAAAGTAGTATAAAATGGAAAGGGCAAAAGGCAGATCCTGTTTATGTAAAAGTATACATATATATACACATATATATAGATATATAGATACAGATATTGATATATAGATATATATAAAGTGATATTTGGGATAAGACATCTGAGGCTGAGCTGTGAGTTAGAGGCAGAAATGTGAAACTTCTACTCTCTATTTTATTAATATAGATACATTTTGATTCTCCTGAAATATCATTTTGTTGGTGTGTTGTTGTTTTTTTAATCTGAGTTGAGCTGGCATCTAGAGAGACTGAAGCTTTCTTCAGGGAAGTACTGCAATGCAGGGTCAAATTTGAACCTTTGCTCCATCCGCCCGCTGCCAAACCCTCATGCTCACATGCTCAGGAATTCCCTGCTCTTAACTCAGCTCCCACTCCTCCCTCCTTCCCCCATTTCCCACCTGTGTCCACCATGCCCTGAAATTCTCCCCATCAGTAACCAGCAAGCTCCCCTATAGCTTCCTCCCGTCCGTGGTGCACAGACTTTAGGTTGTCCCCCTCCCCCCACCACCCATAGACACACTTGTCTGTGTCCTGGCATTTACAACATTGTGTTATCCTTTCCTCTTGAGTGTGGGCAGGGGCTGTGACTTGCTTCTAACAAACAGAAAATGGCAAAGTGAAGGGATGTCATACCTGTGATTGCACTACATCATCGAAGATTCCATCTGGCTAACAGACTCACTGGAGAGGCTCTGCTGCTGGCTTGAGGAGGTAAGCAGCCACACTGGGAAGCCCCCAGGGCTAGGAACTGTGGGCCCACAGACTGCCTCTTAGGCTGAGGGCAGCCTCCAGCCCCTTACCAGCAAGAACCCTGGGCCCTTGGACCTAAAGGAGCAAGGAAATAAATTCTGCCAAGAACTTGGGTGAACATGGAAGCAGATACCTCCTCAGGTAGCTTTCAGAAGAAAACCCAGCCCAGACACATCTGGATCCTGAGCAGAGAACTGGATCCTGGACTTCAGACCCACAGAAACAGTGAAATAATAAATATGTGCTGTTCTAGGCCAAAGCGAAATCATTTCCCTGGGTGTGATCTGAACGATGGCAGTAAAACACACACAGGGGAGAGACCAGTGTTCTCCAACCATTTTCTAAAAGTCAAATTTATAGACGCAAAACTTACATTAAGTAAAATTCACCCTTCTTAGGTATAAGGTTTAACAAATTTAGGCAAATGTCTACAAGCATGTAAGCATCATGACAAGAAAGATATAGAATAGTTTTATCACCCCAAGGAGTATCCTCCTGTCCATTTGTCATCAAGCCCTGCCCCTGATCCCCAGGCACCCACTGAAATATCTGTCTGTAATTTTGTTTTTGTGTGAATGCCTTATAAATGGAATCAGAGACTATGTACCCTCTTCTGTCTACCTTCTTTCACTTAACATAGTGTTTTTGAGATTCATCTAGGCACTGCATAATTAGCTCCTTTTACTTTCTGAACTTGCTCACCAGGGTAGCCACTACAGTAAAAGATTGAAAACGAAGCATCCCATCACTGTGAATTTTGACAATTTGTGACTTCGGAAACAGAGCAGGCCTGCTAGAACCATCCTCTCCTTGACATGCATGAACCTAATGGTGCTCCCTAGCCTCCTTTCAGAGGCAGAGGAAGACCTCATCTGATAGTTGCCTTTGTTTTGTTCTGTTAACCTTTACATGAGGAGATTTTCCCATTGATTTTTAGAGAGAGGGGGAGAGACACAGAGAAACATCCACATGTGAGAAATGCATAGACTGGCTGCCTCCTGTATTCTCCCCAACCAGGGCTGGGGATAGAACCTACAACCAAGGTAGGGGCCCTTGACCAGAACCAAACCCAGGACCCTTCAGTCTGCAGGCCAACGCTCTATCCACTGACAAAACTGGTTAAGGCGATGTTTGCCTTCTTTTTTTAAAAAATCTTTATTGTTGAACTTATTACATACGACCCCTTTTTCACCCATTGACATCTTCTAGTCCATCCCCACCCCTCCACCGCAGGCCTTCACCACCCTATTCTCTGTGTTCATGGGTTATGCATATATGCATACTGCAAGTGATCCAACCCTTAAAAACCTCAAACAAATCCAAAAGTCAAAATAAAAAGGAGCCTGGAAAATAGTTGTTGTTGTTTTTTACTTTTCCAGGCTTTGTAGTCAAGACAGATATTTAAAAAAAAAAAAAAAAAGGCTACAACAGATGATGAGTGACAATCCACCATGCCCAAACCAGGACCAAAGGACATGTGGCTGCCACTGTACAGAGTAAATGATAGAAGTTCAATTACATTTTAGATAAAACCTAAGTGGAAATAAAAATTTTAATGTTTTCTTCCTACTCTCTCTGTTATGGAAATAGCATTTTATAAGCAAAATTTTAGAACAGCAACAACTTATGATTACAAAATCCATAAATTAAAATTTCCTCTGCTTCCCCAAGGGAAAAAAGCTTCAAAAAAGCCTTGAAGGCCTTCAATGTCACCCTGTAGATAACTCACTGTTTGACTTTCCTTAACCTTTTGGAGCTTTCATTTCTACATCTTAAAAGAGAGTTAAATATTTCTAAGAACTTTTCAACTCTAAATTTCTGTATTTTGCTAATTCTAGGACATTATTTATGACACTAAATGGTAACTCATATATTGTCAGGAAAAATACATTAACACGGTTAAAAATATTTTTTAAAAGGTGGGACTTTAAACCGGTGTGCTACGTGACATCCAGTCAGCTCCGACTCCTGGTGACCCCATGAGTGAGTGGTGGCCACAGTGTCCTGTCCTCACCTGCCCTACTCAGCTCCTGCAGACTTGTACCTATGGCTCCTTTTATGGAGTCAAGCCATCTCATATCTGGTCTTTCTCTTTTCCTGTTACTTTTATTTTTCCCAGCATAATCGTCCTCTCCAAAGAACCCTGCCTTCTCATGGTGTGCCTGGGGTAGGACAGCTGCAGTTTTACCATGTTGGCTTCCGGGGATGTTTCCGGTTCAATTTGCTCTAGGACCCATCTGTTCATCCTCAGGCAGCCCAGGGTATTCAAAGTTCTCCTTTGACAGCACATTTCCACAACTCCAATGAGTCCAGTTTTTCCCTATCAGCTTTCTTCACTATCCAGCTTTCGCACCTGCACATAGTAAATGGGAATAGGAGTCTATGGATGACCTTAGCCTTGGTCTGTAATGACACATCTTTGTTCTTCGTGATCTTCGTAATTCTTCCATTGCTGCCCTTCCAAGTGTCAGACTTCCTTTGATTTCCTGTCTGATCTGCATTTGAATTGATAACTGAACCAAGGTAGGTAAAATCTGTAACCATTTCAGTGTCTTCATTGTCTGTGTTAAAGTTGAACGTTTCTTCCGTGGTCGTGATTTTTGTCTCCTGGATGTTCAGATGCAGCCCTGCTTTGGCACCTTCTTCTTTCACTTTCATCAGAGGTCATTTCAGATCATTGCTGACTTCTGCCAGTAAGATGGTGTCACTGGCATATCTTAAGTTAATAATATTTCTTCCACCAATTTTCACTCCAACTTCCTCTCCGAGTCTACTCCAGTTTTTCTTGCGGTATGTTCTGCATACAGATGAAATGGGGAGATGAAGGGGACCCTTCTCTGACACCTTTGCCCATGGGAAACTCTCTCTCTCTCCATACTCTGTCCTATCAGCTTCCTGTTCACAATCCAGGTTCTGCGTCAGGATAATCGAGTGCTGAGGCACGCCCACTTCTTTCAGAACGACCCATGGCTTTTCATGATCCACATAATCAAGGCTTTACTTAGTCTATAGAGCATAGAGTAACCTTCTGAAATTCTTTGGAGCACGCCAGTATTCAGTGAGTGCTCACAATTGGATCTCAAATGCCTGTTTTCTGAATCCAGCTGGACACCCAACATTTCTGGCTCCATATAGGGTAGCCTTTGCTACATCACCTTGAGGATAAATTTGCTTGAGTGGGAAATAGAGCAGCGATCCTGTAGTTACTGTGCTCCTTGGCATCTCCTTTCTTGAAGACTGGGATGCATACCGAATGCTTCTAGTCTACAGGCAGTTGTTTTGTTTCCCATATTTGTTGACATATTCTTGTCAGGATTTCAACAGATTCAGTCTCTGTGCCTTAAAATAATTCTATGGGTATCCCATCGATAGCTGGTGATTTATTTCTTCCCAATACTTTCAAGGCAGCTTTTGCTGCATTTTTAGAATTGCAGGTTCTTCCTTATAGAAGTCTTCAGAGATGTCTGTTATCCTTAAATGGTAGCTCATATATGTTCATAGGAAATATATTGACATGATTAAAATATGTTTTAAAGGTGATTTTTTTAAACCTAAAGAATAGCTGAGTAGATTCATCAGTGGTAAAATATGAAAATACCCAGTGGAGAGTAATCAGCTGGATCTCGTTTCTAGAATAATGTAAAATGTGCCTCAGCTTATTAAAGAGAGCCATTAAACCAGCCGTGGGCAAACTACGGCCTGCGGGCTGGATCTGGCCTGTTTGAAATGAATAAAACTAAAAAAAAAAAAGACCGTACCCTTTTATGTAATGATGTTTACTTTAATATATATATATTTTATTGATTTTTTACAGAGAGGAAGGGAGAGGGATAGAGAGGTAGAAACATCAATGAGAGAGAAACATCGATCAGCTGCCTCCTGCACACCCCCCACTGGGGATGTGCCTGCAACTAAGGTACATGCCCTTGATTGGAATCGAACCTGGGACCTTTCAGTCTGCAGGCCGACGCTCTATCCCCTGAGCCAAACTGGTTAGGGCTAAAAGGTTTTAAATAAGAAAAGATTTCATACTTCTGCAAAGGGTTTAATCGGGGTCCTCTTTAGACATTAGAGAGATTCGAGTACTTGTAATGTTATAATAGCACTAACAGTGACTCTTTCCTTAACATGCTATTATTGTATCTGCTAGGATGTCCATCGATACCATCTGAATTAGTACATCTAACACTAGAGGCTTATTTTTCTTGCATGTGAGGCTGGAGGTGTTCAGTCCAGGACTTCCGTGTGTAAAGCCAGGATGCTATGACCCCGGCTCCATCTTTCTTGATGCTTCCCCTGCCTGGGTGTGTGCTGCTGGCCAGCTCAGGGCCATGAGCTGCTGCTGTAGTTCCAGGCATGGGTCCACTTTTGAGGCAGGGATCATGGGGAATCACAATGCACTGACCATTTTCAAAAAAGCCAGAACTATCTCAAAAATCTCAGTTGGTTTCTGCTTTTATTTGTCAGATCTGTGACTCCGGGCACACCTGGCTACAGAAGACGCTGAAAGATAAAATCACCTCTTCCATTTTTAGAACAGAGTTTGGAAGAGGGAGAAGGTAGTTGAACTTGGCCAATCTGCAGTGTCTGGCAGAGACTTAGGAGTTCAAAGTGCTTTTGCAGCCATTATTCTTTAAGGGCGTTAGCAGCTAGAGTTAACTCCTGGCCCAGTTAAACAGAGGTGCCAGTGATCTCTTAGTGATTGCAGATTCTGAGCGAAGTCTCAACTACACTGCGACAGGATGTGTGTGTGTGTGTTTCATAGTATAATTTAATCATGCAAAAGCTTCTCTTTTCTCTGATCTATTAAGATACTTGTCGAAATGTCAGATAAAATAAGTTGCTGAACTAATACTGCATGCTAAAACTGTACACAGTAATGCCAAGCACTTTCTGAGTTATTTTATTTTTTCCTGTTTACTAAGAACATAGGAAGAACAGCAGAAACAATGTCCAAAGTCCGAAGTTATGTGCAGAAAGCAAAAACGCATCTCAGACAGAATTGCTTCCATCATTTTTAAAATGGTAGACAAAGTATCCAGATTATGTAAAAAGAATACAAATGATGTCATCAGTAAGCATAAGATTGGGATATTTTTCATACAGAGATATTTTGCAAAGAACTATATTTTAATATTAAACTCATGTATTGTTAGCGAAAACATACTATAGTGAAACTGTCATCTAAGTATATTTTAAAAAACAGAAAATACGCCCATTTAAAGAAAATTAAATGTAGATACTATAAAAATCTCATTGGTAGATTATTACCAAGAGGTACTTATTTAGGCAAATGCCTGCAGTGCTTCACTTAAAATCCATGAATGCAATGTATTCTGTGATACATGGGATATAAAACACATTTTCATTTTAGAAATTAACTTAAACCCATAGGGACCTTCCAATGTAGTTAGGGAGAAAAGGCACACACAGTTAACTCTAATACCACTTACAGGGTACTAAGGATCCCCAGAGAGGTGCAGGCAAAGGAGGTGACTATTCCCTGGGGAAGCTGTAGGCAGGGTATAGCCAAGAACACTTAATTCGGTTCTCGATCTGCTTTGCTATGTCTCCATTTCCTAAATCACATGAGGGTTTCATGGATGCACTAACTCCTGCCTGTGACTGTCAACATCCAACCAGGGACCAAATCCCCTCATTCCAGCTCGCTCCTACCCCTGTCCATTCCCCCGGCTTCCTGCTTGGGTTAGGCTACCATTTTCTCTCTCCTGGAGTTTTGCAAAAGCTCCTAACTTCTCAACAAGACTGCTGGGATCATTTCTTTCCTCAAAGGATTATCTGATCATTGCATCGCTCCACTTTAAAACACAACCAGTGCCACCAGGGCAACTCCCACCACCACTCCCACCTTCTATTATGATTTTCCACTCTCTACAGAACAAAATCAAAACTCTCTCTGTTGGAACACACTGCCTTTTAGTATCACTAGGAAAATGGTACAGTTTTCAACGTGGAGTGGCAGAGAGGATGACCCAGAAAAGCAATACACAATATGAATGAATAGTGGTCCCAAGCCTTCTACTAGTATTCCTGGGTAATCTGTCTGGTGTCTCTGTGCCTGTGGTGACACCATGCGACACCACAGTGGCATCACCTGCTCCCAGAATTCCCCAGATGTGGATGGCAACACTTTCCCCCATCCTCCACCACCCCCACCCCCTGCAACTGCTAGAAACTTCAGAGGAACTGCCTGCTGCCTGGGGACTATAGACTTTATCCTTAGATCACAATGCCTCTGTCCTGGAGGCAGCCTTAATGACTGCTCATTGACCAAAAGAGTTATTTGGGGAACCTTTCATAGTCAACCAACTTCAAGCGGGACATTTTCCATCAGTGACACATATGGATTTATTGTTGTAACAGGTCCTCTTATAGGTCAAAGTAATAAACCTTCTCTCCAATAGCATGGCTAGGATTATTTCTTTGATTTCAGCAAACCCTTTGAGAAAAAACCTCATTCTATATGGTCTAGACAGCGACTAGAGAAGAAACACATTAGGAAGGCACCTTCACTACATTATCCCTCGTCTTCCCTTACTTTTTGCTTGTACTAAATCCTCAAGACCCAGATTACATGGCGGCATTCTTTTCTCCTCAATTCTAAGACTAGGATTAACCATTCTCTTTCTATGTTATCATACAGCTCATCTGCTATGATTTTTATCCTATAATTTTGTCAGTCATTCCATACGTTCCTGCTCTACTATTTAAATTTCTTGAAACAGCACAATTTTTTATTAATCTTTCCAGTTATGGCATACCATAGTGCAATAAATGTTTGTTGATTGGATAAATCTATATCTAGTTGAATGAACAAATGGGTTATGTCTAACTTTAACTGGGTGGAGCCTCTAATAGTTATAAGGAATTTATTCTCCAGCTTTGAGACATGAATCCAAGGCTGTGTATGTTGATAAACTAAATACTTCTTGGAAGTTAAAAAAAGAAATGTAGTAGGTGGTTAAATAGTTGAGAAAGAAGCCAAAAATCGTTTTCCTGCACACTTATCTCAGATGCAATGAAAGGATGTCTAAACTTTCTCTTCATTGAAGGTGTATTAATGCAAGCCCTCAAGGTAGATCTAGGAAGAAGGAATTGATGAAGATCAACATAAACTTTAACTTTATGTATCTAGTCTCACTAAATACCTGAGCCTGCTCCCTCCTCCACTTGCTAGTTATACATGAAATGTATTTTTCTGTTTCAATTGGCTTAATTCCAAACTATCTTACATAAATGTTTAGCTCTCACTATTGCTTTTTAAGTAAAACATTAAGCAGATATCCTTAGGCTAATATCACATAAGAATAATAGCTAATATTTATCATGTATTTACTACATATCATGCATTGTTTTAAGCTCTTTGCATACATTAATTTTGAAATTCTTACAACCCTGTGAGGTAGATAATATTATTAACCATATGTTAACAGATAAAAACAAAACAAAACTGAAGCATGGAGAATTTTCAAAATATACTAAGATTCTCAGTTATGAATAACCTTCATATCTTAAGCATTCATTCTTTGCCACATAATACCCAGATGGCATTAGGAAACTCCTATCATTAAACTTCAGATGAACATTGCAATTGTATAAGCTTCTAGGTGAGAAGGATTAGTAAGATAATGTGTTGGGTACAGGTACTTGGCTCAGAGTAAGTTCTCAATTTTTAGTTATTATTATTACTAGAGGCTCAGCACACAAAATCGTGTGGTAGGGTCCCCAGGCGTAACCTGTGATCAGGGCCATCTTCTGCCTGTTCACCAGTCCCCAGGCCAAACGCCGCCTCCGCTGCCAGGGCGAGTAGGTTGCAGGCCTGCCCCGCAGGTTCCATCAGCGCCGCAATCCCCAGCAGCAGAGATGGCAGCGCGCCAGCATGAGCTGCCCTGAGCAGGCAGCGCGTTCCATCAATGGCCACCCCGTGCAGACGCATGGAGGTGAAGTTACTGGGCCAGCTTTCCCGCTGGCCTGAGTCCCCCGAGCAGCCGGAATAAGCTGAGGATCCTAATGGCCTGACAGCCATCCTGCTCCTCCTGTCACCCACCCTGGTTCCCCCATTCACCATTGGAGCCTGTGGGCTTGGGGGAGGGGCCAAGATGTCAGCCATTCCACCCGCTCACCAGTCCCCAGTCCTGCCCCACCACCACCCACCCGCTTCTCCACGGTTCCTCATTTGCCTGTGGGCAGGGGTGGGAGGGTGAAGGAAGTGGGGGAGGAGAGGGACGGAGAAGTAGTCAATGTACTTCATGGCAACTGGTCAAGTGGTCATTCTGGTCATTATGATTATGGTCCCTGGCCTTTTATTATATAGGATTATTAGAAATTCAAACATGAATTCTAATCTTGGATCTGGAGCTTATAATTTGTGTAATGTTGGAGAAGACACTTAAGCCCTATGTTTCCCCAGTTTCTTTACCTGTGGGGTGAAACTAACTAAATGTCTCCTGCCAGTCACATGATGTAGTGCAAGATTAAACCAAAATATGTTTTCAGAAGAAGTCAGTAAATTGTAAAAGGCTATCCACATACAATCACTTTTGAAAAATCAACTAGGAGAAAATTGCTTTGACCTTTTATTCTATAATTACCACTTGCAAAAGTCAGAGATTCTGAGCTCACACAGCTAAATGTTTTCACTACATTTTTTTTTTTTAATGACAAAGTGGTAGGTGACTTTAAAAAAATCGCTTTTGGGAATATATTAAACAAAGGAACTCTCATAGATTTTCTGGGATATAGGGGCCTCTATCATAGACTTTGCTTCTATAAATATGGATGAAACTCAGTAAATTTAGTATTCCCGCTAATAACACTTTCAGTGTTAGTTTTTAATTCACTAAAAGCACACAGAACACTCTTAAGATAAAATTAATTTATGAAGATAATTTAAATAAGAATATCATAGTGCTAATAAAGGTCAAACTCTAATGAAATGTAAATTATCCTATTTGAAACTCAATTAACAATTAATGCTGAGCAAATGGGTATAATTTAAATAACATTTTTATAAATTTGGGATATAATTTTATTCTTTTCCATATAGCAAACAGAGAATAAAATAACATTAAACAGTCATTAATTTCTGAAACTGAAGTTTAGGAACATCCCATAATCACTATACCTGATGGCTTAAATTAAAAATATATACTAATATGAGAAGGACGTTTGTATAACGTTAATATTTTTATTAATTATATTCCATAGTAAAAATTATAAAGACTTTTAAACTTATTTTCCATAGAGATATTTAGCACTCAGCCACATAAGAAATGCAAATAGACACAAACACAGAACAGTTCTTTTCCTAGTACTTTCACCAGGAAGATAAGACCCTACACCAACAACCTCAGTATCATTGGAGAATTTAAAAGTCAGCTCCATTTTATTTATTTTTATTTTATTTTATTTATTTTTTGTTAATCCTCACCCAAAGACATTTTTTCCATTGATTTTTAGAGAGAGTGGAAAGAAGAGGGAGAGACAGAGAGAGAAACATCAATTACAGAGAGACATGGATTGGTTGCCTACTGCACTCTCCCAACCTGGGCCAGGGATAGAGCTTGCAACCCAGGTATGTGCCCTTGACCAGAATTGAACCTGGGACTCTTCAGTCCAGTGGGCCAGTACTCTAACCACTGAGCAAAATGGCTAAGGCAAAGTCAACTCCATTTTAATAAGAAGTTATAAAATTTAATATAGGGCTACAATTCTGAATCTTTTTTAAGGTACAAAAATACAAGAAAAATTGTGATGCATTTGAAGACTAACATTAGTGGTTGGAACCATAAAACCTAAACTTGCCGTCTTGATCTATTGTTCTCCTAGAAGTATGGCATAGGCGATTTGGGTACCCTGAGGATTCCATGTTACACCCATGGCTGTAATAAGACTGTAGCTTTAACAGCAAGTTAAATTTTAGTTTAATTGTAAATTATCCCATATACTTAATTTTGTTGCATGAGCTGTGTTTGTTTACTGTGAGTGGTGGCTTAATTTATTTTTAAAGAGAACCTGAAAGATTTTCCTCACGATTGTATCTGAAAACAGAGTGAATGAATATGATGGTGGAGTGCTCTTGTGGAGCTAAAATTGGTAGAAAATGAAAAAGGAAAACCCCAGCAAAATTGACTGGGAGTCGATCTTCCAGAGATAGAAACAAACGCCTCAACAAATCTTTAAATGCTTTTATCGTCCCAGGGATAATGACTTATTTCTAGGAAAAACTCTGTTTTTCTAAAGATCATTGCCTGAACTTCTCTTTTTTTCTCTAAAATACCTTACTCAACTAGTTATAGAGCAAAACATTTGTCGCTTCATTCGCATACATTTAGAGAGTAGTGTGGAAGCAAACTCACTTTAAAGGCCAGAAAATTTAGGTTTGGGATCCCACTCTGAAATTTGACAGACCCTAAGCAAGCTTTAGAATTTCTCTTGGTCTTATTTCGTTTTAACATGAGGATAATACAACTTTCTTTATATCTAAGTTGTAAGAATTCAGGAAGATAAAGAATGAAAACTTACTTGCATAACAGTATTTAATTTTTAGCTGTCATTATTATGATTATCATTATTAAGGACAACAATAGTAGTTATGTAAAAATAAAATATGTTACGTTTGAGGGAGCATGACTTCTGTCTTAGATTGAATTTCCCTCTACTGCCCATGTCCAGGCAGACTGATATAAAAATAGAAAAAGAAAACATGCCCCAATTTAATATTCAATACTCTCTGAGGGTTTATTCTTTCTTGACCACTGCAGAGGTGAGTGTACTATCAGCATAAACTCCGGATTTACTCTTTTTACACAAGAATAGCATCACCAGACACTGCCTTTATCTTCAGATTGTCACAGCTCTTATCTGTATGGTAATCTAAAACAGCAACAACAAGGAACAAGGTAAGTTGTGATAGTTCCTCTTAGGAAACTGGCTAATTGTGATGACTTCCTAATAACTATTCCAAATAACTGACTTAATAGTTAATTCCAGAACTCTCTTATTAGTCCATCAAGTCTTTTCACCTAAGGAAAAGATCCTATAACCAACAACAGAATGTTGCCGAAATCACAACATGAGGGGAGCAGATTTCTCTGTCTGCTCTTTAGAAATTCAGTTCTTCTGATTTTGCCAGGAGTCAATGTCCTATAATGCTTCAACTCATTGATCACTCTTAAAAAGCATCTTGTATGCATCTTTAAAAAAGGGAAAGTCTTGGTGTTCCTTTAAAAAGCTACCCACCAAGTCCAAAGTACATGATTTAGCTAAGACACATTTGGTTGTAAGTCACAGATACTCAAACTGAACTAGTTTAGCAAAAAACAATAATGACAAAAAACAGTTAGGGGCAGAAAGAGAAATTCGGGGACCAGTTATAATTATAAGAAATATTAATCATGCTCTGTTAACCGTGATTGTTTTGTTCTGATTAGAGACAGCCCACTCTAACCTGGCTGAGAGTTGTATGCCCTGGGACATGGGAGTTCACATCGGAATGTAGTCAGTCCATCCTCCTTTCCCAAGAGTTGCCAATCATTATGGAAAGACTTTCAACCTCATGGCTGAAACAATCTAGTCCCAGAGGCATGTGCCCTTTAAAACCCCTGCAACCCTTATTGCCTGTAATCTGGTCCTGGAGGTGCCCAGAGGCAACCACTGTCTGGGACCCTCCCCCAGCCTACATTGCCTGTATCCTACAAGGTTAAACCTTGCCTCTTCCCCACGCCTATAATTCTTACTTTCCCGCGTAACCTTTGCCCTTCTACCCAATATAATCAGCTGGTTTATGAGGAGGGGCGGAGCCAATTTTTGTGGATGACCTGCTGTTCTCCCATACTGTTGGCATTATTGGAATAAATGCTCATATATGATTCAACCCAGTCTCTGCTTAATTGACTCAAGTAACAATAGACAGCCTGGTCCATTGGTTGTCAGGTTACAAAACAACAAAAACTAATTTATTGGGAGGATATTGGGATATCTCACTGAATCTCTCAAAAAGTTGAACCAACCACTCTAGATTGCTTCACTGGGCAGAAAACAAGGTCTCCAATTATCCAAATGATGTACAGTAGACTGTCAGACTTCACTCAATAAACACTGCTGAGACTAAAAAACTCAGAGAAATTATGCTTCAGTTCTCTGTGGCCAACACACACACTGGGTGTCTGGGACAGTACATAGAGTAGGAATTTAGGATGAGTCTGGCAGCCACCCCTACAAGGTTATGTCTCTCGTGGTGTACTTCTGGAGTCCTTTATACCAGGTCTGAAGGACCCTCCATTATTATAAAGTCATCAGACTTAAAAAATGTATATCCTAATCAAAAAATAAATAAAAATAAAAAAGAATAGCAATTTAGTTATGCACACAGCTAATTAAGTAAATAAGGGATTTGCTTTACATGGGTTAAATTGCTCTGGCTCTGAGCTCATTCTTCTGTAGGAACTGTCTTCCCTTCTCTCAAACACAACTGTCCCATGTGCAGACCAAGACAAGAAGGCAACTTGCTTTCTTCCGTCCCCCACCCCCACCTCCAGACTTCTGGTATCAGACATGCTCTGAGACTTGGCTACACACTTGTGATTTCAGAGAATTTTAAATCACATAAACACAAATGCCCTGATTTCTAGACACATTTCTTTATTTCTTTATGAAGAGTTTAATTAAGAAAAGTGAGAAAAAATGATCTACATATTCTCCCACAAAGTTGAAATTTAACATAGTTAAGTGTAAATCAAGGAGCTTCAAAGACCTCCCACCCGCTTTCTTCAACATTATATTTATAGACCATCTCATGTAAGAATCTGACAATAAATAAAATTCTAAAGGCTAATGTATTATGGTTCTATCTCAGCCAAATGCCTTCTTTCTGTTTCCCAATTTCCTAAGTGACAGACAAACAAACAAACAAACTCTATTTACCTTTGGGTTTCATGAATTCATCCTGAGTTTAAGGTTGTGAATATATTTAATTTTCTAAGAAAGACTGGTGAAGAACAACTCATCAAGTTGATATAAACTAATTAAGGAGCATGGATTCCCATTTGATTATAATCAACTAATTAACTAATATGTGTTATCTGTATTCTAAAATTTGATTGCCTTTATTTTAATAGATAATCAAACTCAATTTCTGGGAGATGTTACCTTAACCAAGGCTATTCAGTAAGAAAATGCTGGAGTAATTTAAACAAAATCTACTCATCTCATATATATCACTTTTTCCACCATGCTGAATATTGGCCCAAACCACATATCTACTTAAGAATAAATCCTTAAAACATGATGACACCTTTTCTTCAAATGCCACTACTAGCTTACTTTGTGTCATAGCAGAAAATCTGAAAATATAACTTATCTTTGAAACTGGAAGAAATGTTTCAGACCAGTAATGGCAACTGATTTCTCCCCTAATTATCAAAGGTTCATCAAATATCTTAGCTCAGGTCTTTAACTGGATTCACTATAGAGGCAATAGCTTCTAATGCTACATATAATACTGGTCTGTCAATAGATGCCAAACATTTAGAAATGCCTGCGTATCACAGACCACTAAGAAAACACTTCTAACAGGTATAAGAAATCTGAATATAAAAGGTATGGAAAAAGCAAGTTTACAGCTGTTCATATGGAAAATCATAAAATAATTAATAAATAATAATACAAGAATAAACTCTGCTTCATGTACTAACAACTATAAACATACTTTGGTCCTATCCTATATTTAAACTTTATCAATATTAAAAAGTTGTAATAAATTTTACGAGTTGTAAAATTTATATCTAGTGATGGAATACTAATAAGCAGATTTCACTTAACAAGTTGAATGCCAGACTCAAAAATATTTAATATTTGGAGGACACCTGAGTTCATTTAGTTAAACCTTCTATTCAATGTGAGTCCTTGATAATACTCATTCAGATTCTCTTTATTTAATTCTAATGACTACAAATTCACTATTTCTTTCTTTCAATTTATGGGTAGTTTTGGTTTTGGGTGGGATGGAATGGGGAAAAGTTAGGTAACACTAAGCACATATCCTTCCCAACTCTTTTCATGTTCTAGTTTCATAACCTAGGGAGAAAAAAATTATATTTTGCTGTATGATGTGGAAAGGCATGAATGAAGTTGGCAGCAAAGGCCCCACCCAGCACCACCCTGGGCTGCAAGGATCACAAATCACCACAGGTATGGGTAGCCATTGCACATTTCATGTGCCACCACCCCCTGGTTAAAAGCCTGTTATTGATCACTGATTGTTAGTGGATTTCCTGAAGAGAAAGCAGTAACCAGCTGGGCTTTTTGGTACTTTCCTAAACTTGTCACTTGCCAGCATCTTTGAGCACATTTCTCTCACTTTTGAAAATTTCCACCTTTGCCCTGGCTGGTTTGGCTCAGTGCATGGAGCATCAGCTTGCGGACTGAAGGGTCCCAGGTTTGATTCCAGCCAAGGGCACATGCCTGGGTTGTAGGCTTGATCCCCAGAAGGGGGCGTGCAGGAGGCAGCCTCTCAATGATGCTCTCTCATCATTGATGTTTCTATCTCTAGCCCTCTCCCTTTCTAAAAATCAATAAAAATATATTTTTTAAAAAAGAAAATATCCACCTTTTGAACCCATCCCCAAAGTGGACTTCCAATAAACTGGCCATCGCCCTTAGCAATTTGAACCCCAAACCTGACTATTTGGACATTCCAAATTATTTTGTTACTTATCTAAGTCTTTCAATTATTTCATTTCTGCTTGAAGCTGCCTAAGTTTGCAACTAAGAATGTTCCTGACACAAATCTGAAACCTGTCTCTCTCAAAGTTTGCTCCTTTATCCTACCTAATTCCCTTCTCAGTTGTCTAGCAGCTGACCAATAGAAGTTTACTCCTTTTCCATAATGAATATTTGGAGACATCTTCTCTAGCTTTCCTTCCCATCCTACCCATCCATCCCACCTTACCATCACAATTTGCACACCAAATATCATTGGTTATTCCATCTGAAACTTATATAGGGTGGGGCAAAAGTAGGTTTCAGTTGTGAGTATATGATAGTTTTTTCTTATATTATCACTTATTAATTATTGTTTTATTTTCCATACAAACAACGATAAACCTATTTCTGCCCGCCCTGTATAATTTGTCTTCTAGACTCTTCAGAGGCATGGGTAGGCTGAACCAAGAATACTGAGGCTTATAATAACTCACATTAGGGAGCTTATTTTGTCTGCAATGTAAATATACTGATAGAGACTTTTAATGTAATGTTTAAATTTTTTAAAAAATATTAATTTGCCATAGGATTTTTGGCATGTTTCCTTTGGCTCTGGTTTAGCAGTCCATTTCAAAAAATTACCTCAGCCCACTATGATGGCTATAACAAAAGAGACAGACAACAAGTATTGGCAAAGATGTGAAGAAACTGGAACTCTCATAGGTGCAGCATGTTTGCAAAAACAGTTTGGCAGTTCCTCAAAATGTGAAGCCCATAATGTTCACATGACCTAGCATTTCTACTGCTAAGTCTCTATCAAAGGGAAATAACACATATGTCCACATCATTATTCATGATGACATTATTCCCAATAACCCCAAAGTAGAAAAAACCCAAAAGGCCATCAAGAGATGAATGGGTAAATGAAATGAGATATAGCAATATAATGGCACATTATTTAGAAATAAAAAGGAATGAACTAATGATGCCTACTACCACATGGATGAACCCTGAGGCATTATGTATGATAAGTGAAAAGGGCCATTCACAAATATATTTAAAACTTAATTGATATATAATGGCCGCCTAATGAAAATCTATAGAAACACAAAATATATTAGTTGTTTCCTAGGGCTGTGGGTTTGAGGAGAATGGGAAGAGACTGTTAATGGGCAGAGTTTGTCTTTGAGAGGATAAAGGTTTTCAAAATTAGATCATGGTGATGGATGCACAACTCTTTGAATATGCTGGAAACCACTGAATGGGATGAACTGTATAATATGTGAGTTCTACTTCAATAAGCTGGTTTTGAAAGTTACCTCAGGATGTGTAGAATCATGAGACTTAGTAGTAGAGAAAACTATAGGGATGGTCTAATACAACAGACTTTTATATTTTGTTTTGGTTATTCCTCACCTGAGGATATTTTCTCCATTGCTTTTTTTTTAATTTTTTTTTTAAGAGAGAGCAGAAGACAGGGGAAGAGACAGAGAGAAACATCGATGTGAGAGAGACACATTGATTTACTGCCTCCCGCACATGCCTAACCAGGCCTGGGGATCAAGCCTGAAACCAAGGTATGTGCCCTTGATTGGAATCAAACCCAGGACCCATTAGTCTACAGTCTGATGCTCTATCTACTGGCTAGGACCAACTGACTTTTATAAATAAGGAAAAATGAGTAAATCAGTTATCAACTTCCATACAGCAAATTACCTCAAAACTTATTGCTTACAACTATAATAACTGTTTATTTTTGTCATCAGTGTACAAATAACAGTGAGAACAGATTGCCTTTCCTCCAAATGACATCAATTGTGGTCACTTGATCAGAGGCTCAACTGAAGATGGCTCATTGGAAATGCTAGCAAGTTTGTGCTGGTGTCAGCCAGGAATACAGATGGTGCTGTGTATGCACTCACAAATATAAATAAAGTAAAAATAAGAAAAAAAATCCCAATACAAGGGAAATACAAAATAAACAAATAATAAGCAAATAGTTGGATCACTCAATACTTGGGGAAATAGTATGCTTTCAAAGGGTAGTTTAAAATTATTAAAAAATATAATCAACAAATATTTGGCATAATTGCATATAAACAAAAAGGACTGGGTATTTGTGTGTTTTTATGTGAAGTTGATGATTCATGTGCTAACATGGTAATTGTTTATTTTTTTTTCCCTTTTGCTGAAATAAGCCATACAGTCTAGTTTGAGGACAAAGACTATCACCTATATATTTTATTAATGAAGAATAGGTTTAAGTTAATGTACCTAATTTTAAGCTGAAAATATCTCATTCCAACCAATTAAATGAGTTTCGATTCAGGTTGTTTACAGAGGAAATTGTAGTTCCAGGGACCTGGGATTCATCAATGTAAATGGGCTAATTCTGAATCATGTGAAGTTAGCTCACAGGGTTAGACAGAGATCCAATACAACTATTTAAAAAGGGGCAAACGAACATAATCAATATAACAGTGGAGACGAGACCCTTGTTCCACACAACTAAGCCAAGGATTTTTATCACAGTTTAGCAAGACATTTACTTTTGAGCTGAAATAGAATAGGAAAACACACTAAATTAATTTATAAACTCATACCCTCAATACAAATATATGGAAATATTTTTTGTGTCTGGAGCTGCTCTGGAGGCTGGCAACCAAATGTTAGGAGGCTCCCTTGGCCATAACCCTACTCCATAAATAATTCAATAAAGTCAGGTGTTTTTCAGAAAATGATGTAGTTGTTAATTATTATTAATATTAACAGCAGTGTTATATACCTAGCACTAAAACATTTCATTTCTATTAAATCAAGTCACAACAGTGAGGGAAAGGTTTTCAATATCAGGTTTCCATACAATCCAGAAAAGCTCCCAGTCTGGTCATTTCTTATATCGGGTCCCCATAAAAATTGAGTCATCATGTAACTACATCATTATTAAAGTTGAGTTGTTGGAAGGTGTTTCAGTAGAGGTTTGAAAACTTGTTCCTGATATAAACAGAATTCCCAAAATACAGATATTACACTCTAGATTATTAATAGTAATATATCCCAAGAAAACAGAAACACCAATCAGAAAAGATATATGCACACCTATGTTCGTAGCAGCACAATTTACAATAGCTAAGATTTGGAAACAGCCTAAGTGCCTATCAGCAGATGAGTGGATTAGAAAAGTGTGGTATGTCTATACAATGGAATACTCCGA